>NC_136658.1:58387423-58449923 GCF_903797595.1 Erithacus rubecula
GATCAAGGGGACAAATGTTGAATATACTTAATATCCTCAATATTCTGTAACTCATTTTTGGCTCAGGGCATGAACAGATCTGATTAAGTTATCTTGACAGAAATATTTTTATGATAGCAAACAAACTTAGCAGTAAGCATTTGACAGCATTATTTATTAATATGATAAATGAATTGTGAGATGTGTGATTGTGTGATGATGCATTCATTTAGTTGTTCCCTTTTTCCTTTTACTAATCTCTGTCATGTTGGATTTATAAATGGAACTGAGTGACCTTTGAAACTGTGATGGAAATGAAGAGATAAACACAACTTGAAAGGACAAACCAATTAATATAAATGTGTTACACATAAAGAACTGATTTCAATCAATTGCTATCTGTGTAAACCTTTGGGCACTTAGCTGAATGAAATAGAGCAAACAGATTACGTGACATAGGGACAAAACATCTCTTTAACTCTTTTATTATATGTTTGGGATATCATGCAAAATGTACAACAGGAGGAAGAAGGTGTATGCTATAGAAAGTCCATTGAGAAGTTGCAATACTTAAACTTTTTCTGATAATCAGAAAGCTGTTCTGATATTCTTCTGCATTTTGATGAATATTTAAAGGAGCCTCTGTCTAATTTGTTTGCCATTTCCAGTACTTTTAATTGAACTTCCAAAACATTTATGCAGTATGCTTTTAAAATGCCTTAATTCAGAATTTTCTAAATAGCATATTCATTTCTTCTGCTGTTGCCTGGTAATAATGAAAACATTTATCACCCTAAAATCAATAGAAATGTCCTGGGCATTCTTCTTTAAGAAAATTACAGCATCTCTCTCAACCTTTTCTTTTATTTTTTTTTCTTTTATTTTTTTTCTCCCCTGAAGAATGTAATCTTTTGTTACATGCATTTTAAACTACCTGCACATATTGTTCTCTTTATAGGCTTAATTAGAGAATGTGATCAATTTAATGTAAAGGTTTCAAAATATCGTCATTGATGCACAACAAGGGAAAGAAAAAAATAAAATAAAATAAAAAAAGGCAATACAAGCTTGACATTTTAAAACATTTGGATTTGAAAGACTTTTCACTACTAATTGATTTTTAAAAGAGTTCTGTGGAAAAGTGAACTCAGAAATGTTTGGAAGTGCCTTGGCAGTGTGCCAGAACATTTAGTATGAAGCATAACTAGACAGTTTCTGAGGCCTTACTACAACTGAAAAGATATGTTCTTTGCCTTTCTTAATTTAATTTGGAATCCCAGCTGTACACTTACAGATTATGCTGGCTATTTTCAGTATCTTGTGGACATCTTTAAATGATCAGTTGGCACAAGACAATAACTTCCCTGCTGTCACAAACAGGGTTAGGCAGCACAAGGATTTCAGTAGTGAAATTTTCATTAAGTTTCCTAAAAGAAGCTATAATAATGAATTGTTGTTAATTTCCTTATTTTAGGTGGCATTCTTGTTACATTTGTCTGCTAATGCTGTTTTCTAGCATAGATTGATTGGGCCAAAGTCTGTCATTTCTATTTGTCTTTAGGGACTTTACAGTTCTGAATGGAGTGAGAAGGCTGGGCAGACAATATCTTATATTTAATAAAAATTTTCTTTAAAATTACCTTTTAGCTACAGTGATATGACATTATCTATTTTATAACACTTCAGAGTTCTTTGTTAGTTGACTGGAGTTGAAACAAAAATCCTCCTTCTTTTTTTGTGGAGTGTGCACTTTGAAAACCTACATAGACAGCTGAAATATTAATGGAAATGACATCCATTCTGTTTTAGAAAAAGAGCAGACCAAATGATAACGAGTAACATTGACCAAAAGCAATTACTTTAAAAGGATACTGCTAAGTATCTGAGAAAAATGATTCCTTTGACTAGTTGTTTGTCAGGCCCTGTGTGGTTTTTATTGATTGCTCTTGAATATATAGCCCCCATGATTGAAAACGCTGCTGGTAATGTCCTTCTTTTTATCGTGCTGAGAGTATCTTATTGAGAATAATAAGAAAGAAATTTATACAGGAAACAAATACACATTGGAGCTTTAAATTAGCCAAAAGTGGTCTATAGATTACGTGTGATATTCATTTTCTAGCATGTCTCCTTTTCTAAAGCTAGTATTTAAAATTAGATGACAAAAAATCAGGTCTTAAAAGTTGCATATTAAGTATTTGTTTATTATGTGCATTGTTTCCCCCTTTTCTGTATCTGATCACCTCTGTGGAGCACTGTAATTCATCTTCTGCTATGAAATATACTGAGTTTGAAATGAATCACAGATAGGAATTGAGCTGGTACTATTTCTTATATATGAATATTTTATCTATGCAGCTAACTTTTTTTTACTCCACAGTGGAAGATTTCATCTTAGTATGTGTGGCTGGCAACTTAAAATGCCACTGGTCTATTTAAATGGACACTTGATTAGGATGCTCAAGAGAATGAAGACAGACATAGGAAGCAGCAGGCTGCTGTTTTACTGACAATGCTGGGAAGGTTCTGGAACAATAAAAATATTCTCAGACTCCCCAGCTGCTCAAGCTCCCTAGAGGATTGAATAAAGTGTGTAGGACTCAGTCCTAGGCCTCAGTTCTTCTTTACAAGATCTTTGAGTATGCTTTTCTCCTTGTTTCTTCCCATAGCAAGGCAACAGTTACCAAAGGGAGACCTGCCTTTGCCAGTTGCAAAAGTTTGCCAGCAAATTCTGTGTTTGATTTATTATTATATGCTTTACCAACAGTGCTCCAAAGTTAAGAAGGAATAGCTAGGGCTTTGAATTGCTTCCAGATTTTCCTGTCGATTGAACTAAAACTCCAAGATGCTTTAAAATCCATTAGACTCCAAAGGGAAAAAATCCTTCATGACTCCAGTAGTAATTGTTCAGTCAGTCCTGAGGCATCCTTAGGAAAACAAAAACCAACCTGACATCTCTAGTTCCCGTGCCCCAGTTACATGGAGAGAGACTGATGAAGCAGATAAAAGCAGAAAAAAGATCTGAATAGTAAAAGAACTACCAGAAGTTGAAATTAACAAGTGGAAAGTTGGGAACGATAAAAGATGGGGAGCTTTTGAAAGAAAAATCCATCTCTTTTCTACCTATAATCTGTAGCTCTTGATCCACTTTTCCACCCAAGAAGTGAAAGCAAGTTAACTATGGATAATGTATCTTCTGTCTGTTCTACAGAACTCACCAAAAGTCTTCTCTAGACATCTCCTTAAGGCAATTTCACAAGCTTCATGTCCAGGATAGTTGTATTAAATTTCTTCTCCCTTGCATTGCTTAGTTCTTTACTTCTAAACAGTTCTATTGCATTAGGTCCAACATTTTTTTCTGATGATTGAGAAACCAGTATTTTTCCTTTTGGAATCCATGTAGTGCTTATTTGGTTCATTCTGGCTTAGGAATCCCCATTCATGTTGCTTCCAGAGATGTGCCACATCAAGACTCATGCACACTGTTTTTAAATGCAAATCAGATTTAGCAGTAATTTATTGATATGAGAGAGAATGCAACTACTTTATTTATCCACAGATGTGGCGTATGGAGTATGGATGCCAACAGAATTTAGCTTTTTATGTAGTGCTCTCACAAACATGCTCAGTCACTTTTGGGTGAATTGTTGTGTCATATGGATACTGATACTGGCTTACTTAATCAGTAAACCTTGATGAGAGTACCCTGCTCACACACAGACCATAGTCAGGTGCCTGTGCACCAAGATCTCTATTACCAGTAATTTCTCATTTCTCTTTCTGCACAAAGCCAGGCTGGGTGGCCTGAGCTGAGCTAGGATTGGGTAAGGAACTGCCTAAGTGCTGGTACTGAGTAGATGCTGAGGATCATCCTGCAGAGTACAGGTAAGTGGTCCTGCAGGAGTCATCCTAAGAGTGCCTGTAGGTACAGCTGTGCTAAACAGATGTTACAGACATGGCAAAGAATAATGTTTTGCAGTCCATGCATTTTCCAAAATAGGATTTAAATAGCTGGTAATGATTATATAAATAGCTGTATGCAAAATCTAGGGGCCAGCAAAACTTGAAGTTGCTTGTACTCAGCACCCTTTATTATTATGTATGAGTATTATTATGTGTGAGTGTTAACTCACACATATCAGAGGTGTCCCTGGGCACAGAGAGAACTGCTGCTGTACCAGTACAGCACTCAGGCTGGAGTCTCATGTTCTGATGCGGGATTGAACTCGGTGTACAGCTGATACCTGGATTGGAAGAAGATATGGGAAAACAGGTCTTTATTAAAATCCAGAAGTGCCATCTAATCATTGGTGATGGTGGAAAGTGGTGGCAGGGAGAACTAAGGGAGAAAGAATGAGCAAAAAACAGATCATAACGAGGAATTGCAAGTTAGTTAGAAACACCATTGAGTATGCTGCTTTTGTTTTGTGACTGGCCAGCTCCTCTCTCTTACTGCTCTTTTGCATGGAGATGTGCCCAGGACAGGCCAAGACTCTAGGTAGTCTGTCTTTTGTTTATTTTTTAAGAAAAAGCTCATTTGCCAAATACACAGATGTAACTAGAGATAAAATTAAACTTATTTTATTTGCATTTTCTGAATTTTTTCGTGGCCAGGACTATATGTCTGACCTTACCTAGAACTGAATTTTTTGCTCTGACATGCCAAACCCTGTTTTAGTACTGTAATAGTCTCTATGATGTCACCACTTTCTTCCTGTTTTGCTGTTTGTGGCTCACATGATACAATTTTTGTCATGTGTCCCCTCTGTCTTCCTTTGTTATGCCTTGATAACTATTTTGGGGGAAAAAATGCTTTCCTATTGCAGTAGTGGTGTTGACAGATGTCAGTTTATCAGAAGTGCAGAGGAAAGCTTGGAACTCTCATAGCCACATCATTTTCACAGAATTCTACTTTCAATTTTGAAGGGGATTTTGTTTTGTTTTTGTAATTATGTTCCCAGCTAAAAAACAGCTGTATTGTGTTGTGGAGCCAGGAAGAAGAACACAAAAAGTTAAAACTGATATCCAGCTTATGATTGATGGGAAACTTTCAGAGATGCAAGTGAACTTGATAATCTGACAAAGAATGGAAAGCTGGAGAATCAAGATGCAAGTCTTCTGGGCTGGTACAGGATAAAAAGATGGTTTGTGCAGAACTCTCTTAGAGGCCAAGAACTGTTTTGCCAAATTATCTAGGGAGAACAGAGAAAAATAATTCAGGATTTATTGTTAAAAATAACCATCAAATTTTCATCAGTGATGTTCTCTGCTGTGAGTCATAGCTGAGTGTGTTTGTATAGGAGTGGGGAAGTAGGGATGAAGAGTATTTTATAGACAATAATACATTAATGTTGCCATGGATTTTGTGGCTGCTGCTGCAGAATTTAGGAGTTGTCACCATGGAGTTTGTTTTCTTGTGTGCTGCAGAGCAGGCAAAGGACCTGTGTGATGGTGACTTGCTGCAGTGGACATTAGTTCTTTGCTTTTATGACTTTAAGTAGGAGTGGTGAAAGTAATATTTTGTTTACTAGCTCGAGGCTGTAGTCAGATTGTGTTACTGCTGCTTTCCAGATGAAAGAGAAGCAATGGTAAAGTTAAGCAATGAGTGAAATCTTATGGATGTAAGAAATAGCAGGAGATGATTTGTAACAATGTGTCTGTAGAAGGATCACCTCAGACAAAAGTGGAACCAATAAAACTTTTGAAAAATCTGGAGTGGAAACTTTTACCTCTTAATTATTTCAAATCTAGGTAGAAATGTTCCATTTCCCATTCAAGTGAAGAGCAAGTTTTTCTTCATTTTCTCCATGGTCATATCTAGGTTGTGTTGTTGCCACTCCAAAGTTATTGCAAAGTATTGTTTCACTTTTGTGCTGTAACATTATGAAAAACTAAGTAGAAATTAGTTATATATTACCTGTTATATTGGCAGGATTGGAAAGACTAGTATATAGGTAATTTTTTTAGAACACTTGCATTTTACAAAATTAATCTATATCTCCGACTTTTAGCAAGATTCCCTGTCCTTCCCAATATTCATTGACAGTTTATTTTAAAACAAAGGCCATAATGAGAAGGGTTTGCATTTCTTTTCCACAATCATCATCCAAAATAGTTATAGCTGTTAAAAATTGGTCTTAGTGTTATTCAGATCACATAAGACTTCCTTTAATTGGCCCTTAATAAGCTTGGTTTAACTGGGATTTAAAGAAAGAACAGTGGTCATTAACATTAGCCAGATTAAGACTCTGTTAATTACCACTGAAAGATAAAGTAATATGCAAAGATGGGGGCTAAAATATTCTTGCACTTAAGCACCCAAGGAAGTTGAGAAATTTCTTGCTAACGGAAATGAATAAGTCTCTTCAACTCTTAAAAAAGACAGAAGAGAGTGAGAGTACAATTACTGCATTTAAATACTCTGACTTAATTAGTACTGTGTATACAGATATATACAGGTTTTTATTTTGTTGGATTCTTTCTATCCCTCAAACATAATTAATGATTTGTTTCAAGTTTTTGATAAACTCTGCAAGAATGTATCATTTTCTGGCCATTAATCTTTTGTATGGGCAAACATAGTCTAATATATATGTTAATATGCTCATGTTTAGGCTTTATATATTAATATCAGTATAAAAATATACATTAATGTGCATATTAGTCCATGTTCATAGATAGATAAAATATACAAATATGTCACATACATATATATATACGTAATACCCTTGTAAGTAGAGAATATTTTTCTTATTGCACAGCAGCAATAGAATTAAAATACTTCAAGCGTTGTAAGCAAAATGTTAAGAGGATCTATCTTTATAATAATAATTAATATGATAATTACATAATTTTTGTGATGTCACTATAAATAGTTTAAAGCATTTCTCTGTCACAACAGTCTCTCAAGTATTGGCATGATATAGTATTTCCACTTTGGAGTGGACTTGTGGTGAATTTGTCAGGGTGTCCTATCAATCACAGCACTCATCAAAGGAAGGTTCAAGACGTTGACAGTGGGCAGATACAGAATCATCTTGTTCTGTGCATGAATAGTTTCTGACTTGTCTTCATCAGTCAGCAAGGATTTATAATCTGAAATGAAAAAATTTTAATCTCATATATTTGTTTCTTATATTTAATGTAATGAGAGCTTTTCCCCACTGTGATACTAAGTGATAAGTTATGGTTTAAACAAACTGCTGTTCCCAATTATTTCCATCTGTATGATTATAAATATTTTAAAAACAAGTAATTCTGTCTCTTCCAGAAAGTGATATGTGCTGATATGTTGTATATCAGTTTCATGGAATATTTTCACATGCTTGTATAGTGAGAAGGACTAACAGTTGTGCCAAGCTTACTGTTACGTATTCTCATATATTAATGATTTTTTTCAACTTCCATCTCTCTAAATAGACTGATGATCTTAATTTAGAAAAAGGCACTAGTTACATATTTCTACCTTTTATTTCTACTACTTTATATAACCAATTTTCTTCAAAATGCCTCCACAGTGAACAGTTGTTCAACAGCCTCTCTCTGTGACATTTATTTTCTATGGAGATGCACTTATATTAAAAAATGATCAGTTGATAGGAAAAATAAATTCACATGTTCCATTTAACACCATTTAGTACTCAAAGATTCTGGAGTATGCTAGTCTAGAACTTTCTTTTTTAGTTGTATTTTTAATGATAAATTATGATAAATCACTACAATGTGGGTTTCTGTTTGAAATTTTATGTAATTTGTCTTATATCTCCACTTTTTCAATTAGCAGATAGTAACAAACCCATGATATTCCAGATGTACTGTAATATTTTCTAAATCAAATAAATGAAATCTGCATTATTTCAATAGTTTATAAAGACTATGCATACAGCATTAAAAACTAAAGTAAGCAAATTTAAAAATCGCATAGCTACACAAATGTACTTGATATAGTTTTATATACATAATTTAATTAAATTGATAATTTAATAATTTCTTTAAATTATTTTGAAGACTGGTTTCTTATACTTGGGACCCTGAGTTGAGGATGAGTGGCAGATTAGAGAGTTAATCATTAAGTCATGTTTTATTTATTTTTTGAATATGGAACATCTGCAAATGCAAAATAAGATTTCTCACCAATTCATATAGAAACTGCTAGTTGCAGAAAGACTTGGTCCCAAGTGGACATTCTTATTCTCCCAAGGGTGCACCTGATACCTCCTATGCATTCTTTCATGTACATATTTCTCAGATGGTAACCATGAGCCACAATATCTGTTGCTTTTAAAATAACAGGAACTGTTAACAAAGGAACTTACCAAACCTATTGTCTCAAATAAAATAATTGAAAAACAGGCCCAAAGGGGAAGAAATATGCTTTAATCGATAGGCTATTTTTACATGTGAATGGAAATTTGGATCCATTCTATTGGATGAGATACAAACTTTATTAGCCTAAACCTAGTCAACCTCAGTCCTTTACTAAATGCAAGTTTTCTCTTTGTAGTCTGTGCAATATTCTCTATTAAATTTCTCATTCATCAGTTGTTGCCAAAGCCAGCCAGCATATTGTCATTGTACTTGTGCTCAGAGTGCAGCCTTTGCTATGGAGCTGTCTGTATTCCCTGGGGGTTACTTCCTCTACTTACATATGGGAATGAGGAAGGAATCAAGATAAGATCTTGTCTGCAGACCAAGAAAGTTTTAGAGAAACTTTGAGTGCTGCTGCTTACTGGTGCCACTGCTTGGTGCAGCTTTTATGGCAGAAAAGATCCTGAGAATAATCTTTGTAGGTAAGCTTTGTGAACTTGTTAGTTTGCCCTGGATGTAGAGGCTTTGGCTCAACAAACTTTTGGGGGAATCCAGTGCCAAATATGTAACCTGTCTACTTACCCTACATTTTTCAGAGGAGTTTAAGGTATTTTCCAGTATAAAAAGATAGCTGTGCTTGGTCAGCTTAAAATTTTCCATACCATGTAAACAAGTTTACACGTGTAATACTTATGTTAAGAATGTATAAGCAAATTTTTTTCCATTTGTGTTACAAACTGCAGTATAATCAATTGATTCTTTGTACTCTACATGGAGCATTTGGCTACTGATAGTTCATAATAGTCATTAAAATCAACAGTTTCACTATCATAGCAAGTGGAATAAACCTTCAAATAGAACAGTGTAGTGACACAACATTTCCTAAGAAGCAAAAAATGATGCCATTGGTAAAGAACTGATTTGGATAATTTAAATACTAGAAAAAAAAAAAAAAAAATAAAAGGAAAAAAAAGATAAAAACTATGAAAGGACTACCTCAAATATTTTTCTTCACATTTTCTTCTTACCAATCTTCATGGTTAATACCTCAAGCACTTGCCAGTGTGCTCCTTCAATGAAGAGCAAAGCTGAAATCTGTCACAAATCATACCTAGCTGCCAGAGAAATTCAAATTGCTGTAAGCACAAGTGCCAGGGGAGCTCTTACAGCGATGCTGAAACCATAATGCAACGTTCACAACGAGATCATTGCATCATAATCTCCTTCTGAATGTGACTCCCTTTGTGTGTCAGGTGTTTGCATGTCAGAGGGAGAAGAAGAAAGGGGATTGTGAGTTTAGCACAATCTGTTGTTCTGTATTAAAGTTTGGGGTTTTTATAATATTAAAAGTGACCTGTTTTTATGTAGGATATTCCAAAGGCTTCAGAGCTAACCTGCTGGCCTCTAATCCCCTCAATACAAAACACTTTTGTTAGGAATATTCTTGTTTTCATTTCAGACAAGCTAGTTACTTGCAATTCTTTTTAAGCCTATAAGCTTACAAAAGTTAATATGTATTAAAAATTATATTTATTTTCAGTATATGCATCACAACTATTTTAATTTCCTAAGTGCACAATCAATATTTAAATGAAGAATATTTGATTCTTTCTCTCAGCTGTATCAGCTTTTGAGCAGAGTAAGTTTATGAAAATCCACAAAGAGGTTTTTTTCCCCCCAAGAGATTTACAGCAGCATAAGTGAAAGGAGAATCAGGGACATATATTGCAAAATTTCATTTACATTATTTAAACATCCATCAGGCCTGCCTTTATTTCATGCGGTCATGCTCACAAAGTATATGGAGATTGTTTTGGGTATTTTTGAAAGATTATCAATATTGTCTAAGACCTGAATAGACCTGAATGTATGTCTTCAAAAAATTCTCAAGATACAGTGACTTTAATAGTGAAGAAAGGTTAGTTCAGAGATCAGTCAGTAAAGCTGAACATCGAGTGAACATCCCTCTCACTTGAAAGGCAGCCAATAATATTGTAATCATTTATTTTGGATACAAGAAAATGCATTTGACTCACTGTGTTATGCAACTGAAAATCATTTAGAGTTAATGGTAAGAATAAGACTATGAATAAGTGTATAGATAATTTCACCAAAAAACAAAATATCTTTTAAGTAGTCCCTCTCCTTGTACTGCTTTTATGATAGAAATATAATTGTGATTTTCACAGAAAAAAAAATAAAAGGAGAAAAAATGCTTGATATCAGTCCTGTTTAAATTATCTAACTTCTTAAAATGCTGAAGTTTGGAATTCAGTTATCCACAGCTCAAAAAGAGATAGAAATCCCCAATGTGGGATGATATATCTGTGAATTGCTGTGTACTGCTGACTCCCCATTGACTGTACAAGGCATGAGACAGTTGGTAACTTACATTGAATATTTCAGTTAAGTGAATTGAGGTGCAAATGTTTCATAGCTATGTTGTGTATTCATTACCAGGAAAAGGATTGGGCAGGGCTGATTTAATTGGTATTGGTATTATTTGCTCTTTAGCTATCAGGAAAAAAAAATTAAAAAGAAAGAAAATTGGTTAATAAATTTATTGTAGAAGATTAAATATATCTGCACAGACTGGTTTCAGACCTAGGGCAGAATTCAGCATATACCTTGCTTATGTGTGGCATTGGGCACACAGCAAGAAGCCTCTGTAAGTTCCACCAAGTTGGGTGGCGTGAGCTCAGAGCTAGTGGTCTAGTCAATAAAGCATCTCTAAGGAAATACAGTCAATATGAGTGACTCAAACCTCTGTTGCCCATCTCCTGTGAAAGCAGCTACTTTCCAGTATGGGGGGCCTCTTCCTGTGTTTTATCAATGTTTTTTCCTACAGTCTATTGAAAATGTAAAATATGGAACTATACCTTGAAATGCCTCTTTGTTTTTAATTTGAGTAGATGGTTATCGTCAGGAGTGCAGTTGATGGAGAGTTTAAGGGTAATTTAAGTATCTAAATCCCCAAGTACAATCTTAAAATCCTGCCAGTCCCTTTACAAGTCTATGAAGGTCTGGAACAACCCAGAGGAATGAATGTGCTTTTCAAAACTGCTGGGTGCTTAAGGCCCAGGCTGAGAACCATATCAGTTCTAAGTTTTTCTTTTTGTTAGTGTTTCTGCCCTGTCTATCTTAGGTGGCTCCACACTTCATTTTTTTTTTTCTTTTCTTCGTTTTCTTTGAATTCTGAGGAACCTCTTTCTTCCTGTGCATTGCTTTGTATATATGAGTTGCTTTCAATTATTTTATGTCTGCTGGCTAAAAGTTAGGTATTGTGGTGTAACTGTGCCTTTTCTTGGACCTGAGGATAAATGCCAAAGAGCAATGATGGAAAGAGAGAAAGAGAATAAATAGTTCCGCATGCCACTGAAACTGCATAGGGAATTTAGGTAGGCAGAATGCAATTATGCATTTGGAATATAGCCAGGACATATGGGTTAACACATGTACTCCTGTGAAAAGTGCCATGGGATATTTAATGACTGTAACTTGTCAGAACTCAGTTTTATATCTCATCTGAAAGACAGCACCACCAGCCACATGATGTCCCTTCACACCATGCTGAAGCAGTTCCTTGCTGTGGACCCAGAGGGAGGGAGGGAGTGAGTAAGGGAAGGAGTGGTGTTCTCCATTTCTTGCTGCAGTTGGGCTTTCTTGAAAGATTTATATTAAAATATTAATCAAGCCCAGCTTTCTTAGCTAATGAGCTAAGAAAGTTCACTGTCCAAATCTGAGTATGAGTAAATTGCCTTGTCCAGAAATGGCTTGCTCTAAGATGATGTTTTGCCACACATTTTTTTTGGATGGGGCCCTGCAAACCCTTCTGGGCTGGCCACCTTTGTAAAATCTCTTACGAGTATAAAAATCCTGCTGAAAGTGGAGTACTGCAAGTGTGTAGTAAAAAACATAAGCATGCTAGTAAAATCTTTTTTGTTTGTTAGCTTATTATGGTATAATAAAAAAATGAAAATGAAGAGGCTGTATGTCAGCTATTGTATATGTTAGAAACATAGGGAATCTTAAGAAGCTGTTATGCAGGATGGTTTAGGTCTACTATGTATTTAATCTATTTGTATGAAATCTGTTTTGGTGGTACTAAAGGCTCAAGAACAGGCATTTCAATGTCATCTGAATGTTCATAATTTAATTGTTATGAACTTCTGCAGTTCTAACTGTGGCTGGAGTGCCCCAAATTTCTATTATATTATAATTTGGGTGGATTTGATGATAGTAATTGTTGAAACATATCCAGGCTGTGCAGCTGATGTGCAGCTTGGTGGATTCTTCTTCCTGTAGGCTGTTAATGGCAGATAATTTTAATTTTTCTTTTTTTGCAAGGGCTGCTCAAAGTTGTGCTTTCTGCCCTCAATTGATGGGCTTATTTAACAAGGATGTATGGCAGAAAACAGTGTACACCAATTTCCTGAAATTTGTGCATTCAATATAACCTGTATTAGTAGTGTTTATCGTGTTGGTCTGCTGATGTGAGCTGTTTTGCAGGACAAGTCATAAAGGGCTGGATTCCACAGATAAAACAGCCTTTGTGATTCTTGAATAAATAAATACATTCATTCCCTGCATTACACCATTTTTTAGGCAGCTTTGTCCCCTCCTGCAGAGCATTGATGCTGTTTGTCTTTGCAGTTGGGACTTTCTTTTTGATGTGGTGATTGACTGGAGCTCACCAATCATTTGTTCAGCTGTGTAAGCCCACTAATTTCCCAAAGTTAATTGTAAGAGTGTGTATGGTTGAGATAATTGAGCTGGTTGCCATACTCAGATATAATTCTGCAGACAAATTCCTGATGTGAAAGTCATGAAACTGCAATGTGAAAGGCAAGTGTTCAGAAAATTGTAAAGCTTTCTCTGTTCTATATGTTTGTTTCAGTTTTGGTATAAAAGAGGCTGTCTTGTCCATTTTCTCTAGAAAAGACATTGATAGTATAATTTTATCCATTTGGAATAAGAAGTTTCTTGTTTTCAGCTATGAGAATAGCTGAACCAAAATGTAGCAAAAATAAAATAGAGATAGGTGCAACTGTAAAATCTTAGAAGCACTAACACATGTAGCATGAGAGCTTGTTAAGAATACATACATTCTTGGAATTTATTAAAGCACCAGTTGCTTATGTGGTGTTGTTTTTTTTTGTTTTTTTGGTTTTTTTTAAATGCTCTGTAAAGGAACAAAAACCAATGCTTTAGATATGAAAGGCTATACTATTTCTGCAACTGCGAGCTGTATAAAACAATTCTTGAAAATGCAAGAAGAAATCTTATTTAAAATTATAGGATTCTGCATTATAGCCAAAGAATAAATGAAAAATCTATTACATTTCTTATATATTCTGCAAGCTATGGAATATGCTGTGAGTCTTACCACATCAGAGCTAGCAAAAAAGTTGCAGTTTTGGTATGCTTCATTAACTGTTTGCATACAAGACAAAAGTGCTTTCTGATGAAGTGTAAAACCAACTTGGGACCAATTTTCCACAACATAAATTCAACATTCATTCCATCCCCTGATATTCTTAGATTCAAACAGCTAGGGAGGTTTTACGTCTTATCTTTTATCAATAATTATTTTTAATTCTACAATTTTAGATTATTCAGCCAAATGTAATAAGCTCAAGTTGATTTCATACTGTGATGATTGCTGTTAAAGACATGTTGCTTTCTAGAGTGATTAGTCTTGTTATGTGTGTTTTTAAGCAGTTATTTGAAATTCTGTATTATGAATATTTCTTACTAGAGCTATTTCTCTAGGTTTTATCACTGGGGAAATACATTTTATGCAGGCTTGTGTCCCTTCAAGAATGAATTTAAGATCACGCATTTTTTTTTTTTTTTTCCCATTTGTGGTGTTGAGCTATGTATTTTAGTGAAGTGGAAAGTGCCCTTTCAGATTTGGTACTGCACATCTGTGAAAATGATTTATTGTGATAATGTATTTAATGATTCTGCTCATGATTCAAATTTGTCTGCTGAATTCTGTGTGGTCTCAATTTTTCTATTGAAGCTTGGCTGGTGATGTGCTATCTTTGTATCTTACTATAAACTATCTGATATTTATTGAATGAAGTTTATTTTACTTTTATTATAGAGCAGTTTAGCTATGGAGAGAAGTCACTAGGCTCCACTGAGGTGAAAGGATACATGGCAAATGTAGAGTGCATTAATGTATACAAAATAACTGGAATTACAGGAACTTTGCCTGACATGAAGGTTTACAAGTTATCCTTAATCACTTTCAACTTCAGTAGGGAAATACTACAATTTTCAGTTTAGCTGTATGTAAACTTATTTTTAGTTTTGAAGTAATTTGCTTTCAGTAGAGAAAGAAAAAATAATAGTCTTGTGGAAGTTTATTAGTAAGGTAGGGGGAAAGAGTGCTCTGGTGATCCTCTGATTGCAGTGACTATCCTGTAGACTGCTGAGACCTCACTATAATCCTGATAAACCTTTTGTAGTAAATGCCAAACTGCAAACTGTCTTTATTCATTAATTCTTAAGGTCTGTTTTCCAGCTCTCTCTCACAGTTAGGAAAAACCTAAAAACATTAGGAAGGGCTGGGGTGTTTTTGCCTCTACAGTTATTCTCATATGTATGTTCTGTGTTTTGGAAAATGTTCAGATAGATAAAGATATGGACAGATTGTTGATGAACAGGTGGAAGGGATCCTGAAGAAAACTGAGTACTGAGATCAGAAGTTGAGCATAATTGCCTTATATGCAATATTTGACCCCATGTATAGCCTCACATATGCCTTGAATTAATGCAAAATCATTGCTGAATACAATCACTGAATAGATGCTTTAGAGCCTATTATGTCATTCTGTTTGAGTTTTGTGCTAATTTCTTTCCACATGTTTAAGCCCATCATGGTTTTATTTTCTAATTTTTTTAAAATGTTGTGTTCCATTCTTTACTGTGTGTGCTTTAAGCGTAGGAACTGTTAGCACGTCTGAAGTAACATCTGCTCTGTCTTTTTGTTGCTGGGTTCATGGTATAATTAGCTCTATATTTCACCAAATACAATTTTGCTCCCATGGTGGATAGAGCAGCATGAAGAAAACATAAATAATTGCAGATTAGAGAAACAGAAGGGAAAGTGGGTGTAGGTGGCTTTGATGGAAAAAAGGGTTAAGGAGAATAGAAGGTCAACTCATTATAGGACATAACATTGTTAAAATTATATTTGAGTCTACTTCAGTTTCTCACATCTTAAGTATGTAATTTTCTTGTTTAATTCCACCTAGTTTTGCTAAAAAGAAAGGTGTTTTAAAAACCTAAACTTTATTCTAGGTTATATAAATTTAAAAATCCTAAATTATGTGTAAGCTTAAATGAGTGAGCACTCACAGACTAGGGTATGATTTTTTTTTTTTTTTTAATTAGCCAAAGATTGCAGTATAAAAATCACACTTTTCTGGACAATGCAATGAAGATTACAAGAGAGAAGTGTTCCATGCAGGTTTTTTGGGTGAGCATTTTGCAGCTTTCTACATACAGAATTTCCTACTCTCTGATAATTCTCAGTTATGAAACTACTTCCAGCAAGAAAGACATCAGCAACTTTATTCAGTGCAGGTTCCTTGTACCATTTGGAATGCCTTTGGGCACCCCACTTGGCCTCCAGCTTCCACTCCTGAATGGCAGAGATCATATGCAATAGGTGCTCTGTCATGTTTGGGAGCCCTGTGGGGACACATCAGACACCACATAAGGGCACCTGAAATGACAGCAGGTGACAGAACAGACCTCCAGAGCTTGCAGCACCATGTGCAACACACTTCCCTTGTCTCAGGGAGCAAATAGTGTCACTTATAAGATAGTGAAAATATTTCAGAATTTCTTCCTTGCATGAGCTTGTACTTACATTAAGGATCCTTTAAAAGATTCTCCTTTCTATAATATCCAGAAATAATAATGTGATGGGTGCAACTGCTAATCAATATTTAGATAATGGTATGATTTTGTGATGTCTTATCTGCTTTGAAGTAATTTTAGCAATTTTTCTCAGCCTTGTCTAAATAAAGTCAATTTATGAAGAGAAAGAAGATAAATCGTGATTATAATGTGGCCTAAAGAAATTTTCCAGAAATACTCGGGTCTGGCCATGTTCTCTCCATGATACATGTCATCCTGAGTTTGTACCAACAAACATCTCTGTTAAGAATGGGATGCGTTTTCCTTCTTTGTCTCTTTTCTTATGGAGTATCAGTACTTTTATAATGGCCTCATCCATATCTAAATAAATCCCATTGTTAAATAGTTCCCCAATTTCAGCCAGCTTCTCAAAAATGTTCTTCTTGAACTTCATGTGTTGTGTTAGAGTAGGTACGGCTAATACTGAATCTGAATTCTGTAGAATTGCTGAAAAATGTGGGTAAAGAGCTGTAGTTTGAAGTTTGGAAGATAAACAGCTTCCTGCACTCACAACACCATTGCTCTTATAATGACCTCTTTTCTGACAAAGGCATTTTGAATTTCCAACTTTTCATCTGCTGTGTATGTGCATGTATATGGGAATTGTACATTTGGGTTTAGGTATGCAGCTTGGTACAAATCTCTTTTGCCCATTTGCAACACTTCTTCCATAAGCAGCGAGAGCTTGGAATTTTTAATTAATGTGTTTTAAAAACCAGTTCAGTTCTCATTGATACAGAAAATAAATAATCTTAAAATTAGTTTGCTATTCATGGTAAAGGATTTCTGACTTCTCTTCTTGACAATTTTTCTTGTATTTTTTCCCGTTCCTACTTCATTAAACTTTCTTTACTTGAAAACTTAAAAAATAATTTTAAAAAGTCAGTTATGTCCAGACTCTAGGGTAGGAGATAAATTGATATTTGAATGTTATAGCAGATCATGCTAAGGTAAGAAGCACAAGATTTAACATCTGAGGTTAAATCATCATGAGGTACAGTGATCTCAGTTGTCACTGCTTTTGAGTAAGCAGCTTTGTTAGAGTTAACTATTTCTGGTACCATTATAATTTTGGTTGTTGTAATCTTCAAAGAATAGCATAGAACAAGTAATAGGGCTACTGGTACAAGAAAATGTAATTTTCCTTCTTTTTTGCTTTCAGACTACAAACAATAAATCATTTTGTTCAAGAGACAATAAAGCACCAACTGGGTGCTGGTTTAATTCCTATCAGGGGAGGTCTTCAGTACCTTTCTAAAATAAAGTAATTAGAGAAGGAGTTCTTTTATTAAAAATAAAGGATTATTTTTGTATATCTCTTGTGTTCTTGCAGGTGTTAATCAGAGTAGAGTAAAAAAGATTGTATTCTATTTCCATTTTACATCAGAGACATAAAAGTTATGAATCAACTACAACAATTGCAAAACACATAAAGAAAAATCCCAAGTGCAACAAGAATTTAGACATAAATGGCTTCATTGTACTGATGAAGGTTACAGTTGTTTAGTGGGAAAAGAAAATAATAGGAATCATAGCACATAAATGAAAGAAAAGGATGTCTTAGGGGAGGGGAGTGGGGAAATGTTTCCTTAATAAAGTCAACATACAGAAATAAAACCAACATCTGCTCCTCGTTTCTCTATTTGATTTCACTTTTAATTACAGAACTTCATAGTTGAGGCAGTTTTAGTAGATCTTTAGATTTTCCTTTTTTGTGATTGAAGTTACTGACCAAATTCTAGAGGCACTGAGTGTATTTGTGCTTTTTTCTGGGTCTTTGAATAATGCTGCCTAACAGTGGACCCCGTTTGCCTTTTGTAGGAATGTCTCCTGAGTTTTCCGGGCATTTGTGTTCTCCAGCTAAGTGGCTCAGCTCAGTGGCTCCTGTTGTTGGCTACGGTGTGTAAGAGAGGTTATAAAAAGGTTTAACACCTCTGGCTTCTCTGTGCACCCTCTGAATGTCTTTAGATTTTGCACTTTGGAAATGATTCTTCTAGGCCTTTATTAATGGAGACAAGCTATTTTTGTAAGCATGTAGGGGTGGGATCCCATCCCATGCAGAGATGGGATGGGCTGGAGGAGATTCAGCCAGGGCTCAACTGGATACTTCTGTGGTCACAAGCAGAAATTTGCCCTACGTACAGGAACCACATGTGATTAATTGTTCTGTCAAGGAAAGATAGATATAACTGGCTTTACAAAATAGTGCTGTAATACAGCTTCAGTCTGACATACTAATTGATTAATAGATAGGTGAGTTTTGCTGGTTCGTCAGCCAAAAATAATTATACCCTGAGCACTGTTGGGGTATGACTGCAGTGATTTGAATAAGGAAAAGTCCACTTGTAGGGTTTTGTGTAGTTAAGAAACTTCTACTGAACAGGTGAAGATTAATATACTTGCAGGATTTATACTTCAGGATATTAGTGCAAAGCTGCATAGAGTAAGGATGTTTAGATAATTGTGTTAAAATTTTAAAACTTGTTAGAGTTCTTTTCTATCATAAACTCTCTTAAGAAGTTGATTTCATGCAATAGCCATTTGCAAAATCCCCCAAATTATTTTTATAATATTCCATATTTCTGAGCAATATATCCTCAAAACCATATGCAAAATTTCTATGTGGATTTCTGAAGCTGTATGTGTACTGTGTCATATTCTTTCATATTCCCTTACTGATGAATTTGCTTCATTTTAACTAAAAAATAGCTGGCATAATCTTGAATATTTTCCCTTTTGATTACACTAAAAAACCTGTATGTTGATATTTCAGCATGCTTACATTCTTAATCAGAGCTGTGTGGGAGATCAGATTGTTCTGAAACATATCTGTGCACTGACTGCACTTTTTATTATTGTCCTCAGCATAGCAGAGATGATGTAGAAAGGGATTTAGACTTTATGAGATCTTCATGACAAACTTTGCCCCTAACTAACTAACTAACTTTGAAATTGAGTAGATTCAGGGACTTTATAATCTGCATTTTTTGGGCCACACTATGACACCTGTCTTGTAAGAGCTGTCTAAATTAAATTGCTGTGACTGCTCTTGATAAGCCAACTATAGTCACTGGCCAAAGCAACACCTTTAATTACTCAGTATTACTAAAAAGCGTCTTCTCATCATACATGCTGTAGAGTCAGCTGTTCCAATAAGTGATTTTTATGGTTTTGTGAAGTTGCTTCACTAAACCTTGACCCAGTGTGCTATATAACTAACTGATTTACATGGAAGTTCTGGAGGTTACTTCTCACTACTCATGTATTACACATGGGTTAGTTGCCTTTTTGATCTCCATTAATATTGTGCACTCAGAAATGTTCTTCAACTTTATGACTGAGTATTTTCTCCATTTATTATTTATTGCATGCTACTATTCCATGGTAACTCCCTCACTGTCTCATATCGTATACATCTTACAGCAAAGATCACTGAGCTGTGATCACGTGTTCATGATGGGTTTAGAACTCCATATGATTAATCATTCAAGGTGTATACTGTGGCATGTTTTATTCTTTATGTCTGTCTCATTAAGTGACCTTTTAGATGTAAGGAATAATCTTTTTTTTCTGCTCTGTGTGTAAGGCAGGTGTTACAGAAAGGTTGCAATCCCACTCATGGGGTTTCTCTGACTGGAAGATAAAAATAGTGACTTTTCATGGAGTTCTGTTTGCTGTATTGGGTATTTTAATGTTGCCCTGAAAAGTCTTCCTCTGCAACCATGGATACCAGCTTCTGTGCCCATTACTTGTATGCAGTAGATGTATGTTACATCTTGGCTACAAGATGAGAAGAGACACATTCTGCTCGCTCTGTGGTTAACTGAGCCATCTCTCCCTGCCTCGGTTCTTCCTGATATTCTATTTTAATTGGCTATTATGGATAATTTAATTAATGATTGGATCCCAAACTGACCCGCATTTCATCTTTAATTTAGAAGTTTGAATTTGTATTTGTTTGTTTAATGAGTTTGCATTGTTTTAACTCACTGACAATTAATTGGACAGCCTAGGTCAGACTCCTGGCAGTGTTTTTTTCTCTGCATGATCTCATTCTTACTCACTGTCTGAGGCCTCTTTCAGCCCGAGCATGGAGGGAAAGGTATGCCCTCCAGCATGACATAAAGCCCGAACCATTTCAAGATGGCTGTCTGAGATTGAATGTAGAAGATTTCAGCAGATGGCTTCTAATTACTTGAGATATGCCAAAGTGCTGAAAGGAGCATTTGTAACTTCAGACCTAAGGGGTAGCTGTACCTGACACGATGTGAGTGGCATGTGCATTAATGTACCCATGTCAGCATTTATTCCATCTACAGTTTCTGCCATGAGCTTTATCACAGATAATTGTCTATGATATGAATGGAACTTCCTTGAGTATTGTTGTAATAGAGCTATAACTAATAAACCTATTACAGAAAGTAGAAGGAAATCCTATGCTTTTTAATGGAAAGTAGAAATAAAGCGACAATCTATATTCATACTCATTTTATCGAGAAAGCTATGGAAACTTTGAATTAAAACTATCATTTTGACCTTTTAGTTGAGTTTATAGGCAAGGCTCTTTTTATGATAGCGAGCAATTTCTTTAAGATGCAGAGAAATCACTGTTACATTAGTTGCATAAAATAATTGAGAATTTTGAGAGAGAGATATGTCATGCTCACCTTACTCACACTGTTAGTCTCAGCAAGGTCAAGGGACTAATTGTGGACCCAGCCTGCCCTAAGCCAGTTGCAGTACATAATTGCATGCTGCCCTGGGAGCAGCATAAGAAGGAAATTGTGACTTGAAGCAATTCTGTTTGGTATTCTGGGGGGTAGGGTCAAAACCAGCCTCGGTGTCTGCTCCCTCCCTTCCCCTACCGGTGGGTGGTGAGTCTGCAGAACTCATTTCCCCTCCTGGGCTACCATCTGTGATATGAGAAACCAGTTCACGGAAGAGAAACTCTGAGTTTCTTTCAGAAGGTTTGTGTGTCAAACCCTTCTGATTTCTACATTTACAAATACATTCAGGGTAATTAGTTCATATGCTGAAATAAGATTAGGAGTATTATTTTTAAACTTCCTTAGAGGACCTTGTGTTAATAAAGTAGTGAACTTCTGATGTTTGGTTTACTAGTAATTTTAAGACTCAGCACAAACCATTTTTCAGAGCAGCTTGTTTAGCCTTAGAAAATGTCACCAGCTAGAGATATTTACGCAACACATTCCAAATTCCTGCGAGTTGAGCGGTGTGCATTTTGGAATGCTTTAACCTCCTCATTAAAATTAAGAACTCCCTGTAATTTCAGCTGCTTCCAGGAATATGACCCAGTCTCCCTTGGAGAAAACTAGCAGTCTCATCAACACTATCTTGTACTGGCAGAAAGTTGTATTAGCACTGGTAGAATGTGTCTCTGAGCAGCAGATCACCCTTGAACTTTTTTGTCAGGGTATGCAGGGGAAGATTTGAAGCTTTTAGGGGCACTGCACTCCTCATCACCACTACAGAGATTTCTCTGAGAGTAATTGCTTTTATTTCTGAATATTTAAAAAATAAAGCCTGTTTAAAATTGTTAGTGACTTTGTTAATGCTACTTTAGTAAAATAAAATGCTGCCTTCTTTATTTTTTTTCTTTTTCCCTTGGTTCAAGTAACACTGATATTTGGTTACCTTTCTTCTTTATATATATATATACATGGTTGGACATAAAAAAGAAAATTACAGGCTCTCCTGCTATAATTCAAATTTTTAACAAGAGTAAATACTGGTAATAACATCTGGCATGATTGAAACAAGCACAGAGAATTTTCCTTTGAGAAACAGTATACAGTTATTATTGCTAAATATGAAGTTACATGAGTTTGCTTGCTTAATACACATAAGGGTTTGTACTCAAAGGGATTTTTTTTTCTGTTGCCTGCCTTCTCAGGCCTGTTAAATGATGCAACATTGTGGTCTTGTTAGACAATAATAACAGAGACAAGATTTCTTTAGCAAGAATTTCAAATAATCATATAATGTCATCATTTACAGAAGCATTTTATTTTAAAAAACATGATTGAAATAGTATTGAGATGAACAATTTTAGCCATATTTCAGTGCCTGTCCTGTGCATTGAGAAATTATTATATTAAGAACATTGCATTTATTTAAGTATAAATTCCACTTTAAAAAATAGCTTAACTAGGGCTCATTGCATTCTGATTTACAGAGTTAGAAATTCTCATTTCATTTTTCTTATAGACATTTTGTACTTACATTGCTGAAGCCCTTCTCTACCTTTCAGAAAATACATAACTTGTGAAATAAAGCCTGTAATTTATGTTTATTATTTTATTTGTGTATTTTTATATCTACTTTAAATATCTGGTAGCAAAGATACATTGTATAATATACATAACGGCTCAGTGAAATCAGCAGCCACAGATTTTAGTAACCAGCATGAATAAGGAAGTTTACTTTTATCAGGTGACCACGAACAATCCACTATGCGCCACCTAAGCGTTATTTAGACTTTAATAGACTAAAATCCTGGTGTCCCCTGGGAGGAAAGAAAGTATAAATACACGCATAACAAATGTGGTCCTTGAACTTTTATACATCTGCGTGCATCGGTACATGCCAAACATAACATACTCCAGCTTATTCACCTTCAGGCTTCTGCAGAGGCTATTAAGCTGTATAATCTGCAGAGGATAGATATGGAAAGCCTTTTCTTATCCAGCTCCCATACCAGCTCTACAAGAGCCTCTGCTTTGGTGGAGAGCAAAGTGGTGGTAGTGGTACCTTGTGAGCTTGGCTCTTTCTGGATGTGATAGAAGAGCACAATGAGCCACACAGATATGCCTTTTCTGCAGCCAGTGAAGAAATCTGTCCCTATGCGTGATCCACACAAGTTGTGTGGGAAAGGGCAGGAAAAAATTCAGTAAGGTGTTTATTTCCTCTGTCAAGAGATTAGGAGAAACATGTTAACCCCTCCAAACAGCAGTTGCACGTTTGTTTAGTATGTATAGATTCTGGGCTAGGTAGAGAACTGTTCCAAGCCATTTGCCTAAAAAGTAATATTTGACACTGATGTGCTTGTAATATGTTTTTTTAAGGTTTAGAACAAGGCTTCACAACAATGTAATATTTAATCAGCAGAGTGTTTAGAGTAAATGTCCAGCTGCAACCTGGCAGGGCTGGAAGTATGGTCATGCCTGGGGAGATGTCCCTCAGATGGTAATGCTCACCCAGTTATAGGGATATCCCCCTAATTTGGGATATTAGTCACACTATTGCAAGAAACAGGAATCTTTTCTTAATCTAAACTGAAATGCTAAAATCATTGTGTATTTGTAGCAGAGATTTTTAAGAGGTATGAATGATATTAGAACTGGTGATACAATTACAAGAGTTGACAACACTGTAGGTAGCACAAACATTTGGTTTTAGCTACCTTTAGATATTAAACACATTCTTATTCATAAATAAATAAATTTATAAGGAATTAATTTTATTGAAGTGTCAGCTACATCAGCTAGCACTTGTAAAGTACCTTTTGTGCAAGTCACACTGTAAACTGAAATGCAAAGTACATCTGGGTAGGAAATCCTTTTCCTGTGAATTGTCCAATCAGTCTTGCATTGTTTGAAATTACCATCACCACATACTTACCATATGTCATTTCATATTGAAAGATTGTGCAACTTTGAAGAAGCAGCTTTAAACCTTTATTTTCTGTTGGTTACTTTAATTTGTCTGCTAATTTTTTTTGCAGTATAATACCAAAGTGAGTCATGAGTCTTCTGTAAGTTAAGAGCATGTGGATATTATCAGGAACAAATGATAATGTATAATAAGTTTGGTTTTATCTAAGTACTGTTTTAAATTAAATAAAGACTAGGAAAAAGAGGACATGAATTACCTTTAGTAGTATCTGCAGATATAACCCGTTCTGCAGTTTCTGTGTATAGCAAGCATCTGTGCTTAGAGACTAATTGGTGAATAGGAATCTGACTATCAAAAACACATTTTCTGGGATGAGAGTCATAATCAATCTCTGTATTTATAATTTTGTATTTTATCAGTGCCTTCAATCTTATTTGCCATAACATAGCCATGTACAATAAGAAATATCTTTGCACTTCGATTTAATTTTAAAGTAATTGCATCTAGTAGATGCCTTGATGCCAAAAAGTATCATATAATCCATGTAATTATAGTTTCTGCCTGTTCATTTATTAGCTACGTTTACAAGCAAGAAGTAGGTTTGTATGTTTTCAAAACACATGCTTGGTAAGCACTAAATCTAAGACTTATAAAAACATTATCAATATGTTCTAATTAATATTTGCTCTTTTCCTTAAGCTATTATAAGGATACTTAATGCATAGCCTAAAATTAGAGTTGACAATTGCAAATACAACCCAACCAACATAGTAATAAAATCAATACTTACATTTCCCTTGGGGCCACTATTTACTGTTTGCTGTGCCATTCCCTTAATGGAATGGCAGTTATGTTTGCAGAAACCTTGTAACTACGATTTTTGTATTTTAACTAAAAGCAGCTTTCCTGAAGTAGTATGATTAAAAAAGAATCTGGAGTTGCTTTCAGAAAATTGCTGTAAACATTTTGCAGCCAGTTTTAACAAAGACTAGTAAATGTCACTGAATTCTAAAATGAATTATTTGTAATGTTTAAAGTCCTTTCAGTTGTATTGCAATAGACATTTGCCTTAATCTTGAAATACTTCCCTGATTTGTTTTTACTTTCATTTACTCAGTTCAAATTATTCTTAATCACTGAAAGCTCATTCCTGTGTGGAGGTCTGCAGTGTTCTCAAAGTGTACAAGGGAGTCTGGCAGTTTATTTGACTTAGCAAATTAAAATAATGGAGGAAAGTATGATCTTTGAGATGAGTCATTGCAGCTGCTGCACAGATCTAATTCTAGTCTTTTGATATGGTTGTTCTTTCACTGAAGTCTGCCATTCTCTGGCAGGGCAGCAGGCCTTTCTGTGCCTTGCAATATAGCTGTGTGCTACAGAAAGCATGCTATAGTTGACATTTATAGTGCACACAAGTGTCCTGTGTGTTTACATATTCAGTAGAATATTTCTCTAATGGTCTCTGACAAGAGGGATGAGCATCTGAAAGAAAATCTGTGAGTCATCATGGCTTAATAATTCGTTCCTTATGGGGCTCTGCTGACCATGCAGTGCTCTTGGCATAGCAAGTTTAGGGTAACGTGTCGTGTCATACAACATGGCCACTTGCTTGGGCTCAACTGTCAGGGACTAACTATTAACTCTAATTGTTAACTAATTGTTACCTTTGATCATGTGGCCTTATACCAAACTTCTGCTTTCACTCCCATTTTGCAACCATTATTTTGAATAGTATTCATATGAGTGAGTCATTTGTAGTCTGCATCAGTGTCTGATTATAGTCATTCCATGTGAAATGTCACTATTTCAGGATCTGCTTTCATTTCAGTTGTTAGTGATATGGGAGAATTAAAAAAATAAGGAAGGCAAAAGAAATTTTGAAATATGGTAATTTGAAAGCATTGAAATTAGAAATGTTTTATAATGATATAAAAAGTATAGATGTATAGAAAAATGTGTATTATATATCTAATCAATCCATTAACATATCAGACAAGATATAAAACAAAATATGCTAAATTGAACTGAAAAAATACCAAAACAAAATGAAAGTTCAGGATTAGGTTTTTGGTCCAGTTCTGAGTATTATTGCAACTTTTGTGTTACAACTGTCATTTAAATTGCAATTCCTTGTAACTTTTCTGTTAGGATGCATTGTAAAAGTATGTTGAAATTTGTCTTTTAAATTTATATATAAGAATCATGCAAGTTTTTTGTACATAGTACAGTTTAGGCATAGACTGTGTCATCAGTAATCACTGTTAAAATTTTCTAAAATTTTTGTCTAAAATTTTTACCAAAAATACCTAACAGTCTGCACTCAGGCCATTATTCATTGTTCTAGGTTTCAACAGCAACAACGATTCAGCTTCCACAGAGAACAAGTCAGGAGAGAAACAGAAATATCTTTCAGTATTCATAGATTTTCTTTTTGTTTTAATACTTCTAGGCTTTGGAGGAAGAAATTAAGTTTTGTCATTAAGATGATCCTAGAATACTGGTTCTGATCACTCGAAAATCCATCTGAGTCTGACTAAGATAGAAGTTTCTGCAATTGTGTTTCAAATGCATATTGGACTTGTTTAGAAACTTGCTACTCTCCTGCAGCTGCACCAATATGGCCCAGACACACAGTTCTGGGAAAGTTTTCTCAGAAAGGTTTCCCAGAAAACAACATTATTTAGGAATATTTAACTCCTGTTGCCTAAGTGATATTGGTACTAACATTTTCAGCACTTGATGTCTGTTATCATAGAAGAAAATCTTGTTGCTTGTTTTTTGGATTTGTCCTTTACTAATACAGTGCTTTATAGCATCCTCTGAGGATACTGTTTCTGGACAAAATCACTAGATTGCCCAGAAGAGGTTACTAAGAGCAAAATGGCTTTCACACTGCCAGTGAAAAACTTGATGTAGGCCTAGATTAATTCCATCATCAAAAACCAAACAAACGCACGCCCCACATACTTTAAAGTTTGTCACAGTATGATTTAATTCTTTGAGGCTCAGCATTTGTTTATGCAAACCTGCGGTATTTAGTGGCATCAGCAAACTTTGTTTCATTAATATTTAGCCAAAGCAATTGTGTGCACAGAATCCTAGATCCATTCAAGGAAACATATTTTGAAACAGGATATTGAAAATAATGTCCATAGGACAACAAAAGTAAGCTTACATGCTGATGTCAGCATTTGTGTGTGTGGTGATAAAGCCAAGCTCTTTCCATGATAAAGATAAATTCATATCCAAATCTTTAATAAAAAAACAAAACTGATCTTAGCTATTCCCATTAAAGTCAGAAGCGTCTTTGTAACACTTCCCAGAGACTCAATTGTTGGGAACAAAAGTTATGTCTTGTTAAGAAAAAAAATTAATCACTCAAGTTATTACATAGGGGTGTACTGTGTATTCCAGGTTCAAGCTTTATACTGAAGCCTTTGAAGAGGCTGCCCATACCTACCAAATGTTGTAATTGATACAGAATCACTGCTATACAACAGCTGCAATAACAAGGTGCTGCTGCCTTTACTTTAATCTACCTCTCTTTCTGCCAGTTTATTATGTTTTGAATTTATTCTTTTGTAGATCTGTGAGCTATCTTTCTTATGGAAATTAATCTTTTTAAAAGATTTGTACTCTCATTTTCAAACACTAATACATTCATTCAAGTATCCCATTATTCAGAACCAGCTGGCTTTTTATCTAGTGATATTTACTTCAAAAAGCCAAGTTAAATGGTATCATAGATTAATTCTCAGGGCACAGGAAAGCTTTTTTAGAGAAAAAGAGATTTGGTAATTACTTAGAATATCGCAATAAAATCACAGAACATGTCAAAAATGTGTTATATAATCTGTCATAATACGAAGCTTCAAAAAATTAATTCACTGAATTGAATCTAATATATAGCATCAGTATATGATTTTTAAGTGAAACATTAAGTAAGGATAAAACTTTGCTGTGATTTATAATAAGCTATGTCATGATTTTTAGTAATGTATTTTTTCTTTGGAGAAAGCACTGAAACTTCAAAAAGGGCATTATCCACTGAAATTTCTTACATAAATCAAACTGGAAATAAGACACATTTTACAATTCAATTTAAGATCCCACAGAGACAATAATGTTGCAAGCTGTGCATTTTGCAGAGTAATATAGTAATGTCTAGTTTGCATTTTTGAAAAACCAAATTAATCACACTGTATTGAATATGTTGAAGCAAACCTAAAATTCATCTATTATTAAAAAACTTGTGCAACAAACACAAACTATATTTTATACATAAAGGACAAACTCATTTATTCATTAGGTTAAAACACTTGGAGTTTGCATTTTGTACCTACTAAAGAAGTGACATTTGCTATCTGTTCTCTTTTTTAAATTTTTCAAAGCACTGTGTTCAGACTAATCTGCTTGAAAAATTGTACTAATACTTTAACACAGTGTCAATCCTGAAGACTGTGCAGAAATCCCTGTGGAAACTAAGGGTACTCTCGATATTTAAATTTTCTTTTTTATTGAATCACTGTACAGGAAAAATATTCAGTTATCATATATCTCATATTTAACATTTTTTATCCCTTGAAAGGTTAACCCCAAGATAATAAACTTCTTAACCATTTCTTAGCCTTTGTGCATCCTTTGAACTAACATGCCCAGGCACTGCTTTGAATTAGGACTTGAATCTTTGCGCTTAACTGTGCTCAGACTGGTACGCCAAAGCAACTAGAATAAAATTTTGGCCTTTATCAAGTCTCACTGACTTGATTTCAGTCTTAGTCTTTTAAAGGGAAAAATATTTTTAAATTGTTTCTATATGATTTCCTGGTTTAGAATATAATTGTGGAATTATGTATTCTGTATCTTGTGGGGCATATAAGCTGTATCCCAAATTTGAATGCCAAGTGTCAGGTGCTTTTACTTTTTTTACTAGTAATTCCATTTCTAGGAATACCACTCCAACTTCTTTTGGCCTCTAGGCCAAACTTTAATTCTAGGATTTGATTTCTGGGATAATTGATACCTGTTGGCAATTTGTGCATTCATGTCTTGATTTAAAAAAAAAGAAATGCAACTTTTTATTTTTGTTGGAAATCTTTATTGACTATACACTAGAGAGGTTGTTTGGTAAAACAAGGCTTCTGAAAAAATGGTTACTTGCATTAAAAAAAAAAAAATCTTAATTCAGAAAAGAAAAACTTTTTGGAATTTGCAAAAAAAAAATTGCATTTTTTTCCTGAAGCATCAGCAAAACTTCAAGCCCTTGTACAATATTTTAGTTCAAGGTCTAAGCCTAAGTAGGTCTTAATCCAAAAGTAATGTTTGTTTGTTTGTTTGTTTGTTTGTTTTAAGCAGCATGAAACACATTGCTAGATCCAGTAGTAGGAAAATTTCAAGCAACTTTCAGGTCTTGGCCTCCACAGTGGAATCCAGATCTCCAGCTGAGGTGTATTTGTTTTGGGAAACTTAGGATAAGTGATAACCTACAAATAGCTGATACAACCCTCCCAACCATGCCATGGGTGTGGAACTGCATGATCTATTAGGTCCCTTCCAATCCAAATCATTCAATGATTCTATCATTCTATACTGAGCTGATCAATGTGAATTTCTAATGTATCATCTTGTTTGTGGGGCTTAAGCCTGGGGGGCTGAACACACAGAAACATCTTTATCCATTGGGTGTGCAGAGGACTGAACACAGGTTGCTGAGAAGGCATCTAGCTCACCTTATTGCATAGTAGCCATCAGCTTTACACTGGTCAAAACTTGTTAGAAAGCACCAGACTTGGGAACAGAGATACCCTTTCTCAAAACTCTACCCACAGTTCTGACCTGGAGAACATTGTCACTAATTGAGTCAAGGCAGGGTGAAGAAAAAGTACTTTTTGGCTAACTATTGTCTCTCCTATTATGTAACTCCCCTCATCTCTGATCAGATGAATTATTGATCACAAAGAAAGATTGATGGAGCTAGGAAACATAGTAAGATGTGTGTTTATGTCTTTTTCTGACCATTGAAAGAGTGCAGAATTCTGATTTTTACTAAATGAGATCTGGATTTAAATGCCTTGCTAGGAATTTTGTCTAAGACACAGTTGAAGATACTGTTTAAAATACGCTTAATAGGTGTGTGCATTCTTCACAAATCAGTTTGATGTAAGATACAGGGACGACTACAATGAGTAAGATTCATGTGGGCTTGCTAAAGTTCAGAGTACTAAATCTTGGTATAATAGCTTAGGTGAACTTCCTTTCCTAGAAATATTAGAGGAAAAAAAAAAAAAGGTGCAACTGTAAAGCCAATATTGAAAAAATTATCATAACATGCTATCATTTAATGCCAATAGATATTTTTGTCAAACACTGGCTTGATTCTTTTGCCTCTTCCATATCAGGTGAAAATTGTTGCCACTAGAGATGGTATAGGTAGCAGTAATTCAGACATCTTTTGAAGTAAATAAATCTTTTGTGTTAAATAACTTGAAGATAGTGGATTCTTTTCATTTTAAATAGGAAACAAAAATACTAAAATAAATTAGAAAGTAGTAGCACTGTTCTCCCCCCAAATCACAAAAGTCCAGGGAAATATTTGAGAAATTTGCTGTTTAAGATGTATTGCTTTCGCATTCCTACCATCTTAATCCAATTTCATACTTTTAGCTGCCTTTGTGTGAAGGTTTTATTTACCTTTGATCATTTTTGTAAGGCTCCAGTCAGTAAAGCCAGAAGCAGTTTTGAGTAGAGTGGGGTATCAGTACATAAATAGACAATAGTGGTAGGTTAAATCTCACAGAGAAAATATCTTTTTTTGCCTGAACAGCAACAATTGTGAGAAACAATTAAAACAGAAGCACAATATTATGTAGGTCTTTCTCACTGAGGGAAATTCCTTGTCTGTGTATATGTAGTTGTTTCTTTCAGTGTTTTCATATTATAAGCCCTTTGAGGCCTGGAGTGTCCACCTGCTCTGTCACATATTATTACTCTACTATTATTACTACTCATACTACTTATAACTTTTTCCATTGTCATCCTGAGAAAACAATAAATCGTGCAGAAATAGTTTCAGTAGTCCAGAAACAAGACTTAGGATCTATAAACTCTTAGGTAAGATTCCCTCCTTTAAGAAACAAAATGGTATGATCACCTGTCTTGGGACATGGAACTACAGAAAAAAAACCTAAAGGCTTAAGTGTACAACAAAGTGACTGTAGCATATCGAGGTGCTGAATAACAGCTGAGATGTAAAAATGATTCTCACTCTGTGCCAAACACAAGATTACATACGTGTTATTCTTGATCAAAGGAAGCACATTATGATTTTGTTTGCTAGGCTGAACATACTAGATTTTGAGGTGGTGGGCAAACATGCCCCATTTACAAATCCAGGAATTTGAAAAGATATTTTTTAGTAAAACTAATTCACAGTTTGTTGTACCATTTATGTATTTGCACCTTTCGTTTGTGTGTGTGTGTGACATAATGGTAGAGGTGTGCACACAGATACATATAAGTGTGTTCAAATAACATTGAAATTGTGAAGATGTGCACCTATAAGCTAGAAAAAGGTATTTTTTTAGTGATAATAATGATAACAGTAATGATAATAATAATTGTCATCATCATCACCACTGGATTTCTTTGCATCTATTTACATACTGGAAATTTACATAAGGAATATATAAGACCTAAAAATTAGAGACTACATCAGAATAGCCATGAGAGAACTAAATCAAAGCTGTACAAGCAACTCAAAAGTAAGACAATTCCTCACTAAGTGTTGAGTTAGCACCTGCTTCCCAAAGGAGGAGGAAGGCTCTGTGACCCTCAGAACTTCCTAGTGTGGAAGAGACACATTGATTAGGAAACCTCTGTGTCCAGCCCCATGCTGCTCATCAAGCCAATACCTGGGCAAACATAAGTCTCCTTTTCCCTGAATGGGAAACACAGCCATGTGCTCTGGAGAGTGCCTGTAAGTTGCTGCAGCTGGTGGGTTTTCATGCAGACAACTTGTGGCTGTTTTCCCAGAGAGCATAGGGATGTAATTGCTATGAGACCTTGCGATCAACTTTGCTTAAGACTGGATATTAATCTGTTGATTAATAAGGAGTGATTTTTTGGTAATTTAGCTTTTTTCCCCAAGAAAATGACTAAAAAAAATTCAGTGAGTAAAAATATGAAAAATTATGTTCAAGAAGGCATTCTGTGTGCAGCCTCTTAGAGCCCACATACTGTTGAGTGTTTGTGCAGCATTTGTGCTGGAAATCGAAATATTATTCTTTAGTTCAGCAATTTTTTTAAGAAAGTCATCAATAAGCTTGATTCCCTGTAATATGTCAATGCTTTGCATTTTCATCCCTGGTGCATCTTCTTTGGAATAGATTGAACATGATTTTACAGTGGCCTCACTTTTAATTTTTATGCTTTCAAGCCCAATATATTTGCCCCTCTTACTTTTTCATATTATAACACAGCTGAAACAGGTGAGGCAAAGTTGGACTAGCTAACAATTATGTCTATCTACTAGAAGACATTAGGAAGCTTAGCATTTGCACTTCATGCATTTTGTCTATGCAATTAATTTTTGCACTTCAGTGCATTTACTGAGGATTTTCTAGTATTTTTCTTTAGTTTGTAGTTTATACAGAACTGTCAGCCGTACTCAGATGTCCTGAAAATCTGCAGGACTTTTCTTCTTAAGTTAAAGGCACAGTAATTAGGTTATTTTTCAAAACTTTTTGAGATTTTTTTTTTTCTTTTAAGAGAAAGAGAAGGGGGAAGACAAGTTGTTGAATACATACATGGTATATTGCTTTGGTTTATTTTTTTTGTTTCCGAGCATTGCTAATATAGAATTAGAGTATGTAAAACTCAGACTAGAGGAATAAGGATCAAAAATCAGGATCCACACTAACTGAGGAGTTGCCCATATCAAACCAGTATAGATATTAATCACGAAGTTCCATCCAAATCCGTATTTTCAGGAAAGCTTAGGCATTTACTCATAGGCATGAACCATTCAGAAGCTTAAACTTGTGTCTTTCACCTTGGACAAATTTCTGGACCTGGCTGTTTTAGTTTCCATTGTACTAAAAAGGAAGCCTATTATACTGTTATACTGATTATACAAAGCAGCAGATGAGGATAACTTCTTTTTTTTATATACTGAGCAGGATCTTACACTAAAAAACTTAAACCCATATTTTTCAGAAAATGTTCTCAACATGTTCATATTCATTCTTACCTGTTCCATAGGCATACAGAAAATATTCATATCCACAATTGCATGCAATGACTACATATAGTAATATATTAATTGCCTATGGAACGGGCAATTTTTGTACAAAAGCACATACCACTGTAATCAATATGTTTGCAAAATACTTTGGGATATTCATTGTGTTAAGAGATAAGGAAAATGTAGGTTTTGGTGGATTTTGGTTGACTTCTGATGGTTCATTAGCCTTTATATTTTAAAAACTCTGCCTTAAGGGACTATCTGTACTTCCAGCTTTCTGGTCTGAGGTTAACTGTTTAGCCAGGTGTACCTGACGGGGAAATGGGATCCAGTTTTTATTTCCTGAACATAGTGCATACAACAATCTGATTTTCTGTTTCTTGATGATGTCACAAATTTACTTTTTCCATATCTAAAATCGCATTGTTATCTTTTAAGATCATATGACCATAAAAATAAACTGGTTTTTATCCGTGAAATTAGCGCAAGTTAGATATTGGTAAAAGGAGACAAATGGAAAATCTATTTTTAGGTAGATGTCACACAGTCTGTAACTGAGTTGCTGAGCTTTCAGTTGTCTTGGACAGTTTCATTATTCATTAAATTGAATTTTAAAAAGCTTTTCCTGTGTTAATCTTTTTTGGTGAAATATTGAAGGATTAGTATAAAATATCTATATTCTGTGGGATTCATTGTAACTGTAAAAAAATTCTTTCACTGATTAACTTATATAAATTCAGTATTTCCTGATTAATGATTAAACCTATACTCTGGTATTCAGCATTTAGAATTCAATCTTATTTCCTGGAATTAACAGTTTCTACTACAATTTTTATTATCAGAACATAAATAGGGGAAAAGTAAAGTGGGTACAAATTTGGCTTATGGTGCAAAGTGCAGTTATAATTTCTTTGCCATTGCCACAAAATAATTATGCAATAAAATTAGAACAGCAAATGAAGCAGTCTACATTATTGAGGCTACTAACTATTTTTCAGACTGCTACTTTCATCAGCGAAGAATAAACAATATGTAATTCCAAAGGTCCTTTTGGCTTCTCTGTATATATTTCTATAAAAAATGTTAATCAGAGGATAGGGGTTTTTTGTGTGTGTGTGTGTGATTTTTTTTTTAAAATTTGCTGCATGTATATAATACTTTTAATTATGAACCCACGTTGCTCATGGCCTATTCAACAGCATAAACATGATTTTAACCAAAAGACCCCAGAACAATGCAAAACTTTGTGAGGGGGTAAAAAAGAAAAAAAAACTAAAAAAAAGAAAACCAAAAAACCTTACATAAAGCCAAATGCAAAGTGTTACAGGGAAGACATGGGAAACTTATTTTTCTGTGTCATAGTACTTTCTTGATCACTTTGTGGTCTCAAGAAGAGGTAGCAATCCAAGTATCAAAAATATTAAACAGATACTGTTTACAAATGGCAAAGGTTTGAGTTTTTTTTTCCTTTAATGATTTAACAGTAACATAGAGATCTTATAAAAATGCCTTTGGCTGTAGTCCTTTATGCAGTCTCACAACACATATTGCAGATAAATTATACATCTGATTTTAGAAAACTGAATTATATAGAAATCAAATCACAAATTTATAACATTTTAGAGACTTAAGCAGCAGTATTTGATTTGGGTTGTTCACAAAATGGTTTCCTCACTGTCAGGAGGCTAAGATTACCAATTTTTAGCACGCTGATTATGCATATTTTCCAGTGGACATAAATAGCCTAGATCATGAATAGTCCACTTCAGAAAAATGAGCCAACACAGCTGATACTGATGCTTTGTTTGGTAATTGTTGCTGAGATACAAATTGTTTCAGCAAACATAGAAGATAACAGAAAGATTAGGAGACTGAAAGGAGATCAGTAGCACTAAAAAAAAAAAAAAAGAAAAGCAGTTTGAGTTGTTAGTGGGAAATCTTTTGTGGTTTTGCTATGTGATATTGCTTGTGCATATAATGGTACCTGAAACTATCCTGAGCCAGTGCTGGGGTTCACTTGCCAAAAGACATGCTTCAATTGTTCTCAGGAACTCAATAAAATATCAAGTTTTCCACATGAAAGGAAGGGGAAGACCCAAGGGCACAGCAGACAGCCTAATTTTAATTTCTAAAACCACCTATAATCAAAAAAAGTTTGATTTAGTTGCCTAGGCATAGATACATGCAAGTGCCTTAGATACCCTTGAGGATCCTGCCTGATCTACACCTCCAGACACCCCTGGGGTCTCCTGCAGGCGCTGTGTGGTGCTCACCAACCCTAAAAGACATGACTGAAATTCTTCTGGCCATCTCAAGAGTTGCGTGTTTAGGCCATTGAACCAAGTCTAGAGGAAGGGCCACTGTAGTCCTTGGAGACAGCAGATGAAGATTCAGCTGACCAAAGACAGGCCTGTCTCTGTAAGAGTGAGCTCAGCAGCTCTCCAGAACCTTTTGGCTGGATCCCTGTTGACTATCATAGGAACAAAATTGTTCAGCTCACGTTGTGGAAACAGAAATTTAAACAAACTGAATCCTAATGGGGTTAGAATGAAAAAAGGAAAAGGAGCCTGCAAATAACAGTAATGATTATAAAAACAAACGTGGTACATTTAGATCAGCATTTGTTTGCGGGCTTGACATTGTACACTAGTTTTCTGCTTCATTTTCTTTTTCTTGGCTGCATTACCTTCTAGTCCAGAATTGTTTCAATTTATTATTACCATCTTTAGCTACCTAATTGGGCTACTAATGAATACAAATAATCCAGGCATCAGGCTTTTACAGACCCACTTCAGTGTACAAATAATGGTTTGTTTTGTAACTGCTGATTATGGAAGAAGGTAACTCACATTATGGAAAATATTTGCTGAAGTATTGGTGATGAGGAAAGAAATGGATTCTGTACTATGCCTTTTAAATTGTGAAAAAGTATTGTCATTCTTGTTCCATCGAGTTGTCCATCATGAGAAAATCTAAGATCATCTAAGCCTGGTTTTTGAGCATGTTTACTTACATTTGGAACTTCATTTCAATTTTTTGATTGCCTGTATTAGCACTATCACATATGAAATACGTAGTTGGCTACCAAATTGCCTATTCAAGTACGTATGTGTGGGGTTTGAGCACTCAACATTAAGCATTTGCATTTCAAAATTGGATCCCTTGTGCTTGAAAGCCTTGAAAATGGTACTCTATGGTCAGCCTAGTGCAGCGTCAATTGAAATGCTGTTTGAATGCAATATAGAGCTTCCAACTGCTGCTTCAGAAAGTGTTATGCTGAATCTGGAACACTTTGCATAATTTAATTAATTATGCCACTAAAAACTGATTTTCTCTCAATTTAAAGCAAACAGCTTTTATGAGGGTGAACTGCAGCACCCAGGGATATCAGGTGTCCAAGCTTTTAATCCTATTACAAAGACTTGACAACCACTGATGGAAACTGGAAAAACATAAGCCTCCAGCAGGGCAACAAGTGAAGAGGAAGAAGGCAACGGATTTTTAATACTCTTTGAAACCACTGTAGACAATTAATCAAAATCAAATGTAAAAAGTAACAGAACTGGTAGCTTGCACTTTGTCGTGCAGACAGTGAATGGTGTCTAAGGAATAACACTTGTTTTGCTTTGACATTAATGAAAATAACTGTTTCTTCTAAGAGGAAGCATAAGAAAACTAGCGTAAGAAAAGCACAGTGAATGGCCAAGACTATTTGTATCTGTGTCTGTTCACTTAAAGTGTTTGGGAACTCAACAGTTGGAAGTTTGAAAGTGGTTGCTAATATTATGGATTGGATTCTGTCTATAAATCATTTTCCATAGAAGCAAATCTTAACGGATGATTCCAGACTATAAGTATTAAGGTCACTGTCACTAAATGCTAGTCTTGATACTTTGGCTTTCTGAAACTTGTCTTCTCTATTCCAAATTATTATTGGGTTCAATATCACGCTGAAACAGCACACACTGTAATTTTGAGGCAGAAAAGAGTACTGGTTTAGAAAAGCTCTAATTTCTGAGCCACATAAGCAGAGCCATAATTGGCAAACTATGACTGACCTTGCAAAATTCTGTGACCAGGTTAGGAAGGGTCACAGAAGAATTGACTCCATCTCCATATTGAACATCAGCATGTAACGTGAAATTAAATCCTCTGTAGAAGATATTGCTGATAAAAATAGGGAAAAATATCTCATTACTGAGAATTTAGCAGCCCTATAAAATTCAAGCATCTCCCTTACAATGTTAACAAATATTCATATAATTACTAATATATATTTATGTATTATTTGTATTCTTCATATTTGTAAAAGAGATTCTATACCTGGCTCAAGAGGGAAACAGGAGTTAGTAGGGCTCATTGGAACAGCTTTAAGCTAGATTTAAAGGGGGAAAATAAAATCAAGCTCATTAGAGATGTCTGGGAGAGGCACACCAGTGTTTGAAGGATGGAGTTTTAGCCAGGTCCTTTGCTCTGCAATCTCACTGGGAGCTGTGTGGTGGCCAAGATTACAAAGTGGGTTATTGATGTGTTAGAAATTGCAGAAGTACCTAACAAGAGTCATGTAGGAATTACTTGTCTCCCCAAAAAATGTGGTGGGACCAATAGGCCAACTGAAATGTGACAAGAGCAATGCACACAGCATGGCCACCAAGCAGGAAGAGCTGGAAGCCATTGTGCAGCAGGAAAACTGGCAGAGTTGCCAGTGTGAAGACATGGTGGGATGACTTCCACAACTGGAGTGCTGCAATGGATTGCTATAAACTCTTCAGAAGGGATAAGCAAAACAGGAGGATGGGGTAGACCTGTATGCTAGGGAGTGAGATATGTACATCACAATGGTAAAAAACAGAAAATTAAAGGATATAAAATCGAAAGGGAAAAAAATATTTTTTCCAGATAAGATTTAGCTTCTTTAGTATGTATTTAAATATATGTTCATGCATTTTGAGAGTGTCTTAGTTCTCAAAATGCAAGAAAATGTGTTCACTTGTCAGAGGTCATGAGATTCGACTCATGTATTTACCAGCTCAAGTATGTTCACTGCATAAAGGTTATGAAAATTTCTTGTAAAATAATAAAAGTATCTCATATAATTGATTCTTTTCATTGTTTCATAGAATTACTTTGTTTGATGGCAGGAGGCTTTGGACTGAATTTTCATTACCTACTTCTGAACAATTTACACTGGGATTGAGACAGTATTGAGCTAATGAGTTAGAATTTATATTGAGCCTTAACTGTCTTCCTGAAGTAACTAGGGAAAGAAAATCATGGCAATAATGGAGTATTTTTCATTATAAACTATGTTGTACAGCTTTTACAATCAGGTTTTTAATAGATCTAGAGAAATTAAATTGGAATTCTACCAACTTCTGTGCTTTTGTCATCCAATGAAAATTATGTTAAAATATGTCAAGACTAATAGGCTTATCCCCTTTCTACTGAAGTAAGGAGGTGATGTTGCTCCTGTTGTTTTTCAGTCTCTGTTGTTCATTAAAGAGTAAGATGTATGTAGAAAAGCATTCAGAAATACACACTTTGCTATAATCCATAATGCTAAATAGAAACTGAGCATAGATCAAATACATCTTGACTTATGTCATCCTAAAGTCTCTATCAAGAGATGCTCCCATGAAAATAGTAGACATTTTCAAAGTCAGAAGGTTGAAATTGTGCTCTACATGAAAAAGAAAGCAATCATATATTGCTGATGGGTATATTAATACTGCTGAGAATGCATGCATACATCCATATTTATTCATATATTCAAACATTGTTTATTGATTGTGTATGGTAAATAAACTCATGCAGTCAGTGTATAGATTACTGTGTATGCATAAACATACATACACTCAATCTCAGCATTATATGTAAGTACACATTAAGAATGATGCAATTTGTTAGGTTGAAAGATTTTAACCTTTTCATTGCTTATAAACATACAAATTAATATTGAGATATTAATTATTATTGTCCTTTATATGGAGTGCATTGTATTCTCCTTTAATTGTATCTTATTTAATTCTATGGTTTTTTTAATGAGGCAGTCTGCAACAGTGAGAAAGGGTGTTTCTCAAATAAATGAATTATTTCTCATCTCAGTACTTATTTCCTCTTTGCTGTTAGTCTGTTCCACTACCAGAAGACTGCAAGAATCAATGTAATCTCTTATATTTTTATTAATAATATGAAATAAAAATTGAATATACAAAACAGAATCAACAGCCAAGCATATATGCATGCATGTTGATGCCCTCAAAAAAATTAATATTTTTTTTTATTATTTCAAAGAATGTTTATTTATTCTCAAATACAGGACAAAATATAACTGCAGTTTAAATTTTAATTGGGATAACAGGACATATTTTTTGTTAGACATTTTGTAGGCAAAAATATTCCCTCACATATTAACAAGTGCTGTATATAGTTTTATTTTCTAAGTATAAGAAAAGTGTATGTACAATATACACAAAAAACACAGACTTCATGTGCATGAGCACATTCTAATACTGTGTTTGCTACCTCTTAGTTATTCTTACCTCAAAAGTTATTCTTATATACCTTTTTCAGAGGGTGAAAAAAAACCCAACCCTAACGTCCTTCCCCAACCCACATATTAAAAAAAAGAGAATTAAAAATAAATTGCTGCTTGCAAAAAAAGGTTAGAATGCTGGCCTTGCTTCCAAATTCAGAAACTGAAAATTTGGAGTCTTCATTCATCCAAATAATATATATTCATTCCCCACAGGCAGCAGTGATGGTTCTTGGGATAAAGAAAAACTTCAGTCTCCCCCTACCCAAGGATCACAGGCCTCTGTTAACCACCCCAACTTGCCTGGACAGCATAATGTTCCAGTTAGCCATCCTCTCAACCCTCTTCAACAGAACCACCTTCTGCCAAATGGTACGGGTTGACATCTTTCAGCACTAACATCAGCAGTTTTCTAGTTCCTGTCTCTTTTTTCTTTTGTGTGTTTATATAAATAGGCCATGAAAAAATCAAGGATGTGCAGAATACTGGAATACTTCCTGTAAAGTATTAAGCAGGGGAAGTGGAGACAGTAATGAACAAATACTGTACAATAAAATTGATACTTAAAATAACTGCTAACCTGTGCATCAGTGGCATAATGGCACATTGCTAAACTACCTTACAGCAGATGTCAAAAACTATAATAAATAGCGTTTGCATAGCAATGATATCATACATGACACAGACATGAACAAACTAAGAGGTCTAATAGCCTCTCCTTGTGGCTAGAAGCTCTCCATGGTTGCTAGTGATTCACCCCTGCACCTACCAGAAGAGAACTGACGTAGAGCTGCTTTTTCCTGCACTGTGAGCCATCTTGTCATCCGTCACTTGAATACTGTCCATCAGGAGAAAAAGAAGACAGTGCTTAGGAAAAGGTGCATAAACCTATTTCCCTGTTTTTCCCCCCAACAGGGTTGGAACTTCCTTTCATGATGATGCCCCACCCGCTGATTCCCGTGAGCCTACCTCCAGCCTCTGTCACGATGGCAATGAGCCAGATGAACCACCTCAGCACCATCGCCAACATGGCAGCAGCAGCACAAGTGCAGAGCCCTCCCTCCAGAGTGGAGACGTCTGTTATTAAGGTAGGACAAACCAAACTGGACCAAACCAAACCAAAGGCACCAAACTGCAGCCCACGCCCACCCACCATGAATAATGTACAGGTGTATAGGTGTCAAGTGTTTTAAGGTAAGTCATAAAGTCAGTAAATGCAAGAAAACTAAGCGTGTTGACTGTGAGAGCACAACAGGCTACTGGTGACCCCTGCTACCTTCTCAGTTTCCCTCTGTCTCTCTAAATCAGTATTAAAGCAACACTCAAATTGAAGCATATTGATACACAGCTTTGTGATTTCTCATATTTCATAGTCTGTAATCTAATGTTCCTTAAGATATCATGAAAAAAATTACTCTTAAATTAGGAGGGTTTGTTTTTCCCACTTTAAAACCTAAGTATTTGAACTGAAATGCTCTAAGTTGTCTGAAGGAGGCTGAAAGGTTTAATACTTTGCCTGCACAGAAACTAAATTTGTCAAATCCCAGAACAAACTAGAATGAATCAACACAGAGCAGTCCCAGTAATCTGCAGGTCAGAACTGTAGTATTATAGGGATATCTCAAAAATATCTGATATCTGAACTTGTCTACCTGGTTTAGGTTTTGTTTGTACCCTTTAATAAAATTAATCTGGTTATAGAGGCATTTACCAGAGGCATAATTTCTTTTCCTCCTCTTACTGAAGGTGATTTGTTTCCATTTTAAAGGCATTTCATTTAAAAAGACACTTCCCTGTTACCTTTAGATAATTATGACTTGATCTTTATTCAGCTATCTACATTTTGCTTCTTATCCTTCAGTTCTAATAAATGAGAAAGTACACAAACTTTTGTTCTTTTGTCTAATGTATCTTAGAAATAGACACGAAAAAGCAAGTTTATGTGGTTTTTCAGGGCTATGTTGGAAATCTATCCATTCATGCAATTCCTTTGACAGAAATTAGGTAAATTTAGAATCTCTTGAACCTTCAGATTAGAGGTTACAGAAGTTTTGAAGTTCATGATGATTTAAGTAGAGTGAAGAAGTCTGATTTTATTAAGACATTCAACTTGCTGGTGCACCTTTTTATTTTAACCTAACAAGCACAGAACTGCAAATAACTGTTTGATTAAAAATCAACAAATCTGTGTTTTTATTGACCTGGAAAAATAGGATCTGATGGCCTAATTTAGTCACCTACACTTCCAAATGTAGAGTCTTCTTTGGAGGCCTTCAGTGGCATCACTTTCTCACCTTTGTTGACATGAGGATTTAAGATACTTTGAGAAGTAAGATAATTTGAGAAGAACTGTTTATTTGAGTGATATGCCAACAAAACTAGATCCCATCCTAATTTCCATCTTGCCCATATCTTGGGGATATAAGCACTCTGCTGCTAACTGATTACATGGTGGTTTTTTGCACCAATGTTTTTCTATTTTTGCTTGATTGGTATTTAATGAGAGTTACATGATACTAACATTCTCTGGAGCACACATGGTGCCTTATTTAATTCTAAATTTATGTTGTTAATTGAAACAGTGGCCACTGGTACTACAGGAGTATCTAAAAAATGAAGATTGAGATGGAGCACATGCTAAAGGATACCTGACATATGAATTACTGTACCAACAAAACTTTGTTTTCACTATTTTCATGCTATTTTCCCTCCTTTCATTTTCTATAAGCAATTTGATTTCATATGCAAGACTATAAAATTTGACCTTCATGAACATTGGTAATCTGTTTCTAAACTTTAACAAGCTGACTTCCAGCTTGTAAAGCTGATTTATGAGTTAGTTGTAGCTATTAAAACTGCCTAAGTAACCATGGCCTCCATTTAAATATGTCTATGAGAGCACATTGCAGTGTGACCGCTATCTTTGACTCCAGTTACCACAGTCAGGTGCATTTGAGATACATTAACGTCTCTCACAGGCCATGTAAAAGTGATGTCCTTTTGTGGAAAGCAGGTTCCTGCTCTGTTGACAGATCCACCCCCATTATGGGAACATTGCTGGACCCAGGAAGCACTTAACTGAGAAGTACTTTTGGCTCATGTGATCTAAACCTGTCCAGTAGGTTTAAAACTATTGGACTCTGAAAGGGGCATACTGTCATCATATAACTGTGTATATTATTATAATTGTGAGCAGTCCCATACCAGAAAATTTTCCTTATCCTGGGGTCCTTTACTTCTTAACAAGTTCATTTTTGTAACTCATCCATTTTCTTTAGCAGAGATAGATTCCTTATAATCTAGGTTAAGACCTTGAAAGTACCTAGCAATTTAGGCTCTCTGAAACATTCTATCAGCATGTTGTAAGTGGAAAATAATTTCTTTCCAAAAGCTTGCTTATTTAAGCATTTGTTTGTATTAATAATCTACAGTATGTATCAATGTCATTTTTGAAAATTCAGCTCTCATATTCATGCTAATTAAATATTCACTGTAGCTGCCAACTTTTGCATAACTTCTGGCATAACATCCTGTGCAAGTTATTTGACAAACCAGGTTTCATGTTCCCATCTGGTTTGCACATAATAGTAATATAAAAATATGTGGATTTCAATGAAATGTTTTTAAATTATCAAATTAACCTAAGTTCTCTTTAGGAAAGTGTGCACATACTGGAATGAAATGCACATTTCTTTTGATGTTTGTACTAATAAGTTAAGGATTTGGGGTATTTTTGGTTACCCAAGTGCTTCCTTGACTTCTTCAGTCAAGGCCTGTGACATATTGCTCACAATTCATTTCTACTACAGGTGAGTCCATAAACACAAGTTTTTATCTGCACATAGTTATTTCAACAGTACTATAAGGGCTAAGGAGCTTACTGTTTCCTACTCATTCCTTCAGCCCCACTGTGGTACAACATGTGTCTAGATTTATGTCCTCTGTTATTATCTATTGCAGATGGATATGATCATGTGGATAGAGGTAGCACAGCCAAGTAATTATGTTCCTATTTTTTAATACTGAACAGGATTGAAACATAAACCCCAGAAACTTAAAAGCATGAGGTCATTATTAGGGGATTTTCTTCCCATGAGGATAGACATAATGTCACTGGCAGTTTACCTGTTCTTCTCTAGGCATAGTCAGAGGCTGTGATTTTAATGTCCATTGAATTATATGCACTGAGTAGTTGAGCAGGAAACTGTGATCAGCATAGTTCTTGAACCTTGTGCTGGCATTGTAATGTTTATGAATAATAACTTATACTACAATCAAAATAAATATCTTCAAGAATAAATGTAAGTGAGAAGGTCAAACCTTCTTTTTCTTTATTTTTACAGGAATGGATAAATAGTGAAGTTGCTCTCTTTCATGAAACTGTTTGTTATTAGAATTATAGCTTCCAGTTTTTGCAGCTATTCTTTTCAGACATTTGGTTTTGTTTTCATTATGTTTTGACTAATTTTTTAACCATAATTTTGCTGAAGTATTTTCTTCTTATTATCAATGTTTCCCCAAATTGAAAAGTTTTTTAATCACTCATCTTAAGAGTTTGTAGTTGTAACCTGAAATGACAGCATGGATTTGAAATTAGACTACAGCATGTCTGCCAGTGTAAACTGTGCTTGAAACTTAGCAGGCCTGTGAGAAATTTTGACTCTGAAAAGTAAATCAATAGTAACCATATCTAATTAAGTAACAAAGAACAAAATTAAGTCTTAGAAAATCAGTCTTCAGATTATGAACAACCAGGTTCATTGGATAGAAGAATTGCCTTTGTGAACAGTGCCACAGTAGATGACTTGCTGACCTTTCCTTCCAATTCACTGACTTCACAGCTAGTGCTGTTATCTTTAAACTCACAAAGCTTCAAATGCCTTTCTATTACTGGGCAATATTTCATTTCTTCATGATAAGATGTTGGAATAAAGCTGAGATCATGTACTAACTAAACATTTTATCCTGCTGTATTCAGGAGATGAGACAAAGACAAAATTACAAGGGAAGCCTTACAAAGCAGCACCTTAGATTTTGCAGTGAACTCTGAGCCCTAAAATCTTCAGAATTATATTTCAGAAGAGTGTTGTGCCCTCTCGAACATGAGACGAACATTAGGTGTCTTTTTGTAATGGAATGTTTAGATATATGAGTTGGATGAATAAGAGGAGAGCAACAACAAGCAGGGACAGCAGATTGTGACAACAATGAATTGCAGTGAGTGTGACAGCTGTGACCTGGGGATGCTTTAGTCATGAAGTGGCTTTCATCACCTGCCCATGGTTTCAAAGGCACAGCTTGTTAGCAGTTTCACTACATCAATTTTTTTTTCACTCAGCAGAAAGATATATGAAAATATAAAGGACATACCTTATATTAATAGTAACTTGAAATTAACTTGTAAAACTTAGAACACAGCAGCAGTGTGCCAGAATCAAAAATTGCAATTTATCCATATGTGACTAATACTTACAGAAAGAATTAAGAATAAAACAGAAGAAACCAACACCTCCAGCTGAAAAAGTCAAGACAGCAGTGGCACAGTAGTTTTCCACTGCATAATGAATCTATCAGACTAAACTTTCCTAATTCCCTCACATATATCACAGCACTGGTTGTGTTACACTATTTTAGAACTTTTTTTAATCCATCTATTTATAGATAGATATATTCCTGTGATCTAATAGCAGAAATTTACTGTTAACTTATATAACAAAGGTAGCTGCTGAAAGATTTTACTTTTTAGAACAACTCTGTTTGTAGGACTATTTTCACATTAAATTTTATTTCAGCATTCATTCACTTTTTCATTTTTCATTGACAATAAGTGTGCTCCTGTTGATATAATTTAATGTTCCTTTTTTTGCCTATAATAGATGAACTCAGTTGGTCAGAGCCTGTGCTAGTAACACCCAGGTCATGGGTTCAATACCCATATGGGCCATTCACTCAAGACCTGGACTTGATGGTCCTTCTGGGTCTCTTACAACTCAGACTCGTGTGTTTCTGTGATTGTTTCCCAAAAAGCCCAAATAATAGCCAAAGAGAAGAAATAACATCACAGCTATACAAAAATGGCTGAGCAGAGTATATTTTAGTGTCTCATGTCAGACTTGTGGTGAGCAAGTCCAGAGAAATACTGAAAGGAAACAGACTCTAAGAGGGAAAAGGGCAAGTTCACTTCACTGATCTGAATCCTGAATCCTGTGTTGAAGGCAAAAGTTTTCTATGGACACTTCTGTGCCTTACAGGGAAAGCATTATACAGACAGTGACAGTTTTCCTGTGAAGCTGGATAAGCTATATGCATTTTACAGAGAGGCAGTGAAAAACAAAATTGATTGTATTCCACATTGATAGAAATACCCTTTTTGTATGCCTGGCTAGAAAAACACCTGACTTCTCAGATAACCTACTATTTTTAGAGACATTAGTGCATTGTGCATTCAAAATAGAAGTTTTAACATTACTTTAAAGTGCTTTTCTTGAATGTGTAAAAGTGCAAGAAGAGGAAATCTACTTAAGGTCCTCTTTATATGATACATGAAGTATGATCAAATTTTCTTCTTTATGCAAGGAGGAATTTGATTTGGAGCAAATAATAAGATGTAATTGGTCTACAATAAGTATTTTAGAATAAAAATAGGACTATCAACTCCTAGAACAACTGCTTTTACATGTTAAGAAACCAAACATGAAAATTGGAATGTACTTACAAATTTTTAAGTATAATGTAAATCAAATAACACTTAATTTTATCATGGCTACAGAGAATATGTCATCTAATTTGTAGAAACTTGAACATAACAGAGCAAATCTCCACATTAGAATAACCTGTATATATAATATAGACAGTTCTTCTTTTTTTTTTTTTTAATTTAGAACGAGTAGATCTTAGGTCAAAGTATAGTTGACCTTCTTTATTATGGCATAACCATCTTTATATTAGAGGACACTGTGGTGTTCCACCTCATTAATTGGTTCTATCTATATGAATTGTTTATGAATATTATTTGTTTTAGCTTTTAATATAGTTTTTATATAATGACCTTAGATGATTCTAACTAAATATGGTAGGCTGTAACTTGGAATCATGTCTTTTTTTTTAATAATGTGGGATCCTAATATTTCTTTTATCATTCATGTTTCTGAGGTGCAGTTTGAAGCTAATAGCAGCCATATGCTCATATGAATTAACTTGTGGCATGTAAAATAGGTATCTACACATGATACAGAGAACGTAGTGCAAACTTTATGTTTGGAAATTCGCTTGTTTGCATGTGTAGCAGGGAACTGTGTATATAGTGTGAGATTAACTCGACACAAAATGGCCATGGGGCCATACAAGGGATGAGATTCATTTTGCTGACTTCTAGGGCATAGTACTTGGGATCTATTTGAGATAGTTACTTTAGAGTGAGGTGAGCTGGAAATGGAAATGTATGGGTGACAAATGAGCCTAGGATGATTAGTTGTGATGCAGGCCTTTGTAATGTAGACAATGACATCTAGTCAGATGAATTCTTGGTGTTTGGCTGAATGTGTGGTTTGGATTTGCTTTGAGGGGAGAATTCATAGAGATGCTTGTTAAGGTACTTTTCAAGTATGGCTAGATTTTCAGAAGAGGAGAAAAAAAACCTTTAAAAAATCAGAAAGTCCAAGAAACTCCAACTTCCCAATAAGGAGTTGCTAATTTGATTCGAACAGTTTCTTGCATGTCTGTATATTTGCATGTTGCAGATATATATTTGAATGTTTTGCATACCTTAGAAGGATATTTTGTTAGAACAAATATTTATTGTAAAGGTAAAACCAAGCTCATTCTTCTGTTGATGGGGATTGACTTTGTTTGTTTCCTTTTTTTTAATCTCTGTAATGGCACAATCCATTGACACCCACTTCCTGACTAGGTCACTCTGCTTTATGTACTGCTCATGATATCAAAGGATCAGATCTCTTGCTGTGGAAGTACTATTAAAGGATTACTTGGAAGTCTCCTGTTTGGCTTCCTGTAAGTTAATTCCTGCATGTAGAAAACAGGACACTGAAAATCAAGCAAATTCAGTCTTATTGTCAGTTGATCTATTTCTTCATTTTGTGCTTTCAGTTGTCAGTATTCTTGTGATGGGAACAGCAAAGTAGGCACAATGAAAAATTGCAGAAGTAAAAAGTATAATGGAAATCAAATTAATTTCAATTGGTCTAACAGATAAATAAGTTCTAGGTATTCACAGAGAGAGAAATCATCTTATGTAAATATCATGGATACTTTTCTTCCTAAGAAAGATGTCTGACGTTTAAAATAATAGTTAATGACAGTGCAAAACATTCAAACTCCTGAATTTTGATTGTGATCAGAAGTGGATTTGTAAGAACAAGGTGAGAAAGATGTCATGTGCATCAGTGTGTAGTGTGCTAAGTGTGCACTAGCCAGTGATAGTATGCAGATAAGGAAGTAGAAATAAAATTTTATAGCATTCAGTTAGTTCAATGACACACATATAGAAGTGACTGAGGAAGTTAGGAAATAGCTATTAGTCCAGTTAATTTTGCAATTCCTGAGTCTAAATGTTCATTTAGAATGTCTTTGACTAAAGCAGAATGAAAAAGTAAACTGCAAAAGTAAAATATTCTGTTTGCAGAAATTACAAAAGATACTCAAGTAACTAATTTCTTACACTTATTCAGCTACAGCAATGTCAAATTAAATGTGACATTTTACAAGAAAGTTATTCCTGGAATACATCTCACACAAGTTCAAAATAAGTCAGTAAGGAACTTAAGGAAGAAATGTGTTTTGATCACTTTTAAAAGCGATTTTTATAATTCTACCACCAAAAAGGCTTCGAAGACAGGTGTCTTCCCACAAAGATTGGAAATAATATAAACTACTCCTTGTTACAACCCACTTCAAAAGGTGAGAGTAATGGAGGTTCTGTTAATGCATTCCTTTGGGCAGATTAGAGTGAAATGACACTGAATGATTGGTGTTAGTAAATATATATTTGTAGGGTTTATTTCTGAACAATTTGGTTGCAATAGGGAGCACATATGTAGCCATTTTGATTATTATATGTAGCAATATAGCAATATAAAAGCATAAAAATAACACTTAAAAAAAAGATGGAAAGGAATAGAAAGATATCACCACCCACAGACCTCACAACAAGACTTGATTGTTGCAATTTTAATAATTCTTGGCTGAAACGATTGTGGCTGTCTTGATCTGTCAGGTACAGGAAAAGCCCACAAAACACCAGAGTTCCACAGTTGTATATGCTCAGGTTCAGGTGGGAATGCCTAGGTTCCTCTCCTGAGGTGGGGAGTTTCACACTGAGTGGTACAAGGCTGTGGAGCACAGAACACTTCAGGAGTCTTTCATGATCCATGCCACCTTCCAGGATGCCACAGCTGCCTCTCCTGGCAGCGTCAGATACCTTTAGGCTGTAAGTGTCCCAGTACTTTAGAGAGGGGAATTTTCATGCCTGAGCCGTTATGAAAAGGGCATAGACATGATAAAAAGCATTAACCCACCTGCAAATTGGCAAGATTTGCATCTTCCTGGCCTCCTTCCTTGTCTTTTTCGACACTGAACTTTAGCCTCTCCACATGGGTGGTTGAGTGGGCCATTGTTTGAGTCATTAGTCAGTCCAGTCTCTCACACTCCTGATTAAAAGATGATGTTGATGCTGATGCTGATGCTCATGATGATGATGATGATGATTTTCACAACTGGTATAAAACAGTTTGTGTCATTTATACTTTTCCTAGCATGAAGTTAGGCTGACCTTGAACATAAATTACTTTATTCTCTGCACTTCAATGACTTAAAGCACAAATATTCTAGAAGGAGTTTGTTCAATACTGGAGAGGATCAAGACAACTGAATAGTTTAAAAATTATATACCTCTAGAGCAAGACTTAATTGCATATCTAGAGCTCATTCCATGACTAAAGTTAAAGGATGACTAAACCCAAGAGATGAGTCTTTTGGCAAAGTAAACTAGAACATAGTAAAAAGCTGAGACTAAATACATCTAGGAGAGAAATATAGGCAGGAGGTGAAGCCTGTGCTTACAAATCTGGTTTGGTTATTGGAAGAACATGTATTCAAACTTTGTCCGAAATGGTCAAGAATTTTGTTACTAAGGAACAAGAATGGGAAAGAATAAAGAAAATTTGTGGGAAATATTCTGAGGTGTGATAACATAGAAGATGCCACTTTTCTGTCCTCTTAGGAGCAGAAGGATTATTCCTACATATATTACTGGAAATGTCTTCAATAGTGATGCAACAGATAAACTTTATCAGCTTCGTGTTTTGATATATTTTGAGAAGGGCTTTCAGTAATGAAGGAATTTTCAAACAGTGAAGACATGCTGCTGAAGGAGAAATGAAATAGGCAAAAAAAGAAACTAATAATGTATAACTAACTTGGTTAAGAGGACAAAGACATATGATGTAGGGAAGAAAGTGTTTCTGGCCTTCTGAATACCATTCCTGATGTATTAAGATAATTCTTTAGAAAAAAATAGTAATTAAAAGTAGAGTTCAGAATAAGATTTTACAGTATTTGCCTGTTTGAGAAATATAGAAAAAAAGTTGATAAATGCATAAAGACTCTCCTGTTTTACTTGAAGAGACCAAGACAGTGTGATTTTGTGAATGATATGTAGTATTCTGAAACAAAACTGGAGTGATTTCAATTCTAGAGATAACCTCAATCTCATGTGTCAAAATCTTTGATATTGAAATCTTTTATCTGTTTTTTACAGCATAAAATAAAATACCCAGTGTCACAGGAACAAGTCTGCTATTTATGAAATGGACTCGATATTGAGAGTGTGTAATTTATCAGTGGAGTAGGAGTATAAGAAAGGGCATTAGATTTTCCTAGAGTGAAAATTTCTTTGGTAGGAATATTTTTGGAAGAGGTAAATGCCAGAATTCATGATTTGGATCAAATTGTAAAGAGCACCAAGAAAAGGAATGCTTCAAATTTGCCCCCTAAGAGTTTGTTACCTGCTGATTGGTAAAGCCCCTGATACCTAACTGAGAGTCTTAACAATTCTGAAATATTGGTCATTTTTAAATTGCTGCATATTGCCTAAATTGTTCACACTACTTTTTACCTGTATCTGTAGAAAGAAATAGGGAAGCAAAAAATGGAGGGAAAAATAGCAAGAGAGGGTTATACACCAGATTCTCCAGAAATGTCTGCCTCTGGGAATATGCACGTTTTAGGAAAATTACTGGGCAGCAGACAGGATCCTGTGTGATTTCTTTTGCCAGGATTATAACTCCATAACTTCTGTTTATTTGCTCTTTCATGGAGAGTAACTTGCATGAAAGTGGCATGCTGTAAAAGTGACAACATAGCTCTTATCTCCATTATTTAAGACCAGTTTGAACATTTCTTTTTTTTTTTTAATTTAAATGAAGTCTAAAGTTAAGTTAATATTTTGCCACAAAATAAATTAATCTTTTCTACGCAAAATCTCTGTTAAGCAAGACATATTGATATTACAGCACCATTAGTTTATTACTATGATTTTTTAGAGCTACAGAGTATTTCAATTTATTATTAGTAGCATTGCCACTTATTATTGCAGTCAATTTTTTAAACACAAAAAATTGCTATAGACTAGATTGCTGATTGTGGAATTATGAAGCAAGAATATTAAAAAAAATAGTTAAGGTATTAAATTGGTTTATTTTGCATTTCTGTATAGTTCAATCCTATGTTTTATTGGAATTAAAGAGTACTTTACAAATGAATTGATAAAGCAAAGATATGTGGTTTTCTCATGGATTTTGTCTATGTCACATTATATGAGAATAGAACTCATTATCTGTTTTGTTTGTACAGTAATTATATTTCGTTGTCCTGTGCATTCCTTTTGCTCGCTCCATCTCATAATACGTGCTGTAAAAGCACACATAAATAAATAGGATAAACAAATTAAGCTGTTTAAATAAATTAATTTACTCTGCAGCTCTGTATTCAAATCTTATGTGCTCACTGGATTTCGTTTTAATGAAACTCTTCTAAGAACAATACATTGTATGCCAAACAGTGAAATTATATTTTAAATGAATGATTAAATATACCATGTTCTAATTTATATCAAATCTGTACACTGTGCATGCTTAAATCCTCCTAAATCTAAAGAAATAAATCTTCTACATTCTGAAAACATCTGCATTATAATCCTCCTCTTGAATACCCAGTTCATGGGCATATAAACACAATCAAAGTCATAATAAGCCTAGAGCTATGATGCAGTTAAGCTATCCTCATCAACGTTTTTGACTTAAAAACCTAAGACTATTAAAGTAGAATCCACTTAAATGTCTTGAAATATTTCTCTAAAAAATCTCCTCCCACTCCATCAATATGCCCATTGAATCCCTTTGCAATCAGAATATCAACTTCAGCAGATTTTTTAAATTAAACTTACCCAGAACAAATCTATTGGTTACTATAGATGAGGATTGCAACGATAGTTGCAAAATTTCTTAAGAATGCATTCAGAGAAATACTTACTTGGTGACTGTGCATAATAAAGTAATGACTGCTCCAAAAGAACTTTGCTGTGTGAGGAATGTACTGCTTTCTTCAAGAAAATGCATTTGCAACAGTAAGCTTCTTTTGTGTTATTAAACCCATACTAATTGTATAATTTCATTACCAAAAGTTTTTAGTGAGTTGAATGTGTGCAGTTTTTTGTTGATTGGTGGTTTGGGCTCATTGTTTTTTTCAATGTAAGCCAGGTTTTCAGTTATCAAAAGGAGAATGTTAAAGTCTTGAGTCCTTCCAATAGATTTCTTATATAGAATTTATTTATTTTTATCACTATTTGTCAAAAACAGCCTTACTCTTACATATTTTAGCAATGAGTCTTGAGAACTTTTAACAGTAAAAAGGAAATGGCTTTCTGCACTCATCTATCTTTATTATTGTTTCTGTTGAACTTCTGGACAAATATCAGATATATCTATCAGCTAACAATTCTCACATAGCAGATGTGTGATTTGAGCCATCACAGACCTTACATTCTGATTTTCAAAACCATGGAACGTCTTGAAGTGCATCTTAGCTCCTCTTGGCTGCCCTGCCAGGCCTTTCCCTGGATAGAAAAACATGAATGGTGGTTTTCCCCATTTTGAAGTGATATGACCACATTCATCCAAAAAGTGTGATTCATTCCAAGTCTGTATTTCATGGTAAAAATAGACATTTGGGCTTACATCAGTCACATGACTTGTATAGGTACTATAAAGAGGATTCTTTCTGATCTGTAACATTTCCATAAGATCTCATTGCTCAAGAAGTCTCTTGGAAATCAAAATGTGAAGTAAAAGTCAACATGTAATAAAACAACAGTACCTAGTCTGTATTTATTTACAGAAACACATAATTCCTCATCCCATAAGGCTGTAAGTCAAAATGAGTACTTCCAGTTCAACTGCATGATGATATGAGAAAAGAAAATGGAAAATAAAAAACCCCAAACAAACAAAAACAACAAAAACCCAAGAAAAAAACCAAGCCAAAAGAACAACAACAAAAAACAAAACAAAACAAAACAAAACCCCAAAAAACCAAAAAAAACCAAAAAAAAAAAAACCAAACAAAAAACCAAAAAAAAACCCAAAAAAACAATACAACCAAACCAAAACAAAACAACAACTCAAAAGCAGAACAAACATTTTTTAAGTAGCCCAGAAGGCAATTGAAAGCCTAATAGGATGAGCAGTGCTCAAATTGCATGCTGAAATGTAAAGTCTGTTGTCCTAAATTTGCCAAGTGTCCTTTGAGAATGCTCTGCAAATCCTGGAAACCTCAACAGAGGAATGGATAGGTTGTTATTTAGGAGGGATATTCGGTTAGGGAAGTGATGTTTGGAAACAGAGGCCTGGTGTAACACTGCCATTTTTTCACAATGACTTTTTGTGTGGTCTAGGAACGTGTTCCAGACAGCCCTTCTCCTGCTCCTTCTCTGGAAGAGGGCCGAAGACCTGGCAGCCATCCATCCTCCCACCGAAGCAGCAGCGTGTCCAGTTCTCCTGCACGCACCGAGAGCTCTTCGGACAGAATCCGTAGGTCCCTTTCTCCTCCTTCTCACCACCTTAACATTCATTAGGTGCAGCTTGTTGTTCTGGTCAAAAAACCTCGCCCTAAATAGATCTCATATGTATCATGGTCTGAAGTTCACCTGCAATAACTATCTCCCAACATTATGTTCCCCAGTTTACAGTATCATAATATCTGATGCTACATTAACAGGTACTGATATAAACTGCCATCATGTCATATTAAACATAAAGATATGAGCAATGAAATACAGAATTGCAGGCGGGAAGCAATTTGCTAGATTAGTTTTAGAACTGAACATATAGTGTAAACATTTTCAAAAGAAATTGAATTTTATTTAATCTGGTTACTCTGTTTTGATTTCTAAATTGAATCTGACTTCATAAGCAATATTTTACGTGGTAGAATTGCTTAGTAAAGAGAAGAATTGGGTTAAATAAATTAAAAATGTGCATACTTTATAAATTTTTAAAATACAAAATTTTTTAATGGTGAGAAATAAGATAGAATATTATCACCTCATAGCTCACAGGGGACAGAGTGAAATTAAACCGTAGTGTCCCAGAGTGATGCCATTTTTATCAAAGTTCCATATACAGGATGTAAATTGCATGGCAAAGACTCTGAATTCTGTGATATTCCAGTGCAGCAGTGGAAATTAAGGTTTTAAATGCATACTATTTTATGGATATGTACTTAAATTCATATTACACTTGTCTATTCCCTTTAATACTGCTCTGTTGCAGGTTTAGGTGCATTTAAATCATCTTTGCATGGTGGAATTTGTCAGTAGGTGAAACTGGAGGGTTTGGCACACACACAGAGGAGCATGAAATAGCTGTATGAAATAGGTGGCCATATTGATTAGGTCCAACACGTGTCCTTTAGGCTGCTTCTTTTCAGGCTCTCTGTAGATTCAGGAAGCTGACTCTTCATTGACCTTCAGATGAGAGATCTTTCATTAGTGTGTGATGAAAAATGACTTACCAAAGAAAAGAAATGAGGCTTGTCTATGACAAGCTGAAAATTCTGTTTTCTTATCACTTGGACAATTTAGAGAGCAGATTAAATTGGCATCCCATACTGTGACCTATCTATTTCCCCAGGCTTGACCCACAAGCCTTTCATTATATTTTCTTTCCATTGTCCAGTTGAGCAGGGGGAGTGATGGAGTGGCTTGGGTGGGCACGTGGTGTCCAGCCAAGATCAACCCACTGCAGACTTCATAAGTGAAGTCCTAAAAAAATCCCTCACAAATGTGGATTTAAACATTTTTCTTAATTGATTGAATAGTATATTATACAACTAATATAGACCTTTTTCATTGTTCTCTTAAAAAAACCCAAAACAACACAAACCCCAAAAATTTAAATCAAGAGCTATTTATTATTTTTGCTGAGGAATAACTCTTTTTTGTAACAAAAACGGAAATTGTACTGTACAGCTTGCTCTATAATTTACAGAGAGGAGTGGGACTTTAGCGCATTTTTTTCTTCCATGTGAACATAACAAAGTTCCTTAATTAGTGGATCATTTCATTAACTTATTTATTTATAAGATAATTCTTTTCTGTCTTACCTGATTTATTAACATCACACCTGATTCTTAAGTACATCTTTTGTGGTACCAGCCAGAATAAGATGACTACCATAGGAATATGGGTTCCATATTTAAAAAAAAATACTAAAAATGGAATTTTCAACCTCTTGAAATTACAGTTATTTCCAGATAAAAGCATAGAAATATAAACTACCTACTATGAGTTTCTGAGGTGTGTTTGAGACTCATGAAGGCCTCTGAGAACTGTTGGAAAGAGCTTTTCCACCTGTCTGATGAGCAAATAAGCAATTCTACTGAATTGCACAGAATATATGAAAAACAGTGTTTATCAACTGAAAGGCCACAGTGCTTGATTTTAGGAAGTTATTCAGGACTGTATATTGGAAATGTTGGTACTCAAGGGTTTTTGTACAATGAACTAAAAATTTAACAATTCTTGTTAAATAAGCAAGACCAAGAACTTTCTCTTTAAAAATTATTGTTTTATGCTAGAAGTAACTGGAAGAAACTTTTCCTCTATGTGGATCCTGATGGCACTAATTAAGTAACTTTGGTTGTTAGAATTCTTGTAATAATTAAGAGGAAGACTATGTAAAATAAGTAAAAAAATAGTATTATTAATATGGCTGATTTCTTTCTGCCTGTGCTTGTATCTAGCAGCTGTCCATCAGAACGGGTTATCTATGAACCAAATGCTGATGGGTTTGTCACCTAATGTCCTGCCTGGACCTAAGGAGGGTGATCTGGCTGGTCATGATGTGGGACATGAGACAAAAAGAATGCACATTGAGAAAGGTAATATGAATATTATAATTCTACTGCTGCAGTGCAAAAAAGGTGGTGTCTTGGTGGCTAAATATTGCTACAATTGTGGTTTTTGAATTTTTAAATTGATTTTGTTTTGTTGATTCATTTTTTTTCAGTTTCACATATCAAATTGTAACAGGATGATCACTTTCATTATTGTTCCATTTTATCATCTACAAGATTAATGAATATATATGTATGAGGGAAAAATTTTCATAAATATTGCAAAGTAGGATGAGTGAAAAGCAGTTTTACATTATTATTGTGACTCTGACCCTTCTGCAGCACTGTTTAGGTATTAAGTTTCTGTCTCCGTCCAGTTGACTTTAATGACCTACTTCCCAGAGGGACTGAGCACCGTGAAAATTAGTCCATGTGTGCAAAAATGAAGGAGGCTAATACCAAGCCATTAAATTAGGGAATTGCATAAAATGAGGCTGGTATACATTATATAATGGGATTTAAATTTAATTGAGTATATGACCAAAGTGTTTGATCTAGGTGAATAGTCCACATGCACTTATGCTGATATGACAGCATTTCATCTCTGTTGGTATTCAAAATCAAGTTCCTGTTCAGGGCTTGTACAAGGTATTTTGGTGGGGTGGTGGTGGAATTTTGAATGGTGCATTTTCTGTTTTATTTGCTTAATGGAAATGAATTTTAAGTCTTACTGACTGGGAACTTTTTTTTTTTTTTTTTTTTAAGAGAGGGACTTAAAACACAATGCATACTTTGAAAATAATTATTTACTTAAACTTATCAGAAATGTCTTTGAGAAAAAGTAAAAGGTATAATAACCAGACATTGAAACAGAGCTAGAGAAACTGCTGTAGCTATGAAGATTTCAGAATAAGACATTTTTTGACATATTGTAATAGCATTAAGATGATACCTCTTCTGCTTTGTGTTTGAATACTGAGATACAAAAAAGAATTAAAACCTGGACAATTCTGTTCTGGACAGGTGGTGTTTTTAATAAGATTACCAGAAAAATTAATGGAAACAACATTTCTTTTATATAAACCATTTAGTTTGGTTCATTGCACACACAACCTGTTTTTGCTTACACTATGCCCTCACTCAGCCTCTGCAAATTGTATCCCTGCTGTGAAGTATGATGTGATCAAATAGGTTTGTTTTGAATTTCCATAAATGATTTTATTTCAGCCTTTGAAGTTACTTGTTTAACTGTAATCCACTGTAAGTTCTGCAAAGAGAAGTACATATTGAAAATGGCAACTACTCTTGCATGTCACTCAGTTTTTTTAAAGGATTTTTTAAACTTTTTTTTATTACAATATCCCAAATGCATTTTGATAGTTTTTGCAGATTCTGTTCTCAGTAAAACTGCTGAGAATTCTCTTTTTTCCTCAGTCCTTGTTTAGGTCAAATCTCCTTTTTTTTTTTTTTTTGTTCTTTTTCCTCTGCTCTGTTCCAGCCTACTGAATTAATGGTAAATATTCATGGGCTATCTAGATTGATAGGGGTTACTAAATTAAAAATTGTTTTCTGTCATGACTACATTTATCATGTCTCTCATATCAATCTTGTAACTTTAGTACTAATCTAATCTGTATTAAAACAAGTGATTTGACTTACAGATATTTGTGGAGATAGTAATTATCTACTTTTGTCACTGCGAGCTTGCAATCAGATTTTGAAACTGTTTTACCCCTGCAAATCAGTCAGACTGTGACCATATTTAAAAATGCAAATACATGTGCAGGTGGTGGCACTGTTATTGTTGAAACACCATCACCTTCATCAGCTGAGAAAGAGAGAGAGACAAATAGAGAGAAAGAAAAAGAAAGAAAGAAAGAAAGAAAGAAAGAAAGAAAGAAAGAAAGAAAGAAAGAAAGAAAGAAAGAAAGAAAGAAAGAAAGAAAGAAAGAAAGAAAGAAAGAAAGAAAGAAAGAAAGAAAGAAAGAAAGAAAGAAAGAAAGAAAGAAAGAAAGAAAGAAAAAGAGAAAGAAAGAAAGAAAAAGAAATCAGAAGTTCTAAATAAGTATCATGAAGCATTTGAAAATTAATGTGCTTTCTTCTAAGCTTTTTGATGGGAGAAATCTGCTAGTTGCAACTAAAATGTCTTTTCATTGAACCTGGGAGAACCTAGGAAATCCTGACTAGTAAAAAAAGTCTGTCTTTTCTCTTATTGTCTCCTTTTCTATAAAAAATCAAAAGATGAAAAATCTCTGAAGTTATCTGAGATCAGCGAGAATGTATTTACAGTCAACAGATAATTTAAAAGGGGAACAAAGCAGTAACAGAGGCAACTGATCAACATACCAAATTTTGAATGTGAGAGGGTGAATCACTTTTTTGAGCTGATCTATGAGCTGGATACAGGAGAGATGCCAAAACAGTTAATTGTCATGGGAAACTGAACAAAGTCTTTCAAAGATCATATGGATTTCTACTCAAAATCCATCATGAATATTGATGAAAAAAAATAGTGTGTTTTATTAGAGCAGTTTGAGCTACCAGTTAAGCTCTTGTGCAGTTTTGTGTAGGTGTTTTTGTTATTGTTGCTGCTTTTTTGTTTTTTGGGGGGTTTTTTTATTGGTTTGTTTGTTTGGTATTTGTTGTTGTTTTGAGTGTTTTTATTTGTTTGTTTGTTTGGGATTTTATTATTATTTGCCTTTAGGCTGTCTTCAAAATCTGTTTTCAGGTCCTGGTATTTGGAGTTCTGAGTGACCTTACCTTCCATTGAGTCAGGTCACTATTATGACACCAACTATCAGATGAGGTTCTGTGAGTCTGGCTGTTAAAACTAGAAAGTTCACATCCGTTTCTGGCTCATTATTTGTTGCAGGAAAACTGGAAGAATTTCTGTTGTCAATGACCATATGTAAGATATGAGTGTTGGGGACATTTTCCAGCTGCTTAATCCATGTGTGCTCCTTGGCTGCATCCTAGCTTCATGCTGGGTCAAGATCCAGTGTACACACCTGAAATTCCACTTATTCCCTGAGCTCTACCAGAAGGAAACTTAGTTTGGCTAAGTTTTGTTGTGGTCCAGCCAGATTCCTAGTCTAGTGTAGGGAGGACAGCAGGAGATACTGCAGAGCACTTCTGCCCCACAGTTCATACATAACTCAAGATGTCATCTTCCGTATCACAAGAGGTCAATTACCTAGATTTCCAAACGTTTTTTGCTTATTAGAAGACAGCAGCATTTCCAATTTTACTGAAAACAGGCTGTACAACTGCAAATGGTCTTGGGAAGAATAAGGTGAGTTCAAGGGCACAATGTTAGTTCAAGTGCTTGATAGCCAAAACCAAGCATCTAATTTTATAATTTGTAATTATGGACTATTTGATGATGCACATTTGGTTTTATTACATCAGATTTAACAAGAAGGGCTCATGCAAAGTATGGGATTCATATTAGAAAAGATCCATTCAGCTTTCTATGTTAAGAGAAGATTTTAAGTATTTTCCAGTCTCTGTGACACAAAGAGTTTGCACTGAATAATCCCTTGGTTTTGGTGAGATGTTCACTTATCCTGCTCACCTTGCATATGATATCCTGCAGACATCCCAGTCTGAAGCTGTGAGAAGCTGATTTTTGGTGTTTTTCATGGAGCTGAATACCCATTCATCTCTTCAGTAATGTTTTCTGTTGAGCAGAGATATAGCATAGGAAAGAGGAACTAGTGGAGACCATAAAGATTAGACTGCTGAATCCTGATCCTCTTTTTTGCTCATTGATCTGAAGTGTTCAAAAAAAAAAAAAAAAGCTCAAAATAGCCAATGGCTTAAAAGTCAAACACAGCCTACTTGGATATGGGTCACATTGCCTGAGCAGTATCCTTAATCACTGTGCTTTTTGTAAAAGAGGGAAGTATATTTTAGCATCATCTCTTTACCCTTTCGACCTGGATTCAGGTTGTACTGGGTCTGCTAGCTGTCATTTATAGCTCAGTCTTACTGACAGTGTTTGTGTGCTTACTAGCTCCAGATAGCTGCACACGAGTTTTTTGGGGTGATTTTGTAGGCTGTGGCTGCTTGTAGCATTCCCTGTACTCTATAAAGTAATATAAGACCCAACTCACTTCAGCCCAAGGTTCCCTTCTGTGGGACAGCCACTGAAAAGTTGGCTGCTTTAACACCAAATTTAGACGCTTAAGTGTTTTATTGGATCTGGCCTGAGGGCATCAGATTAGAATTTTCTGTCTCCATCAATTTTATTTTTTTTTTTTTAGATAGACACCAACAGCAAATGAAGCCTGAATGTCATGCTTACATTTTCAATTGAATATGCTATTTGAGGTGTTGTGGGAAGGACACTCTCTTGCTAAAAATATGCATGCTGTTTTCTTGGCAAAATATAAAATATTCACCGTGTTAACAAAACAAGTTAAAGTATTTCTTTCAAAGGAGCTTCAAACTATGATATTAATGGAAATTCCACAAGTAATTTTCAGGTAATCAACAATAACTGCTTCTTGACAGCAGCAATTAAGGTATAACTTTATCAAATCCGCTTATTAAAAAGTCCCAGGTTTTGTCTTTCTTTACCCCTGTAGAGACGAGATCAGTCTTAGATCTTTGGCTAATATTTTATAATAGACAATCATAAAATTTCAAAGTATCCTCAGTAAAAAGTGGAAAATAATCTAATTATTCTGAAGTCAGAATTGGATTTTCCTATTTGTATTCATGCATCAAAAAGAAAACTAATGATAAGTATGTCATGCTATATAGTTATAGTCATTCTGCATTATTAGCAGCAAATCCTCTTAAAAGGTATGCACAATGTAAATACAACATGGTTATTCACCTTAACAAATATAGAAACACATATATGTTTCTATAAATATGAAAGACTCAAACGAAGTTTTAGTATCAACAAAATCCTCTTCAACCTGAGTTGTTCCCTAGCAAAGTTAGCAAGCAAATGATCCAGAACTTTTCTTAAATTCTGTTTCTGGTCTGTTACAATTTTAGTTAGTTTTCAGAGAAAGCCCATTTTTAAGGAGCGTACTTATCAGTTGATGTACAGAGTAATTTTCATTGGCAGTTCTGCTGCCCAGCTGCTTGTGTAAATATATTTTATCTCTTCATTTTTGTATGGATACATACACTAAGGGGAATACTTATGCAATATATTTATTTGACTGAATATTGCATTTTAATGTAACAAAAATAATATTATTATATTTTGATGGGTTTATACATGCCAATACATTTACAGTTAACAGATTTTAAGGCTACAGTCTCAATTCACATCTTAAATCTTATCTTATTAAATCTTAATAGGTTAGTTTTAAAATTCTTAAGATACTGAGTTCACACTTTCTACACCATCTAGGACTTCTCAAACCATTAAAAGATAATAGTCAAATTTTTAACCTATGGCACATAATGTAGTAAAGATCTGCTAAATTAAGGGTTTGATAAATCCAGTATCACCAAGATAACATTTCTACACTTTGTTATTGGTGTGTCTTTTCACTCAGCCTGAGAGGATCAGGAATTTTAAAAGTAGATTTAGTTATTACAGTTAATGGATTATAAAGGTGAAAAATTTGGTAGATTTTTCTTAATGGGTTATTTTTCACTAAGTAGCTTGAAAACATCTATTTTTGTTACATAGAAAACATAAAGACCTATTATATTATTGAACAGAATATGAATAGTATGTGTAGGCAGGAAAAAGAGCAAAGGTAATACAAACTTCTGAAAGCTTTTTTCTCTGTGCAAATAATTGGATAAAACTATTTCTGTAGACCCTCATCAAGTCTTCCTCCAATGACTTACCTCTGCAGGCTTGTTTGCTACTAGGGGCCTTTATTCTGCTAGGGCAGTAGTACTTTTGCACATTTCATGAGAGATTTACCATGCAGTTTTCACCTGATGCATATGTGTACATTGCTCCAGAAACAAAAGCTAACTAGGCTCAATGCAGCCCAATTGCACATATGCAAACTGCCTGTTGTATACTCAAAGTGACTCTCATGAATCTTGGACATATATAATTTTCTGAATAGGCTCATATGAGTTACATGTACACAAAACCCGATATATTTTCAATCTGTTGAAACAGCTCTGCATGTAAAATTCTTATGTGCCTTGTGCCCCAAACAGTTATGAAAGATGCTTTATTCTTTTCTTTCCCCTCTCCAACATTTTTTTTAATGGTCATTATGTGCCCATCATGCAACAGACCTTAGAATGGCCTTCATAGTATTTTTATGGTCTTCATTGTTTATACAGTGGAGAGGAGCTGTAAAACCCTTTAAAATTATCTGTATGCACATTTTGAGTTCTTTAAATGAATTCTTAAATGAATGATGTATTGGCTACTGGTAAGATGTTAGAAAGAACCTTTTTAATCATGCATCCACATTGCAGCTTTCAATTTATCAGTTCTCATAGGTTTTACTTCTATGAAAAAT
>NC_136658.1:58454923-58539923 GCF_903797595.1 Erithacus rubecula
TCCTTAGGAGCCTGTACTTTTTAGAAGATAGATGTGCTAGGGCACGATATTAGCATTTCTGATGTTTTCTAAGAGATTTACAGAGAACAAGTCCTTAAACTAGATTTGTCAGCAAAAATTTAAATTGCTATGACACTTTTACAAGTACAGAAGGCTAGGCAGGTAAAATCTGAGATTGTCTAGATGTTGGTGGGTGCTGGAGAACCTAAACAGCAAATGAATGCTAGAATCCCTGCAATAAGTCCCTTCTGATTTTGTGAGAATTTCCAATATCTAGGCAAAGGTTTTTTTTCCCAAGTAGGCAAAGTTTTTAATCATGCAAACATTTGCAGTCATTGGACAGATCACCCAACTGCTCTCTTATTTAATCCAGTGGAATCTTTTACTCAAGAGTGTGAAAATTTGATAATACTTGGAGGCATCAAGAAAGGAAAGGCTAGTTTGTTGACTTAATATTTTTTATCCACCATATCTGTAAAAGAATAATAATTATTATTGGTATTAGTAAAGATGTGAAATTACTGCTTTTAAAATGAAAATAAAGTAAAAGGTGGAAAATAATACTAATACTTTTTTTGTTTTCCAACAAAAAATTATAATAACTAGAATTAGTGTTGGAACTCTAGCAGACACATTAGTCTCCCAGCTATATAAAATGTTACTAGTTCATATGGCATCCTTCAATTTTCACTGGATCTTGTGTAAGAAATACTGTGATATCCTGCCATGCAGAATAAGATAAACTAGTTTCATCCCAAGATCCAAGTGATATATCCACATTACTTTGGGCCAGCACTTGAACATATCTGTTATGGAAAGCTGTTAGAGTAGTTCCAAATAAAGGCAAATAGTGAGTTTAAGAGGCAGGTAGTGTGGGAGACTTAATCCTTCAGTGTCTGTGTACGGCTGTGTAAATTACCATGGGAAATGTGAGCAGGGCTGCAGGTGTAACATGGTGGATAGTCCATTGTTTTGGAAGGATTGAAGTCTGGTCCCTGGTGTACTGGATATTTGGGTGTCAATAGGTAATGAACAGTGGTTTGAATTTAAGACACCATATGCTTTGCAGGGTGTCCAGATAAGCAAGCAGTAGGTTCATGTTCAATTTTATATTGCTTTGTTCTTGGTAGGAGAAACCAATAAAGAAATGGATTTTATCTGAAAGTTTTTCAGCCTGGAGAAGAAATGGCTCCAGGGAACTTTTGTTGTGGCCTTTCAGTGCTTATACAGAGATTGAAAGAAAGACAGAGAGAGGTCTTTACCAAGGACTAAGACTTTTACAGGACAGGAACAGTGATTTCAAAGCGGTTTAAATTGGCCATAAGGAAGAAATCTCTTACTGTGCGGATGGTGAGACACTGGGACAGGTTGTCCAGAGAAGTTGTGGATGCTTCATTCCTGGAATCATTCAAGACCAGGTTGGAGAGGGCTTTGACCAGCCTGGCCTAGAAAAAGGTGTTCCTGCTCTTGGCAGGGGGTTGGAGCTACATGATCTTTAAGGATCCCTCACAACCCAAACCATTCTATAGTTCTGTGAACTTCTGTTTAATCATTTAGAAGAGGAACATAAGTATTTCTCTGCTAGAGAGTGATCTCCATGTGAAGAGGACTCGCAGAAATATTTATTCAGGGTCCAGGAAAGCTTCAGTTGTATTCCTACCCGAAGTGTGATGCTGCTGTTCACAGCCAGGGTGGAGTTAAGATCCAAATCTTTTATGCCCTTTACATCTTTTCTCAGTTTACAGAATTTTCACTCAAGGCACATGATATTATGGACAGACTACATAGCATCAGGTGGCAATTCCACTTTGGTGGACAATGACTGTGTTAAGTTCCATGTCAGTTTTGAGTACAGTGTCATTGTAAAACCTAAGTTCCTTCTGAGGAGTTACTTAAACTTATTTTTTGTATCTAAATATGTAATAAAAACCACAGAGAGACTCCAAAACTCAAGCTTGTCTTTTAGTGACTCTTCAAACTTCCCACTTCAGAGCTTTTTCTAAGAAAACTGCTGAATTAAAGGGCTTACAGGGGAAGAAAACAGTGTCTTGTAATTGCTAAACTAGTTACCTACACAAACTTAATTAAAAATCTTTAAGACATCTTAACTGGGACCTAAATTGCACTTCATCAGTATTTAAGTGGCCTACAGTGTTGTTTGAAGACCTCTACCTGAAAGTTAATATCATCATATGGAGCAGATTTATATCATGCTTGCAGCTTGATAGAAGTCCTTGGAAACCTGAGGGGATTGGGTTCTTTTGTGTATAACTAAACTGACTTTTGTTAATTAAATTCCTAATCAATAATTCTTCATCTCTGAATCCTGAGTCTAAGGCAGTTTTCTTAAAGCTTCCTTCAATCAAATGTATGTAAAACAAAGCAAATTTCTAATTACATGCTGAATAAAAGATTAAAACAGTATTTTGGACAAAAGAGAGCATAGGTTTTTCTTTGATGTTCATTTAAGGAGTAATATCTCTTGATAACAGTTTGACCATACTCAAGGAATTTGATGCCTGTACCTTTGTTTTCTAAGAATTATGATGTCATTTAGGATCAAAGAAAAATAGAAATCTGATTCTTTTTTGAAGTTGCTGTTGTACAATATCAATTCTGGCTTCTAATGATATTCAAGTACATAGTGAGATCTACTACTCTAATAACCCACATATAATATCCTTCCTAAGAACTACGTGACAAAAGGCATTTGTAATTATGTTTACTTCTGAAAGATTATGGTTTATAGTTAAACCAAGAGAGGCATCCTGTCATTTTCAGAACCCGTTAAATGTGACAGAATCTATTTTTCTGCCAACTTGTGAAGACCAGGCAGAGAGCAAATTTGCTGTGGTCAGCTAAGTGTAACCACTGAGCAGGAAAGTGAATTTAATAATGCATTATTGTTCTTCACTGAAGGTGAACTGTTACAGTGCCTTTGTTATAGCAGACTTTGCCTCTGCTTAGGTTTCCAGATGCTGTGCAGATTACCTGATTAAAATCTCTAATGCATGATAAAATGTTTCGTGTATGCTTTTATATTAACATAAATGCGTCAGTTTTTGAGGACTGTGACACTAAAGCTAATTGGAAATATTTACTACTCCATTATATGATGCATATTACAAATAAGGATTTATTATGTGTAGAACAAATGATAAGCAACTGGAATTCACAAGGCTTATAACTACACTATGGTTTTGGGGGAGTTAAAATAATGAGAACAAATCTCAAGAGGTTTATGGCAGTACCTGAGACTCCTGAGCTGATCTTGGATGTTGGTCTTGTGTTTTCATTTTTGCTTCACACAGTAATTCAACCAAAATTCCTCCCGGCCAAATGATGTTCTTGGCTGTATCCTGTCATCATTTCAGCCCTTTCAGGTCTTTATGTTTTACAGCATCCTCCTGCTTTTCTTGAAATTTTGCCTTTTTTTGGTTATCCTATCAACTTCCAATTAAAATGTAACATGTGATAATTTGTTTATCACTAACAAGCTGAATTCTCATATTTTTACTTAAAATTCTGTGATTTTATAACATTTCAATGTTACAAAAATTTTTTGAGGAAAGAAGCACACATTATATGTACAGACCTGGGGTTCATCTCTCCAATCTGTCACTGTCACCCCTCTGTCAGTGTTTTTGTGACCTGTTCAAGTCACGTCTTCATCTGTCGCATCCAATTCTGTACTAGTGAGAAATTTACTTAATCATTTTCTTAGAATTTCTGAGCTTCGCATGGAGGGCATTAAGAGTAAACCATAGTTCTATATGCATGCAAATGAACCTCCAGCATAGCAGGAACTGTGTTCAGCAGGGGCTGTGTATTGGGGTACAGTGTGTACTGGTGTATGGGAACTAGGCTTTGGCAGAGTGATGATAACCCCAGAGCCCACACCTGTTGTACATTTCACTCAAGTGAAACTATAATGATTCATGCTAGCAAAAGAAACCTCTTTATTTTTTTTTTTTCCTTTAAGAAAAGAAGCATTGAACACAGTTCTGTATTATGTCCCATTTTACTTCTTTAAAGGACCTACATGCATATATCAATGTATCTACATTCATAGTTACATGCTGTGCTCAGGAGAGTCAATGTTGAGGATCCCTTCCTTGACTGTGAGAAGAAGATTGCTATTACTTGCTTTGTGAGATATTCTACATCTTGAAAAATGAAGTTGAGAATCAGAAGTGATAAGCAAAGTCCCTCATGACAAGAGATCTTGCCTTCCACAGGGGTGGAGAGAGAGCTGGATCAGAGATTTCAAGTAATTGTTTAAACTACAGTTGTAAACAGCCAACTTTATTGGAGAGAAGGAGGGGGAGGGATTTTTTTCACCTTTGTCTTATGTGTGAGTAAAGCAGTGGGCCAAACAGAGCAGACGCTCAGGAGACTGAAGGGAGGGTGGGTTAATAAAAGGAGCAATTGGATTAGAATTGGACTTTGGCAGGGAATGGTGGATGAGAAGCTGATAGATTTTGACTTGTTATTAAATCAAAAGAAGGAAATAGATAATTTCATAGCAGAATCAGCTTTTCTTTCTGTATAGTCTTTTATCCATTTTTCTTTTCAGCAGAATATTTGTAAAATGGATTTTATTCCTCATAAAGGACTGGGCAACTTTAAAGGACTTAGAGGAGAAAAGAATTGTCTGATAATTGTTAAACTGGGAGGCCTAATTACCTCCACAGTTAATTAAAACTCTTTAACTGCCCTCTTGGTGTGACAATGATACTTTCTCCCTTCTAAATGAAAGTGTAAAGGTTAAACAAAGCTGCAATCTAGCAAACAGCCTACTAGAATTTGTAATCTGACCCTGAGATCTACTGTTTACTTTGCAGAAATTACAGTCTTGGAGTGTAAAACAGGTGCAGAACACTTGATACTACTGCCCACTGTTCTACAAATGACTTGCTTTTTACTAGGCACCTAGAATTTCCTGCATTTCCTGAAAAACTCCAGACACCCTAGATTAACAAAGTGGAAAAACTCAGTCTGTTTCTTGACCGTGACCTTGGCAGTGAGACAAAAGGAGATTGGTAATGTAGTGTATTTGTTATACACAGAAAAAAGGCTCATGACTGGAGCCCTGCAGATAGAGCTAAAATGCCTCAAACAATTGTTAAAGTTATCAGTACTAGTTGCAGCATTTCAGCTCATCATAACCTAGGAAAAGTAGATACTTATTTTGCCCAAGCTACTTTATATTTGAATTTTTTTTTTCTTCCTTTCTTTCTTTCTTTCTTTCTTTCTTTCTTTCTTTCTTTCTTTCTTTCTTTCTTTCTTTCTTTCTTTCTTTCTTTCTTTCTTTCTTTCTTTCTTTCTTTCTTTCTTTCTTTCTTTCTTTCTTTCTTTCTTTCTTTCTTTCTTTCTTTCTTTCTTTCTTTCTTTCTTTCTTTCTTTCTTTCTTTCTTTCTTTCTTTCTTTCTTTCTTTCTTTCTTCTTTCTTTCTTTCTTTCTTTTCTTCTTCTTTCTTTCTTTCTTTCTTTCTTTCTTCTTTCTTTCTTTCTTTCTTTCTTTCTTTCTTTCTTTCTTTCTTTCTTTCTTTCTTTCTTTCTTTCTTTCTTTCTCTCTTTCTTTCTTTCTTTCTTTCTTTCTCTTTCTTTCTCTTTCTTTCTCTCTCTTTCTTTCTCTTTCTCTTTCCCTTCCTTCCTTCCTTCCTTCTTTCCTTCCTTCCTTCCTTCCTTCCTTCCTTCCTTCCTTCCTTCCTTCCTTCCTTCCTTCCTTCCTTCCTTCCTTCCTTCCTTCCTTCCTTCCTAGAAAATGAGTGCTGTATAATATGTCATACATCATAACGTAACATGAACTATGTCTTTCAACTAAACATATTTCTAACCAGTTCAACAGTCAGAAAATTATTGCTAAACTAATAGGTATTGGACATCTCTGAGCACAGAAAATTCTGAATGCACTGCAGGAGCTCACAGTATATGCCTTGTGAAGAAGATCATACTATTGATCATAGTAGGAGATACCTATGGAAGTGAGCACATATGAAATCTAACCATTCACATCTTGGGTCAGGTTAAAGGCACATATATGAAATTAGAAATTCACTTGGCTAGTGTAGTTACTATTTTTCTCAACAAGCTAGGATCAAACTTCTTGCAACCAATGACTTACATCAAGAACAAAGATATAGTACTATTCAAATAGAGGAATTTAGAATTAAAAAAAAAAAAAAACAAAACCAAGAAAAAAAAACCACTTGCAAAGGCTTGTTGCAAGGGGTTACCTTAGACTTAGTTCTGGTTAAAGCCAGTTTCCCACATACCTCTTCTTTGCTAAGAATTCTTAGGAAATTATTTAATTCTGCACTGTAAGTTTAACCCTATCTGAATACTGAACTTCGATTTATGCAGTGTTATCTCATCTGTGTCTATAGTGTCTGTGTTCTAGCTTTTCTGACACGAGGATCTGCATCTGGCACCTTTTTATCTGATTTATAAAAAAGGGAACTTAAACATTTGTTCAATGAAGACATACTGAAATATAGACTTTTTCTGAGACAAAATTTACATTTTCATCTGCATGCAGTTTTTGCAGTTCAGACAAAATAGCTGTGTATGTTCTGTTTACAGCAGTCTGATTTGTGGGAGTGAAAGCATGTCCATTTTCCATTGTAAGAACTCATAAAAATACAACTTCAATGACTGTTTAGCTGAATTTTCAAGGCACGTTTCTCCTTTGTTACATAGCAAAGCCTCAATGTAACAGTCCATAAATTCTGCTAAATAAAAGAGATCTAGGGAGTGAGCTTAAGCACTGAATCCTTGATTGTCCAGACTGCTTAATTGTTAGCTTTTAGCCTGGCTGTGTTTTGACTGCTACAATTAGCTCCCTCCACAACACATCTGCTCTAGAAAGTACTAGCACTAAATAATGTGGGCACAAGAAAATCTTCACAGCATGGTCAGAGATCAAATTACAGCCCTTTTGTTTAGTGTTACGACATCCAAACACAAGGGAATAATATTTGTTTCGGGAAAGGATATCGAGCCTTGACTTTATTAACAGCACATTTTATTTACAGCAAAATAGTATCTATGATCCTGTCACCTTTACCTTGCAGTCCTGCCTTTGCTTGCTTTCATTTAATATCAAAAATATTTAAGGTCCATATTGCAAATCTGCAGACTCCTTTTCTTTATGTAACTTCTGATTTCAAGTACTTTGATTTCATTCAATTATAAGTTTTCTAGCCATGTACTGATGTGCATTTTCCAGACTTTCAGTGGGTTTATTGCAAAACATTTGTCTGAGGCTTGTTCATTCATTTCACTTTAAGAGTCCTACCTCATTTTACTTGCACATTAGCGCTGCAGATATTCTCTTCTACCAAATTATTACCTATTAGAAAACAGTTGCTAAAACCAGTCAATAGCTTTGCCACTCAAACTTATACAAAAATAGAATCATAGAATCATAGAATCATAAAATGGCTTGGGTTAGAAGAGACCTTAAAGCCACCTTGTTCCAGCTCCCCTGCCAAGGGCTGGGATACCTTTCATTGACCACATTGCTCAGTGCCCTGTCCAGACTGGCCTAGAAGCTAAGAAATGGGATTTATGATTTCATACTTTATCTTTGGAGAGGCCTTAGTCTTTTTTTTTATTCCTAGGCTGCATTTCATGCTTTTGTGCAAATTGTCAGTTGGATTTTCAGTTTCAGCTATTGGCTGGAAGGGGGTGTATGAAAAATAAAGGAACGTTGGCAGAGAAACTGGTTAATTGAGTTCCTTGGTTACTTGTTTTTAAACAGAAGTCAGTTCTGAACTTATGTTCTGATTTTTTCATTAAAAATATGGCACAGAATGCTTTCCTGTTCTCTTAGACACAGTGCTTAACTGTTGTAATTTTTGAGGTGAAAGACTCAAAGTGATATATTAATAACTTACTCTAAAGAAACTATGAATAGTGAGAATTCTTTTGCTTGAAGTCAATATTAGTTTGAAACAATAATTGGCTTAGAACTTATTTCTAAAGATCAGTAAATTACATTCTACTTTATCTAATGTACATAAAAATAAGAAATATTATCTGACATATAAAATCTGTAAAGCTATAATCTACAGGGTCGTAGTTGTATAATTGTGACTACCTCATTGTTTTCTTTCCACTTTCACTACTCCAGTTTTCCCTTTCCCACAGAATTGTGGTACAACTCTATATTAGACTCTCATCCCAATATTCTGTATGATAAACTCTATTAGCACTGTCCTTGCTTCTAGGACCTGAATTATGTGTCAGTGCTTCTGAGCACTGATCAAAATGATGTAACATTGTAAATAAGCAGATACAACTTGATCCCATATATTTAATGAGTGTAAATAGGTGTGACTAAGAATGAAATTCTTAGATGAATTGCCAAAGTATGATGAGAAGTATTTAATTGCTGATATCTAAAGAAGTAAAGGCACTTTTGGGGTTTGTGCTATGCATTCCTAGAGTAGTTATAGCATCACAGAATTCAAATGCAACTTTTGAGGGGTTTGGGGGTTTTTTGTTCCTCTTTTCTCTTTTGGATTATTTAGCATTAAGTTTTTATAATTAAAATCTTAACAAATGAAGATGAGGGTGCATTCGTTTATAACTAGTTTTATTAAATTTACTTGATTCAATTTAAAAGATAAAGCTGGGTGCTAATAAAATTTTCAGTTTAATTTCTGCACTAAGTAGCAACAGGTAGGAAACAATTACGTAAAATTTTAATTGGAATTTACAGAGGGAATGAGGATTTAGTCAAATTAACATCGGGTTAACCTAAAGTGATTTTGATTATTTTTAAATATTAAAAGCATTCATTTTTAAAGCACTGCTTTAAAATGATAGCAATCTTAATTAATTTAAATGAAAAATTTATTGTAAAGAAACCACCAAAACTGCTCAAGAACTGTCTTCAAAACAGCAAAACAATGTAAAATCATTGTTTATGCTTTTGTTTCTTCCAACTTATTTAGTCAACTAAACACATTAACTGAATTGACAAAGAATTTTGCCTGTTTCTTTGCTTATCCTTCAGTGCAGAAACAAAAATAAATTAAGACTTGAATGTTACACACTTTTTCAATTGAAAGTTTCTTTATGTTCATTGATATTTCAGCATGGTCATCTTTGCTAGGTTGTACACTTTTTTCCCCCACAACTATAATCTCAGGCTAGTGTGTTACTTCAAATGTTAACTCTGTAGGAGTGTTAAGTGTTAGTATGAGTTCCTTCATAGGAATTAGAATTTAATTTTTAAGTGGGAGGAGAAAAGTGGAAGAGGAATTGGATTATTTATCATGTTGAAATCAGGAAGGTACAATAATTTATTTTTTGCTATTTTTCCCAATGTGCTGAGTTGGTGTTACATTTACTGAATACTTAAATGAAGAAAAAAATGAGCAAAAGCTTTAAAAGCAGATGATGCCAGTCATGTTTTTCTTTTGATTTTGCTTGCATTTTATGTGGTTTGTTCTTTCAGTTATTGTATGTTTAGCCAACCATCAGCCCCATCCTGAAAGTCAACAATAATAAAAATGTAAATCATCATCAAAAGCATGCCTTGCAGTGAGAGAACATTTCTAAGATTGTTTATCAGTTGTTCATTTTCTCCTGTCAGATGTTGAAATCTTTTACTTCCCATCATATTGCACAGAAATGCAGTTTTACTGATAGTGTCTACTTGTAGCTAAGCTGTGAAAAAGTCAAAATTTCATTTTGTAAGAGCAGTTATCACACAGACTACTGCAGACCTAGGTTATTGGTCCTTATTTAGCAAGCTCACAGATAAGATGTCTAATTTCCTGGCCAACCTTTTTGTATGTGTGAGTGTGTATGTGTGTGTAAGAGTGTGTATATATGTGTGGGCCCATTAAAATATATCATATTAATAAAAAATACCCAATATCGCTTTTTCACTTGCAATATACAGAGAAATAATAGAGAAATAATAGAGGAGAAATAATGTAAACACTGGCCATGAAGTCACTTTGAAAAATAAGATTTTAATTAATAAATTAACTGTTAATATTATATTACAGTATTTTTAAGTGCTGCATGAAAATTTAATTGGAAATATGAGATGTAGGGACTACCTGACTTAACACTGGGGCCATTTCAGTGCATCCTCAATCAAGCGCTTTGGCTGTTGATTTAAGTTTGAAAATTTTCCATAGCAAAACTAGAGCTGTTCTGAGAAATGGAGGGAAAAAAGATAAGTTAACCATTTTAATACAGAATTTTGTAGTAGAAAATATTCAGTAGAATAGAAGTTTCACAGATGGCTTCTCTGATATATTAAAATCATACTCTTATTTTTAGCTAAAGGAAACCTGTACCAATTTTTCTTTTTAATCTTAAAAATACTAAAATACTAGAAGTAGTGAAAGGTACAAAATAATGTATTTTGTACTAAGCTTGGTCAGGCACAGTGAAGGAATGGTTAAAAGAGCTGTTTAATCTATCTGAGAGAAAAGTCTGAAGTCACGAATAATTATTTTAAGAATTCTTTCTGTAAATGTTTTTTACATAACACATGAACAGCTTCTTAGTTGCCTTTATGCGGGGTATGTTTTTTTCTTTTCCACTTAGTTTCTAGCTCATACTTGCGAAAGAAATGCAGCCTCTCTAATGAAGTTGTTAGAAATGTAGGAGAATGACTTATTAGTGGAGTGCTAGTTTTGATTCCAGCTTTTTTTTTTTTCTGAGAGCAGAATTATGAAAACAGAATTTCAAACAAAAATTGCATGTCTGTTTAACAGCATCTATCTAAAAATAATTTTGTGAAGGGTTTTCTCTGCACTTCCTAATATTTTCTTTGAATCTGTATTCTCTTCTTAGCCCTGCAAAACGAAAACTTGATTACTGTTAATACCAAACTAATTTAATAATACAAATAAGGATCCATAAATATAATAATGATTACATACATTAAATGTCAGTTAAAAAATATAGAGAGCTGCTATATTGCCAGGACAGATGAAAATAAATATATTCAGACCTGTTTTTCAAGACTCTTTTCCTCAAACCTACATTCTAGCATTTTCTTTTTATGCTTCAATGAGTTGCTCTCCATAATTAAACAACTATCTGTAGAGCACTTCTTTATGTGTTTATTAAAGATTGTCTAACTCATTTCCTGTTGACACAAAACTGTTTGAGTGGCAAAGGAACTTTTATAAATAACTGACATCCAAGAGCATGAAGGAGACTGTTTAAGTGGGTCATTTGCTTGTGTACTTCCATAAGGAATTTTTAAACTGTAATCTTTACTTGAATTGAAATACTATTGTGCAGTGCTTTAATTCCTTTAAGAATAACATTCATTTTAGTGCATTTTAAAAGTCTGAACTCTGTAAGTATTATCTCTACCCTTGAACATCTGTCTAAAATGGCTTAATTCCAAGGATACTGCAAAAGTTAAAGTTCAGTTGTTGATTTTGTCTATTGTTTAGCTAGCATCAATTTTTTAAGGGACTTCTATTGCTGTCATTTGGTTTCTCTCTCTTTTTTCTTGCTTGCTTTTTGGGAAGGAGAATAAAAAAAAACCAACCAAACCCACAATTCAACAGCATTGTTTAATTCCCTGAAAAAAATGCTCAAAGCCCTCTGCACAACACTAAATATAAAATGAGAACTAGAAATCATATAAATTCCATATATACTCTTCCAAACTTGAACATCTTAGTTATTAACTAATCCCAATTTCAGCTTTGGTGAGCTCATTTCAAAAGAAGTAGCCTTTATCTCATGATGTAAATTCAATAGCTGTTGTCAGGTCTATTAAATAGAGTATTATTTTATTTACCCCACAGCTGATAACAGAGTCACACAATTCACTCCAGACTGGTCTTCCCATAAGTTATAGCTGTGATGACTCCAAAGGGATAAAAGAAGTCATATCCTCTACTTCTCAACTTATTTTCATCATTACATATATTCTTATGCTATAATAAATCACATGAAATACTTCTTGTAGCTACAGGGCTCAAGGAGTATCTTCCATGCTTGATATTTATTTCAGCTCCAGAAATATGTCTGAGTCTTGCTGAATGAGGATCTGTGTTTTACACTAATATAACAATGATCAGATGTGTTTAGAGTTTAAGAAATGTAGTTTAATAACTCAAATTTAATCATACTACATGTATTGTCTCAAATGTGTAGGTTTTATATGAAATTCACCATCCAGAATAAGTAAAGTAAACAGTTGTTGAAAACTAGGATTAAATTTAGAGGAAGATGCTCAGCACCCACACAACTCAGTCTCACCAAAGACTTAGGATGTCAGGTTTGAAGATCTTGGAAAAGCACATCTTGGAAAGCAGCCATATTTTGGCTAAATATCTATGCATGCGGTTTCTAGATTGGCCGTGTGCTTCTGTCATTCTCTTCCTTATCTTGATGCAAGGATGTGATGTGATGTGATGCTCCTTCAGACTCTCCACCTTTCCAAATAGCATTGAAGCAGCATCTGTATCAGTTTAGTTCGATCTAAATCTTTTTTACGTAGAAAGTGGGTAGAGCACAAAACAGACTTCCAGAAGCTCTTGTATGCCTTCAAACCTGATATTTTAAGGTATTTTCCCACTTAGTTTTCCCCATGAAATTAGCTTGTAGGTTTTGAAAAATGTTTTGTGACTTGTGACTGCAAAAATAGACATCCACATACAGCGTAACCTTGTGTGATGTGAGGGAGCTTTGCAGACCTGTTCTGTTTCTTGAGTGCAGGATGATATGGTTTGTTGTCTGATGGATTAGGCCATAGACAGAGGAGAGTGGAATAGCTGGGGAAAAAGAGCAGCTGAAAGGACAGGAGAACATGGACAGAAACTAAAATATAGGCAATTGCATCAGAACATATGAGAAGGCTTTTAACCATGAGGGTGTTGGGGAGAGGCAGTGGAGATTCTCCAAGGAACTAAAAAGCCAGCTGGACAGTCATGAGTTGGGCTGGGCTAGGTGATCTTCAGAAGTTCCTTCCAGCCTCAACTGCCCTATGATCCTGTAAAATGGTCAGGAAATGTTATCAGTAATTAATGGAAGAAAACATGTTAAAGATCTTCCTCTGCTGTTTTTCAGCTATAGCATGACCTGAAGAGAAGCAGTGTCAAAATGACATGCTTGCTTTATTTTTCTGTGTTCTTGTGGGAGAAGAAAAATAAAACCTCTTATATGAGAATACATTTAGTTTATTATTTTCATATTCCCAAACACTCTGGTCTTACTTCTCATATTTGGATATCTGTATGCCTTGGTTTGCTTTCTGTTCAAATATATGAATAATAGAATTACTTTTACATAGCATTGATAATGCAGACCATTTCTATTTCCAAAAGCTTTTTGTAGAAGACTTTATTACCATTATTTATTATTTTTGAAATCAAATCCCCTAAAGAAATGCCCACCTGGAAATTAGTTGCTTATAGGGCTATCCTGGCAAATTTTCATACCTGCTTAGCAGTAAATGCCTTCTTTTTAGAACCTTCGTCTTTTAAGTTTGGTTAATAGAATATCTACTTTTTGCACAGAACTCATTTTACTAAAGCTGTAGAGAGTTAAAAAAGTTTGAAAATCTCAGAAAGCTCTCAAATGGAAGGGTTGTCTTAAGTAGTGCTTCATAATCTTGAACGCTTTTGAGTGTGAGTCAATACATTCTCAAGTAAGATGGGTCTTAAATATTCAAGTCTATTAAAACTTTATCAATAAAACTAATTGGAGGCTGAAAAATTATAATTACCATTAATTTGACTAAGTACATTCACATATAAGTCAGAAATCATAACTGCAGTGCAATCAGTGTACATATCAAAATCAGTGTACATATCAAAATCTCTTGCAATATTTATCTTGTTATAAATTGTCAAACAGCTTTCAGCGTTTGTAATGAAACATTTTTGACATGATTTCTGACAGAGTTGTATAATTTTAGACTAGTAAGCATAAATGTAGGGAAGTGTTTGGGATTTTTTTCTGACAAGTCAGGCCTTGGGTGGCTCTCATGAATCATCTTTCAGATGATGACTTATTTACCAACTGAACAGGAGTTATGTGTCATGTAAATAGCACAGAAATAACAAGTCTGGAAGATCTAAACTCCTATTTTATCTGCATTAAAACCAATAATTTTTCTGTTCGCTTGTAATTTTTTTGGACTATGGTATTTTCAGATCTGAGGTGTTTTTCCAGCCCTCTGCATCTGAACAGATCATATCAAAAGTGATCTTTGAGAAACATAACAGCACATTTCTTCACTCCAGTACTTAATCCACTTCCAGCCTCTAATTGAAAAAGGTTGGATTATTGTTTTTCATTTAAAGCTTTCATCAGCTTTTAAAATTGATAGTGCCTATATTCACAAGGGATTAAGGAAGAAAATAAGTATACATTTTCACAGCCTTTAAATCACGTAATTTGCAACTGAAATTAATGTGTATCATCTTGAATTATTATTTGATCTTATATATAAGTGCTCTGCTATTTAAAAGGAGTCTTAATAACAAATTTACCAAAGGCAGTTCAAAGCCCTTTCATCATTTTTTTTTCATTAGTATCTCCCATTTTCATTTCATTGCTTTTGTTCCTTACCACCTTCTTTATCCAGAAAAATAAGTAACAGCCAGTGTCGCTTTTGAAATGGAAAAATGGTTTCAAATCACTGGCAAAGCTTAATGACTTCTGACTGCTGAGATATGTTAATTTAAGCCAGACCAAATGTTCCTCAGCTGCAAATATTTGGTGTTGTTCACTGGGAACTGGCAAGATTTATGAGGGCCCAGTGGCAAAGGCTCTCTGCTCACATGCCTCACATTACAATTGTTTCACATGTTAGATGATAAAAGGCTGTTTGAAAAAAGGAAAAAAAAAAAGGAAAAGAAGGAAAAGAAATCAACTTTTCACAGAAAATGTGTATAGGCCCAAAGAGGATGAGTGCTTAGAAAGACAGCTTTGCTTTTTTCTGTCAGTGAATCTTCTCAAAGAACCATTTAACTGCTGAATTAATGTGGTATTCTCATGCCAATCTGCATTCTTTTCACCCTCTCAAAACATCAAAATCCATGTGACTGGATGGTTCAAAGCACTGGTAATGGAGCATAGAGGACTTGTTTTTGGTGGAGTTTTTTTCACTTCTAGGTGGCCAGTCCAAATCTACTGCAAACTGATAGTGGCCAAAAGTCATTAACCTTTGGCTGTTCAGTTGTTTTTGAGAATTAAGTTAGTGAGTTCAGTCCAGTAATGAGTAGATGGGTATCTACATCAGAAATACCAGTATGTTATTCTGATAGACACTCTTGTAGGGGAATCTTATATGGAAAGGACCAACACCAAAGTATCCTTTGGAAAAAAGGCACCTGAACGACATTAGTAGGAAAAATCTGTGGAAACTTTACCTGGCATTCTGTGTATTAGTTTGCAAGACTGTAAATTGGGAAGCATTCAGTCTGTACTAATTCTACAATAACAGCAGAAAAACCCCTGAAGTGGGAATGGGGCATTATAAAATTATGTTCATAGATTTAATTTTTTCACATATGCTTAAAGGGAAAGTTTTATTTATTTCATTAAATGAAAGAAAAAATAATTTCTGACTGTCTTACATTTCCTCTTTAATTTGCAAGTGACTGTGACATTTGGGGGGTTTACATTCCTGATTGCTCCAATAGGATTAGATTTTAAAATTTCTTTTCTTTTCTGAAAGCAGAAGCCAAAAACTAGTAGTAGCAAATCCTGGTTTGTAGAGAAAAGAATGAATGCTTTCTCTGCTGGGCTGGATTAGACAACATGTCACCTAAAACCTATCTACTAGCCACACTTAAAATCTTTGGGGCAAATGCAGTTTTGTTTTCTAAGTCTGTCTGAGGTTGTTACTGTACAAAATCTAATTGCTGCTTTCAAGCAGACAGGTAATCTCGGTTCACCACTGCTGCTAACGTTTTGGTGCTTTACCACTGCTTTCTGTACCCCATTCCTTCTCATAGATGGTACAACAAGTTAAGTTCTTCCCGAATTTAAAGGAGGGAAGGGGACAGCAGCTTACTTATGCTGGATCAAGTCAGCCTAAAACCAAACAAAAATCCCACAGCGTATTTCCGTGGGAGCCTTGATGGCGTTCTGCAGTGAGTGAGCACCGGTGTGAATTCATTCAAACTTTACTGTATACATGTTTGCAATCAGAATAGATTAACCCTGATTATACAAATCAGCTACAGTGAAGGTCTACTAAGCACAGAAATGACTGCTCTAATGATTATAGGGTGATAACTCCTGAGCAGTACTCAGGGTTTACACTGAAGGTAGTGGGAGCCATGAGGGCTAAGTGCATTCTTAGGCTTTCAAACAGGGAAGAGAAATGCCTCTGCAGGGGTCAAAATGCCCCCTCAAGTGTTAAAAAAGGATAATGGTTCTCACAGATAAGAGAAACATCTTGAAACAAATTAACTGAATGTTGGAGGTTTGTTTTTATAAAAGTGCTTATGACCTAAAATATAAAAATTATTATGTTCATATTTGCATTTAGGCTGAAACTATTGTTCCTTGGGGGAAAAAAAAAAAAAGCACCATGTATTTGTGTTAAATACTCTAATTATGCTCTTCACTGGGATAAAAGGAAAAAAAAAAAGCTGACAGCCAGAAAAGGAAACAAAAATCTAAATTCTTTTCTTGCATTAAATATGACACAGATTGTAAAAAGCAATATTTTTACCCTTGAAATGTTTGAAGTATTGACATTCTGTCCACTCAATTGTCAGCTTGTCTTTAGAGATAGAGCTTCCAGGTTCTTAGCATTTAGTAAACTGACACTGATCTCTATTCTTCTTTAAACATGTATGCAATTCTTGGCTTAAAAAGAACCCATCTATGATACCATGAAAGGTTATTCTTGCTGTAGACACTTCAAAAATTCTGTGCTATCCTTATGGCTGTTTTCCTGATCTTACAAATTTGTATTAATGAATAAACCCCGTTAACTTCAATTTAAGTTTCAACAAAGCTTGAAAAAGGATTTAGGAACATTATAAGCTGCTGTTCTTGGGGGTACATGTAGAAGTTGTAGCTTGTGCTGCTGGAAAGAAGGTCCCAGTGTTTCAGATTCAGTGAGGAAGGCAAGGTGGCAGGACCAACACAGAGGTAGAGCAAAGAACTGATGGAGTGAGAGCCAGACCTGAGAGACAAGAGCTGTCTTCACAACTTTGGTTAATTCAGTGGGAGTTTGTGTATGTTATTTGGGCAGCACAAAATCAGCTTTATGTATCTAAGTGTCCAGCTCTGTGTACTTCAAACCAAAGTCAGATCCTGCCATCCTTACCTGAGAGAGCTCTGGTAGAATTTAAATAAATGTTAGATATGAAAGCCTGAAAAAAAGACTTTTCTCCTTTGCTACCAGATAGGTATATAAACAAAATCAGCTGCATGTTAATAAAGGTAAAGCAACAAAAAGTATAACCTCTCAGAATAAATTGCCAAACCTTCCCAGCAGAAGCAATGGCATTGCTTGATTTCTCTGATGTTGTTCACACTGCTGTGTCTACTTTAGAGTGATAGAGAAGTCCATTATGATTTAAATAAAGTTTGTCATGTCTTACTTCTATTGGCATGTGAATTCTTCAAGGATAAAATATCTGCTAATTTTTTCTGTTTTCTTTCACTCCTGCTTATATGATGAAGCATGATTTGTAATCAGACTATCATTAATTTTCTGCTAAAATGTTTCTGCATATGGCCATGCAAAATAAGTATCTACCATACCATCAGTTGCTTAAAGAATCAAAATGAGGATGACAGTGTTTTTCTAAAGAAGATTTCTCTGAATCTTTCAACCCACAGGCTCTGTTGAAGGCAGTAAATAGTCCATTTTTGTTAATGAAGCTTCACTCATACAGCTGGGATTGTTTAATATTTTACGAGTGTTACTTTGTTTTGCTCTCAACGATCTCAGGCAGTTAAGGATTTATGAATCGTGTTTTTCTCAGCCCATCTGCGGTTTCCTATCTTCCCTGGCCTTGAGAATATGTTTAAAATTATTAAAGCGAAGCAAAGGCTCATTATTTCAAAGGAGAGCCAAAGTGACACAGTGAATTGGTTATTAATGGAAAGGCACTGCCATAGGGCGATTGAAATTTAATGATATCCTACAAGAAAAAAATGAGGGTGTCACTTTCCAAAAAGTCATGCTAAATGCCAGCCTTTTTAAGGTCCTGCCGCTAATTTTATGCCTGCACACAGTAATGTTTTCAAAAGCGTTTAGGAAACACGGACCAGTGACTGTACTGATTATCCTTTTCACCTTCTCGCCTGTTCCAAATGGGTTTGTGCAGTGAGCGATTTAATCTCTAAATATAGGGAACGTTAAAAAAAATAACATTGCTGTTTTTCACAAGCTAAGGGCCTTTTGCAATCCTCCAGAGATGGACTTGCAAATATGCTATCTCCATATGCTCACAGTAAGCTCTCAAACTGGCTCATCACCAAAAAAAAAAGAAAAAAAGGAAAACAAAAAACTTCAATCACTTTATTTCTTCTGCTTTTCTGTCATTCAGGAGATGTTTTGTGTACACAGAGTACATTTATCAAAATTTAAGTCACACATGATTACAATATACCTAGGAATCTCTGAAATTTCTCAGTTTTCTTCTGATTAGTCTACATTTTCTTTCAGCCTTGTTTTCCTTCTACCTGCTTTGGGATTATTTTTAGTTTTTAATATAATGTTCAGATAGACTTTGTCAATATGTTTGAAAGCCCAGCTGTATAATTTCCTGGGAAAATTCAGAGCATTCTTCCAAAGTGTATGTTGAGACTTGGGGTTTTTATGGTTAGTTGGTTTGTTTTGGTTTTTTGAATTTGAGTTGGTGATAATTCTTAGACTGCAGAGACCCTATAATGTGGTCCTTAAGTGACTGTTGAAAGAGTTCCAAATGGAAGATGGAGACGAGGGAAAAGGGGAAGTACCTGTGTTAGGACTGCAGGACCAGGCTGGTAGGAACTTGTTGATGGTGCTGGTGCTCAGTGGAGTATTATTGTTTAATGTTCCAGTGCTAGTGATAACTATATGGTTCCTCCCTTCTAGTTGTGTGTTTCAACATATGATTTACTACAACAATAACCATGTTTAAGCACAATTGAGGAACACGGGTTGGGGATAAATCACGGATAACACAAGGTCTGTGTAAATGTCTGGACAGAAAATAGCTTGTGATAACCATGTCAAAAAAGCAGGCTTTACATTAAACACATCACAATGTTAGATGACTGCTCCTTTGTAACAGTAGAAGAACTGGTGAAGGATTCTCATGCCATGACAACAAAGCTGCTATGGCTACACAAGCTATTGTGTGACCTTCCTCAGTTCTCAGCCATTGGGATAAAGAATCCCCCTCAGTACTTCCCCATAGCTGTTCTCCTAAAATATCAACTCCCCCAGAAAACACACAAATATGCTGCAAAATGAAAAGGGGTAGTAGCATAAAGGGATATTTGGTATCAATCATCCTTGGTTAATACAGGAGTGGTAGGAGTCTGTGGTGGAAAAGACATGCTAGGTCACCTAGTTCATCTTCCTGCTGGTGCGGGAAATGTTCCCGACATATATTTTCCAGTGCCCTGTCCAGTCTAGTTTAAATACCTGATGCAACTCATTTATATTTATATTGTAATTTTCTTACAAACATAAATATAAAACCAAACTCCAGACGTTGCCCTTGACAGGCATATTAGTAACAAATCATTTTCTAACCTTGCTTATGGTAAATTTCCAACCATCTACTGACAGGTAAACAGAAATTTCTTCTTATTTTAATTTTTTTTTTTTTCGTTCTCAGAATACTTTCTCTTCCCAGTCTCATCAAATGAAATAATAAAAAAACAACAACCTTAATTATAAAGTGACAGCACCATGTTGTTTCTAAAAGGAGGAATGTTGCCCTTTCTGGAGGTGTAGATCTGACAAGCATCCCCTACCCTCCTACATGAAGGGATAACCTGTGGTCTTTAAATATGCCATCTGCTGTTTGAATGCCCCAGAGGTGGAGGCAGTCTGAGGGCATGAAAGACTGGTAACCATCTCCCTACATTTTACATATTAACAGCCAAAAAAAAAAAAAAAAGAAAAACAGCTAAATTATGGCCAAATTTTGAAGTCTTTCTCCTACAGAGCAGAATCCTGAGGCAAGAGCTTCTGTTTTGTGGTGTCTGCAGAAGAGTTGCAGTGTGGAAGAGCTGTTGTCAGGTTGGAGCCAGGCTGGGTGCCGTGGGTCCTGTGAGTGTGGCTCCTGGGGAGAAGGGGCGGCAGCGCTGCGCGCCTCAGTCCTGGGGCCGTGCTCTGCAGGGAGCAACGCTGCTGCTCCCTGCTTGGAAACCTCTCAGACAGAGAGAGGGTCTTGCTCAGACTAACACACCAGGAACTGGAGGGGTTACGAGGAAAGGTCAGCATCTGTGCAGTGCTAAATGTATTTTTCTTGGGCTTAAATCACTGAAAGGTAGGGCAAGAATTACTATAGCCAGTGCCACGCCTTCACAGCGACTTTCTGTTGTCTGGGGTGAGGGGGTAGAAAAGTCAGAAAATAGGGTCGTTAAGACTATCAAACACTGTGTAAACTGAAGCCCTAATAGGATTTACATACCATTTTAAAGGACACGTGGAGAAATGGTGACTCAACGGCCTGCAAGTTTGGTCCCTCTGAGTGTCCTGTTTTAACTATAAACTTGTCATCCTATAACCTTTCTAACAAAGACATAAACACTTCAGCTACATATATTTTGATTGTTTCATGACAGTTTACTGGAGGCTTAGCAATGACAGATTTCTTCATTGTCTTTTTGCCAAAATTTGTCCTTTAAGTCATTTTTGTTGACTGCCCCTTTTAGCAGCTCACCTCACAATGAGAGAGGAGACAATTAATGGGAGGGTGATTTATCACTGCCAAAAACTGTCAAGGACTTCTGTTGTAGCTGGAGAAAAAGCAATTTCACATTATGGCATTTCATTCCGAATACATTGTATTTACAGCTCACAGTTTTATTTTCAGAGCCTATTATCAGGTGAAACAGTTGCATCTGAAATGTTGTTTGTGACATAGGTGACCTGTTAGGATTTGATAAGTATTTACGCCAGAGCACAAGGGGCTCACACATCTGCTGTTGGCAGAAGCAATGGAAAAAAATAACCTGGAAATGAGGCGTTTGATTTTTCTGGTTCCTACACTCGAGCATCTGTTGCTATAATTAAGTGGCATTCAGTAATTGCAGAGCAATGGTGAAATAAACATATGCATTCTTGCCAGCTTTTAGGATTTGGTGTCCTTACAGTAGGAGAGACAAGCAAAGTGACTTCACCAAGAACAAAGGGTTCTGTAACAAAGTTTAGCAATTAACTTTGCTATTGCATAAAGAGGAATTTTACAATTAAAAAGAAATAGAGGAAGAAAAAAAAATCTAAATTGGCCAGTAGCTTTTATGCATTTAAACAGATTGCTGCAAGAGTTAAAGCAGAATATTGAACTGGGAGCATGTAAACATTGTTCTGTTGAATGGAGTTGTATTTAGAAAATAAAAATTGAGCATGTAATACTAACTAAAAAAATGAGAATGCAAGAAATCTATTATACACAGAGAGTTTGTAATGAAATGTACTCCTTCAATTGAAGGGAGAGTTGAGGTCTCTGTGAGGGCTCCTGCTGTCTTGGTTTACGCCTCAGTTGTGGTGCAAATGAAAACAGAACCTGGTGGTCAGCATTAGTTAAGAACCCCAGTTAAAATAGGCTTTTAAAATGAATCATTTGTAGAGCATTTGTTAAACAATCAGGTGTTCCTCTGTGGTGAGATTCAGTATTCCTTTTTACGTTATTTTTTAGAAATGGTAAGAACTGGGGAGATACAATTTTTTTAAAAAGAGATTTAAGTCAGAACACTGTCTCCTCTGATCGAAGTTTTGTGATTATTGTGTGTTTTTCCTTTTAAGAACAGGCTGTCAACAAGTTATTTCAACAATGGTCCTTGTACTAAAAATAAAAATAAAAATGGATAATTGAGTAGCAGAACCCATGTAACCCAACAGATATGTGGCAGATGTAGCATGTTATAAATTCTAGGAACCTAAGAATAGAAAAGTGTCTGTCTCTTGGCTGTCTGTCGAGGCCAATAAAGAGTGAACATGAAAAAGAGCTATTAGTATTGTTTGAGGACGCCATTCTTATATATGCTTTGGCACTTTCACTTGCATGGTCTGGTGCAAGTTTTGCATTAACTGTGCCCCTGACTTTTTGGGTAGGGGAGTTAGCAAGAGGAGCCACTGTGCTGTGGTAGTAAAAATCACAGTAAGTGCCCCAAATATATTCATAGGTACATGCATGCATACATACACATGCATATATTCACACACACATGCAGAGAGAGAAAAAAAGATGTGATGAATAAAGCTAAGAGGAAAAAAAAACTCTTGTTTGATGGAGAAAGGACTGAAAAGTGAATGTAGGTGATAGCTTTTACTTCTGTTTCCATCACTTGCAGTCATTTCTTCATGGCCATAGGAAGCCATAACAAGGCAGTCAGAGACTTAAAGAACTGGAGTATCACAGGAATATCAACAACTGGGTTGTTTCTTAACATAAATATCAGAATGCTTTTCTCACTTTACTATTCAGATAGTGAAACTGCATCTGTTAAAAATTTTGTTTGCAAATGCAAATATTTTTGATATATTTTGGAAAGATATAGCTTTTCAAACTGATAAAATAGAATATTATTTTTAGCTTCATTTAACTATATCTAATGCTAATTTCAGTAACTACATTTTAAAAATTATTATTACAATATAGATTTCCATGTTATAATTCTGAAAAAAAAAAGAAATAATCTCAGCAGTCTTGAGGACATTAATGTATAAGCATCTGATTCTAATAAACTTCATATATTCATGAACCTGCTTTTTTATTCTGCAAGTGAAATAACTGGATTTTATTGTTGTTTGGGAAAACTCATGAATCAATATACCTGAATGAGGTGAGAGTCAGGAGATTTAGATTGTTTTTCAGGCTTTGCCAATAACCTGTTGTGTGACTTTGGGCAAAGCACTTCACAACTGTGTGCCTCTGCTTCCCTCTGTGCTTATTTACAGGTGAATTCTTTGAGGAAGGACTTACCCCTTAAGCATTTGCACAGGACTTGGATTTCCTTTTTGAGCCCTGAGCATTAAAAATAAGTATTCTCACATTAAATATCTCATTGAGCAAGGTTGGAAGGTTTTTATTTTTGATGGAGGTGAGCCCACGGACAGTGGCTGCGAGCCTACTCCTGCCATCCTTGCATTGGCTCCTGTTTCTGAGCCATTTCAGTGGGGAATGTGGCATTAGGACCTTATAATCAACATTCTTTTGCCAGCTTCCATTCTCAGCCTATTAAAAGAAAAAAGATAGTTGTGAGAACTCTGTCAATAGTGAAAGATCTATCATGTTGTCCAGTAAAAACTTAGTAGATGCTATAGGAGTGATTTTAATTGAGATTTTTACAACCATTTGATAACACTGTTTTGATCACCGTATTTAGGGCTGGATTCCAACAGTGGACATAAAACCTCTGACTAATCCACTGAGTCACCCAGTCCCTGTCATATATTGCTTAATGGTCCATGCTGCCAGGAATTATAATAGCTTTCTAGTAATAATTTTTTTTTTTTGAAAGAAACTTTATGAGCACAAAGTCTTATAAAAGTTTAAACTCAGATTTTAAAAAAGGCAGTGAAACAAAACTTTCTAGAGCTTTGCTAAACTGCAGATTTTTTTTTTATTTACAATAAATATATAGAGTCTTACATGTACTGTAAGTTAATGACTAATATTTTAACTTTGGTTGGTTAATGTTTGCAGGGCACTTACAGATGCTAGAATAATCTCTAATGTTTTTGCTCAATCTGCTCTGGAGATGGATGAAATAAATAGTTTAAACTAATTAATGTAACACCAGCTGTTACAAGTGCTTGGCAGACGTCTGTGAGTTTTGATGGGCAGAGAGCGGCTGTTGTACTTGACTTTATTTTAGTACAATGTTGATCACAGTGTAAGCTGGAATAAGTGACGAGCCAAAGGAAGGAACAGAGGATGAATTCTGTGTAATGCAAAATAAATATTGCCCTTTTTCTGAAAATATTTTTTGAGGTCGAGGGAGATTTATAGTGGACTTCTATTAAGTCAGAAGTGCTGTGGCAACAGCTGTGCTAAGCATGCTCTGTATTAATGTGCTTTACAAAAGCTGCAGAAATATATATAGACATCTGTGAAATTTCACATTGCTTTTAGATTTCAAAAAGTGCTAAGGCTTAGTATTAGCAATTTGGCTGCATATTTTATTTCTACCTTGCAATTGCTGTTAGACAGAATAGATGCTTAAGACAGGTAGATAAAAGGTAATATTAGATCTAGAAAGTCAATATATTTGCATAGATTAAGTTGGATTTCAGTGCTGCTTTTATGTACATGACTGTATAGTAGGTGTTTTTATTTATTTTGCACTCTAAAGGATGAGTACGACTGCATAAACTTTCGAGGTACTAAGTAGTTATATCAAACTGAACTTGCTACTTTGTGCCGTAGCCTTGTTTTATCAGTGTCAAGTCAAACTCCACAAAGCTTTAAATATATATCTGATGAGAATTCATTGTTTTCTGAGTGATTTAATAATAAGTTAAAATATCAAAGTAACTTCTCTTTTAAAGTTGGAAGGTAGAGTAATTGTGCTGTGACAGGGGAACGATGGCTGCTATCTCTCTATGTGCCAGCATTAAGATAACAGTGTCATTGTACAGATTGTTACCCTGTGAATATGTCTAATAAGTTATTATAGCGTGCTGAGCAGATGGCAAGTGTGCTCCTGAAAGAATTGATGGATGGGATATGATGTCATCAGTGAGATGACAAGGTTCACAAGGTACTTGACCTCCAAGAATAAGTCCTAACTGGTTAGAATTCTAAATGGTGAACTTTTGTGACACTGGCTAAATGGGAAATATGTGCAATTTGTATTTCTTTATGGTAGTGTTTACCCTCTTCACTGAACTCCACGTAATGGGATTTGGTCCCTGAAGACTTGGAGATATTGTTGGAAGGTTTCACCCTGTAACCTTCAGAGGATTTCAAATACAAATCTATACATCTAAACTTTAACAAAATCCCACTGAATTATATTTATGAATTCAGCTTTGTAGCTTTTCTTGCTTTATATGTATGTATAAAGAATTTAATTGAGATGATAAATTAATTTAACATATCCTCCAGAAAGAGAAAGGTGCTAATTCAGTAAGAAAGTACAAAACACAAGATTAGAATTTATATTTTTATAAGAATGTCTTTGAAATTGTGAGCTATACTAACATGCCAAGGATGTTAGGAGTATTGTAATTTTAATTATGACTACATTCTTGGTCTCTAAATTCCATTAAACAAATAAACATTAGATTGTTCTATCTATCTAAAAATGTATCTTCCTTTCTATTATGTTCCGAATTATATAGTGGCATCTATACTCTTGAAACATAGGCTTCTAAAATAGTCCTCTTAGTTCTTTGCACAATTCATGGAATGAAGGCAGTGCATGCAGAAGCCTCAAAATGGGGAATCCTGCTGCTAAAGTTTAGGTACTGTCAAAGAGCTGCATCTGATGGATACCTACCTTCTTTTCTTTCTTGTCTTGAGAATTTAGGTCCTTGCTTATAGAGTGCTGCTTCCTGGGCAGACTGGAAAATCTAGACAGAGGAATTCTGCCCTTCATCCCTTTTAGGCACTCCCTAAACCCTACTGACCACAGAGTGAGCTCTGCATGTCTACTGTCGTGAACAGTTATGCAGATAGACAGGTCCTTCAGAATTTATAAGTTTGTGCCTATACATTGTAACTTGGAAACAGAAAATGAAAAAGACAATATAGAGAGAATATATGAAAAAAAGAGCTACTGAAAGAAAAGGGATAAATGAATACTAAAGCTATGTACTATGCCTTTCCTACAGTAAAAGTTAGAGTCAAAAGTTTTGGGGTTATGTCTTAACCCCTGAAATTAATTAATCCTTTTTTTTTTCATTTATTTAGCTCTATTTGGCAATGATCAAAAGCAGGAAGATAGGAGGAAGAGGCATGAACTTAGTAGTTAGCCTTTTTTAATCTTTAATAAAATACTCCTAGTTTCTTAAAATGCTTCTTGTTATTTGGCTCTTTTGAAATGAGAAGATAAATTCCTTGTGGAAAACTCTTCCATGTTTTATTGATTGTTTGCAGAGCAAAACATAAATTCTATATACAAAAATAAACTGTGAGAGCATGTACATGCATACTTGTTCTGAATTCTTTATGATATGTATTTTCAACAGTGATAGTTCTTTGCGATATTTGAATATTCATGTGACAACCTAGAGGTTATTTACATGAACTGAAACAAGAGGAAACCAGATGAAAGCACTATAAATCCTGCGAATAAAAACAATATATTATCATTTTTATATTTCCCAATGTTCTGAGTTTCAAGTAAGTAAAACTTGTTTTTAAAATTTCTGCTACTGGAGAATATTGTTCCATGTCTTAAATCAGATTGTAGGTACAATAAAATTTTAATAAACATGTTACAAATTGCTTCCATCTTTCCTGTATAAATAAGATGCTGAGGGTTCCTAAATTACTTTAGAATTACAGCAAAGCTTTGCATTAAGTTGTAAACATTATAACAATGTATCTTTTTAGCATAATTGCTTTGAAAGTACAGATTACGATTTAAAGTTGCCATTTTGGTTTTCATTTGATTTTAAATCCATGTTCATTGTCATCCAACCCAATGCAACTCATGTTTTACTCATGTTCTGACATCTGATTCTACTGTTTCAGAAAATGGCAGTAGAGGGAAGGCTCCCAGATCATGCTCTCTTCCTTTAATTCCAGTACTGAGGCTATAGGTATTGTGCCTGCAAGGAATAGTAACTTATTTCCATGTGACTTGTAGATTATCTCTCTACATGTGGTTTACTGTCAAGAGAATTCTTTTTTTTTTTTTTTTTTTTTTCTTTTTTTTTTTTTTTTTTTTTCCTTTTTTTTTTCCTTTTTTGTATTGCAAGTTCCTTTATATACAGTAAGAGAGCAGTAGCCTGTTCAAAATACACTATTAGTAGGGCAACACAGAGCTGAATCTTTAAACAAGTACTTCCACTGTCTATAGCATGCATCCTTTGTTAGTGTGTGGGTTCAAGGAATTTGGTTCTGATAAGGTAATATTAAAATCTAGTAGTGAAATGTCAGTGTTAATGTGTACCAGTTTGTTAACATGATTAAATAATAATCTGTCTAAATATTTTAAAACATTAGATGATAATTTGATAAATTTTACATTCAAATTCTCAGGTTTTTGATAAAACTGAAAAAACCAGATTCCATATCTATTACCCTATATATAGGTGTGTTGGTTGTGTGGCTAACTCTTTTCTGTTCAATCTGATCAGTTCATATATGTCTGTATCTGCTAGAGAAATGTAAAATATTAATAGAAGGTCAATGAGTGTTCACTGAGCTCTCTTTGCCATATGGCCCCTATGGAGGATAGAAGGCCCTGGCTAGCTTCAGCTTGCCATATGGACCTGGTGGAAAAAGGTAGGTTTCACACACAGAGCAAACCTACCATATGGACTGGGTGGTGCACTCAAAACTCTAAACATTTCTTGTACACCAGGGCCTTTTACACAGAAGGATGTAAAAACATACATAATACATTACACACAAAAGCCATTGAAAAATGGATTAATTGTTTAGGTTTATATAATGCTTTCAAGCAGTGACCAAAACTATATAAATAATCAGGGCTTATTTTGAAATAGTAAAGAAGACAATCAATCATTTACAACTGACTTTTTTACTTTGCACTTAACATCTGTTGTGTAATGGGACTGTACAATGCAACTCTTAATGCTGTACAAAGACAGAACATCCAAAAATAGTGATAGGGTTAAAGCAGTTTTTCTGAATGTGTTCCCTGGGGTTTCTTTTCCCTCCTGTTCTTAACCTGAGAAACAACTTTAGCACACTGCAAGAGCTGTGAGGGAAGTCCTGGACTTAAAAATGTCTTCTGTACACTTAATATTTTGAGGAATTGAAATTAAGCTTTAAATTAGGAGAAGATAATTGATTCAACTTTAGTCCCTTTATGAAGAATGTGTTGTTACATAGTGATGCCTTCTTTTACAGATGAAAATTGTAGTAAAGTAGGATAGAAAAATAATTATCTTTCAAACCACTGGACATAATGTTGAACCTTCCTACATGTTCCCATGCAAACATACCTATATTTTCTTTAGTTTTAATTGGTTGATCAATTGGTTGAGTTGGGGTTTTTTTTGCAAAAAAAGCAATAGTCAGATCAGGACTACTTTAGCTATAATTTTATCAAGATACAGTAAAAAAGAGCATACATTAAAGATATATTTTTAAGATCTTCTTTTCTATTTTCTTACTTGTTTTGATAATGATTCAGATCTTGTTGTCACAGTTTTATATGAAAGAATGAGTTTCATGTGTGAGAATGAATAAGGAGAAAACAAATCAAGATCTGTTTTGTTCTGTTAACAGAGAGATAATCTAGGCTGACTTGTTCCTTCAGATTTCTGTCACAATCTTTTTCTTTTCTCTAATTGTATTTTTTTTGTGTCTGGTCCTGCAATTTCAACAAGCAAAACAATTCTTCATATCTTGAAAGGGAAGAAACTACTGAGACAAAGACACTTTAGAAACAATCAGTGCTACTGAGGAAAGTGTTTGAGATGTAAGGAAAAAGCACAGGAAGCAATAGAATCAGCTAGGACAAAGAGAAGACAAAGATAATGATTGTGAAAATAAAGAATTTGGATTTTACCTTTTGAAATCATTGTGCTAAATATTTTGCAATTGTACTAGAATTTGGTGTACAGCCTGCCTTCATCAGTGTCACTGACTTAATTTATAAAATCTGAACAAAAAACTCACTGAAGTTTCTGTCTCAACCTCCTGGGTGCAGGAGTTCACAAAACCATGCAGGGTGGTCATTTCCTGATGCAGCTCTTGCCTTTTTTACTAGACAGGCTAAAATCCAACCTGTTGTTGGGATACAGAAGGAAAATATTATCCTTCAATAGATAATGATATCATCAGGTTGAGATAATAAAGCTTGTGCAGTCTGTTTCAGTCTGTTTAGGCAGTAACTGTTTTTGCAGTACAATAATGTTAAAGATGTTTTGATTTCTGTTTTGTTTATTTACAGTTATCAAAAACATAAATAGTTGTGAAGTCTTAGAGAACCTTTGAATCACTCTTGGGATTTGTATTTTGTTTCTGTTACATAAGATTTAAAATTGCTTCAGGATTAAAATAAAGAATTTTTCAATTAAATCAGTGGCATAAACATTGAAAGATTTGCAGAGGTTTTGATATGGAACAAAATTAGAAGATCTGTCCTATAGTGGAGATGCAATCCATATTTCCTTGGTACTATGATACGATGCAGATATCATAAAGAACAAAAGACTGAACAAAATATTTAATTTGCATGAAGGTTTTAAACTGGATCAAAAAATAGATTTTAATTTACTGGCAAGTGTATGGTATGTTTGCTGTGTAGGATACTTTAATTTTCTATATTTAATGTAAACCAGACTGATCCATGTTACATGATGACTCCAAACTATTTTTTATCTTCTTAAATCAGTGCTGAATGTGACTCATAATGCATAAATACATAAAGAATATTTTTCTTGTGTTCTCTAATATGTATTCTAATATATTAGCATAAATTACATATTCCAAGACATGAAAACACATGCAGGCCAAATCTCACTTTAAAGTGGATGCCTGAAATGGAGCAGAAAACATTAGAGGTAAAACTTCTGCATTATTCTATCAGCAAGCATCAAGCTAGTGAATGCCATAGAAATCTCACTAATGGACACATTCTGGCAGCTTGTTGCAGATGTTTGATGAATGAATTGCAAGAGAAATCATATCAGATGTAAAAATGCTTGCCTTTTCATTCTGAATTTTGTTTCTGAGCACTCTGGGATTTTGGGGTTTTGTTTGTTTATTATTATGGATTTCTGTGAAAATCAGATATTAAGATATAATGTATAGGCAATGATTTGAGAAATGTGGCTATAATATTATAAAGGACTGTTTATGATGCTAAAACTATGAAACTCATATTGAACTCCCATAGGCAGACAGCCAAATTTCTATTAGGATATCATAACCATATAATTCAAACTGTGTACATCGATTATTGTCTACAATATTTGCATCTGAGTACTGGAACCATTCCATACATAGAAGCATTGAGGGTGTTTATTGTATCTGCTTAAAAATATATTGTGGAATAATTTGGAAAAAGTGAGTTAAATATACTCTTTTATGCAAATGGCAGTGTTTGAGCCACAAAAATAAGGAAGCTTCTATGTTATACTAATTCATGATATTAAAACAGCTCACTCCTTTTATACCCTTCCTGGTGAAAGTTTGTCAAACCAGGATGCTTCACATCATTTTGTTCTCAGTAACACTTAGTGTGAAGAGAGTTAAGACCTGAAGATACTATATCACATATTTCCATAAAAAGTGTGTGTTGCCATTTGGGTGCTCAAGCAAAGACTGGACACTCTGCTGAACTGCTGATGGTAGAACACCTGTTCCTTAACCTCTCAGAAGCCTGACTGCAGGGCTGGACCAGCAGAGTCCCTTTGGTGCTTTGTTTTCAAAGCATGGCTCCTTCTCCTGCGTTTCCAAAGCATTTGAAGCCTTTCATTGTATGTTCATTCCTGAACCTTTTGCCCAGTAGCCCCATGACACAGCTGTGTCAGTTGGGTCCATCTGATTTGTTTCCTGATTGTTTTATTTTACTGGCATCTTTGGCACTAATGCATCCAGGACAGGAATTTTGGCAAGGCTAAAGCTCAGGAAGATCTTTCCTTAATATGTTTCTGTCTTGCTGTGCATTTTAGGCTGGTCATCTTATTCACTGGTCCATGTGTTCTAAATTCAAATATGAGACATAATTGCTAGTATACCTTTTGTTAAAGAGGTTATTAAAATCACAGGCTATTAATAGAATCTTGCAGAGAAATGTAGACAATATAAGTATATATGTTTTTAAATACTGGGTTTCTGCAAAAAGAAGTGTTGCTGGACTTTTTATGTATTTATCTAAAATAGATTTTCTCATTTTCATAAAAAGAAACATGACAGTATTTTGTTTGAATATTCAGTTTAAGAAAGCACATTGTTCAGTTTAAAAAGCACATACATTAATCAATAGATCAGTTTTACATGTTCTGACCAGATAAATGTTTTTCTGCTGGGACAGATGAGCAGTATCAGTTGCCATAAATGAGAAGTGTTTAAACCTCTTTTGCCTTCTCTGTTGAACTTCTTTGACATATTTATTTGTGAAATGCAGTACTGCTGACTTCTGTGCTGCCACTTTATACCAGATGCCAAGCATGCCTGGTCAACCTCATCTGCTTGCCAGCACTCTGGGAATGTGGGTATGGGGCAGGTTATGAGTTGCTGAATGAATGACAGCAGACGAGTGTTGCTCAGACACATTACCATATATTCATTTTCTTTTTGGGCATCTGATTCATGCTGTCAGCAGATTACCAAGAGCATGTACCATGTGACAAGGTAGCAGGAGCATTAATACTCAGGCCCCCATAATTGCAACATGGCTAGATACAGACTTCTTGAAAACACCAACTTTTGGATTTTTTCCTGAAGAGAATAAATACTAGAATTATTAACTGAACACAGAGCAAGGGAAATAGTGTGAATACAATGCATTTCCAGGTATTAACATAAACCCTTCATCTTCAGAGAATTACAAGTTACCAGCTGTGCTCTTATCAAAAACTCCCTTCTTACTACTGTTATGCTTAAAAAAGAGGAGTGCTGTTATTTCAGATGACAATGAAAAAAAATGCTAATATTGTTGATATTCCTTATTTTTAAATCACTTTAAATCCCCAAATAATAGATGCTTTTCAACTTTCATGAAACATGTCCAGAGGATTATTAATACAAATCATGTGGCTCTTGAAATGATCCAATAAAATCTTTCAAAATGCAGTTTTATATTCTTTATAATGTTTTCTTTTCTGCATTCTGCAGTAGCCGTATGGAAGCAGTTATAGGCTGGAATGGGCAGCACAAGAATAAGTATGCATGCTGTGGATGCATTGCCTTGTATTGCTTTTATCAGTTGAGATGTGCATATTTATGTCCATAAGTTTGAAAATGTGAGGTTTAGTCTATAATACATTCATTTTGCAGCCCTAAAGTCCAGACCCTAATTTGAAGTTTGATGGTAATCAGGAATTTAGCTTAGACTGAAAATACTGGTTTGATCATTTGATTCAGCATATACTTAGGAAAGCTGCATATATGACCAGGGAGCCAGCTTCTGAGCCAACACAATAAAGGAGATTAAATAGCTGGTTTTGTGAAAGCTGAGGTTTGATTTCCTAACTGAATATCCTTTCACTGGGTAGATGATCATGGACACCCCTCAATGTGACTTTGGAAGAAGCTGAGAATGGCTCCTGTGAACCTGTAGGGAAATATATTTGCAGAGCCCTCTGCACATATATATATGCATATAAGCAGTTCTCATAGAATTGCTACAAAGCTAAGAAACATTCTTTTTACCCTCAGTATTGCCTGGCTGACGGAGTGAAGTTAACAGAGTACTAATTGGGATGTTTGACATGAACCAGTAAAATACATTTATATTTTTTTCAGTGTCCAAAGCACAGATGGCCTTACTCTGCATCCAATTTCTGCCAGTAGCATATAAGCATCTTTAAAAGGGAAATAATGGGCATAGTTCTTACACTTCAAATCTGCAGGTTATAAAATGATAAAGTGCCTTCTTCTTATACATTGTTTAAAATGCAATAAAATGTTTTTAATACCTTTTTAACAACCATTTCATCTTTTAACAATCATCTTTAGGAAGTTTAGAGTTAAATTCTTAATTAGAATTTAGAGTTAAATTGTTTTAAATTGTTAATTTCTTGAGAGTTAATGAATGTTACTGTCAGGTGTTAAAGATATATGTGTTTTATGACTACCAGATATATACAAAATCACCTCTGACTATCCCATTCCTTCTCTTCATCTGATCATTCAACGTACTTTACAAAATTATGTGAAAAAATATGTGAGTAAACAAGATACTTTTTCTTATAGGGACAGAGAAACTGTAATTTTGTTTTGCATGTTATCTGTTATGATGCCAAAGTACACAGAACAGAAATACCAATGGCATTTTAACATTCCATTGTATGGTAAAATATGTTTGTTTAAAAATAAGAATGATAATTTATTCTAAAATATTGTGGAATCTTTAGAACAAATAAATAACCCAATACTGCTTGATCCAGCCCTAATCAGTAATAGGCTGCAAAATAAGATAAAGGTTATTAAAATAATCCTTTTATTGAAAGAGAAAATTAGATAAGTTGTGCTGATTGACTCTGAGGCCCTCCTAGGGACATGTAAAATGAAGAATAAACTCAACTTGATCTAGTCCTAAAAGCCTGAAGAAATCCTCACAGCTGGAACATCACCACTAATTACGTTTTTGCTTTTTGAATACATAGTTCCAGCTCTTTCCGTTCATCTTTACTGATGCTATACCCATAATTCCTTAACAAATTAAAATATGTGATCTTTAGAGAATGTATTTTATGTATTTGCTTTGACAGCTGTAAATTTCATTTACATTCAAGTAAAATTCTTGAAATACCACAAGAATTACTTGTGCAAAATCTGTTGTATGTAAAAAACAACAGTTTAGCTGTTTTGTTTATTTCTTGTTGAGTCAGTATAAATTTCTTACTCCCAGGCCGTCTTTCTCCTCCCCTCCTTCACCTCATAATCCCACTCCTATTATTACTTTCCAAAGTGTTTGCCACTTTGAGTGTCCTTCCCTATATTCTCAACTTTCTATTTCCTCAGTTCTTGATTACTCCATGTCTTTTGTCAAGTCCTCTCTGTTTCCAGTCCTCCACGTCCTTATTCCAGCCAGCAGTACATTCTTTTTCCCCCCCTCTATGCTTATAGGTAAGTTGGCTTACAAGATATCAGCATAGAAGGGGTACCACTGAACCTTGGAGTAAGAGTGATCCCAAAAGTTTTGTTCAAGAAGTGATTCACTGTCTGGCTCTAATTTGCCATTATGGAGGCAACTCCAGCTTCAGTATGATCAATGATCTTGTGCAGTAGTGAAGAATGATCTGTAGAGACTTCATGTTCTTTAAAAGGATTATAAAAATACTGGATATTTATTAATTGGATTTTTTTTTTCCAAAAAGGAAAAGCATCAAGTTAGTAAATGAAGTGGTTAAAATCTTAGAGAATGGTCAGGAAATATGAGTATTGCTGCTGGTGGGAAAGTCCTGCATCTAAACCTGCCTCCAAAGTGAACATGTAAAACTAGGTTCTTATGTCCTTTTATTCCTGTGTAGTTCTTTACATCAAGTGAGGGTGTGCATATTTGGAAGCCATGCCACTTGGGAAAATGATCCACAATGGTAGACTTAGTACATAGATGAATGAATTCTGTAAGATCTACTTTGCACAAATATATGTGCCTGCATCAGCTACAAAGCCATTTTGTGAAAAGTACACATCCAAGAAACTTAGTAGCTGTGATCCTTTCCATGTAGGTTTTTAATTTTTTAGTCATATTTCATTATTAGAGAATTGCTATTCTCAAAGTCCTTTGGCAAACATAGCAATCCAAGAAGCAGAACTCAGTGGACAGCATTTGCAATGGTATTAACTGTGAGACCATCAGACTCTTTAAAGTGCTACAGAAACATTAACCAGTCAGTCAGTCTATATGAATATTTGATATTCCTTCCTGATTTTGAGCTGCCACAGTTGCAAATATTTTAATTTCAGAATATTTGGGGGAGCTGTTGTTTGTATAAAAAGAAGTAAATAAATTGTAGATTTAAAAAAAAAAATCTAAAGGAGTTGTAAATATATATATATAACTCTTACAAAATATAACTATTATAATATATAAATCTTCTAATATATATACATATCTTTATAAGAGTTTCAGTATATTCCTTTTATAGTTGGTAACATCCTTCTCCTTCACAGTTATCAAGCATTGCCCCCAATTACATGCAGGGCTAATCTTCAATGACCAAATCTATAAAGCTGCCAAATTGTATGGGAATTGGTCAAGAGGTTTTACTTATTTGTTTGTTTGTTTCTTTGTTTTTATCCTGAAAATTATTAAATCCTGAAAATTATTATGCCTGAAATTATTAAACATTTCAGTTGATGATATGCGAGACCCCTAGGTTTTTTTTGCTAATATAAATCTAGAATTACGGATTGATTAAAACAGAAAAGCTTCTCACACTTGAATCCTCTGATTCAACAGTGAGGAAGGTGAGATATAAAGCTTTGTGCTTTTGATAAGGTAAACCAAAATAGTATTAAGCCAAATGGAGTAGATTGTTTCTACAATGTAGAAAAAATGTATGCACCAGATTTATGGTAATAAAAAGTGGAAGCAGAATCCTCTTTGATCATTCAAATGGTAAGAGAGAGCCTGTGTTAGGAACAAATACATGTGGAATATTTTATAGGGAACAGAAAAGCCTCAAGATGCATTGTAAAATAAGCATGGCATGATTACAGAATGGCCTTAATCTGTATAGTATTTTTTTTCAGCCAACTGTTATTGTTTTCTTTCAAATCCTGGCAATATCAATATTTTCCAGTTTGATTGGTGACTGGTCTGAACTTATCCTACTTGCTTTTAGGAACAAAGACAAGAGAATGGCCACCTCTATTCATCTATTATTGTTTAAATAGCTGTCACAGCTTCCAGGATGTGTGTTTCCATGTTATCTGGTGAAAGAATAAAATAGAATGGCAACAAACCAAATACAGTGAAATATGTTTGTTGTATTTGGCCCAAACCAGCTGCTGTTTACAGATAAAATCTGGTTTGAACAAAACCAGGTGAATTTTGGAAATAGAGGAACAATGGATGGAGTGGTTGTAGCATTTACAAATATTTTTAAGATACATGTCACATTCAGACTTGCCTATTATGGTGATTTAGTTCATATGTCAAGACACATATTCATCTCTGCCCAGATACTGTAGAGGTTTGGGTAACAGCTTGTCCTATCCTTGTTTATTTGTTAATTTATAACATCTCAGTTCCCAGCACAAACCAAGGCAGGCCCGGACACTTCTTTGTTCTGCTTTGTTCTTTCTTTTTTCCCCCCTCTTTCTTTTCTTTGTTGTGCTCCCCAGTCTGACAATGGAGTTATAGATTGACCCTATTTCCCCTTTTGCCCTGACTTCTCTTCTAACACTTCCTTTGATGTGTTTAGACTGAAAATACCAAATCTCTGTTTCCCAGCAAGGGCTCATCACTTTGCAGCATTGCTCTGCGACTATTGTAAGAGGAACATTAGTAGTTCCTTTACAGCAGTTTAAAAGATGTTAGGCTAATGATTATTTGGAAACAAGAGATATCTCATCCTTTAGAGGAAAGAGGATTTGTGCAGGAATTAAGTATTTTAAAATGTTTTAAAGGCAAGAGTTCATATTATTTTGCTAGTAAGATATGTGGTTATGTTTTAATTGGCTGTGTTTACAATGTGGTTTTTCCTAAAAAATGCATTTTTTTAAGATTCCCTCAATCATAGCTTATCTCACATCCACAAATATCCACACTTCCTGTGTATAATATGTACATTTGCTCTGTTTCAAACATACTCACACTCAAAGTTTATTTCACATGGGACATCAAGAAAACAAAGTCACATTAGTCTGACTTTTTTTCTGAGTTGATATTTCATTAAAATAAGTTCAGAGTAAGTTCATCTCGTCCTACTCTTCAGTGTAAATTTGTTTCTGTTATTTATTATAACATAATGGTTTGGACATTACTTTGAATTCATATAATTCTAATATTTTTTGAGTTTCTTTGCCTATTGCAAAACCATTCCACACATTGTTAAAAAATCTTAACAAACTTCAAGTGTTGAGCATGCAGGAACTACAGCAAGCATAACATTAAATAAATTGTAAAGTAGTAATACATTAAAAAAAATTGATCCCTTGCTTAAATTCTATTACAACGTCTGTATTAGGAGCTTTCTGTATCTCAGTAATTGCATGGAAGAGCAGTTTTTGAGTTAATTAAAGCTTACAGAGTTTTTAAGTGAGTCAGTTTTATCTAGTGCATCTTAGAATATTTTGACAATTTGAGACCTAAAATATTAGTAAGATTCTAAGTAGTCCCAGAAAGTAGGAGGTCATTGATCCATTTTCCTGGCAAATCTAGAGGCAAATGGTGTCTTTTCAGTTTCCTTTCTCATTTAAATGAATCAACTTTTCCACACATACTTGTGATTCCACTCTTTCCTGCTGTATTCTGCAGGAGCAATACCTTCACTGCAACCACTGATACAAAGAAATTTCTACCTAAAAAAACTTAGGGATGTAATATGTAAGAGAATTTTTAATTTGTTGTTGTTGTTGTTGTTGCTTGTTTTCTTGGTTGGTTGGTTGGTTTGTTTGTTTCTGTAAAAATTATTTAGGGAAGGCACATTTTCAGTAGAGGAGAATAGTTTTCAGCTGTGCAATAATATTATGTACTGTTTATAAATATATGGTCTAACTAGTTTTGTTTAAGTTTTGGCTTGTTTCTTTTGATTAATGAAAGCATAACAATTCTGGCAGCAGTTTGGGAAAAAACATTTGTTAATGATTTTTCACACTAGAATAGGTGTGGAGAAGTTGAACTAAGCTATTTTTCAATACCAGGAATATATAATTTATTTTTTCTAATGACTTGATGACTATTTCTATAATATTATATATATATATTATATATGTATAATATTTAAAAATTTGGAAAGAAAATACTCATATTAAGGGCTAAATTTTAGTATATTTCTACAAAATTGCTACAGAGCTGTCCATGCTGCTGTGAGGTAGCATGAGGACAGAGGATACATCCATATAGTATATTTTTTTCAGAGCCTGCTTTGAATCTCAGTAAGGTATATAGGATCTGAATGGTCTGAAGCTTTCCTTGGTCAACATTCAGTAACTTTAACTTAGAAAGCTTTTGAATGATGACTTTATGAGAAAGCAGTAATTGTGGCATGAATTGTGACTAAAAGGGCATAAGGAACAGGGTCTTACTCCTTGTGTGGTCCTTGACCTGAGCCACAGGGAAGTAGGAAGAACTGCACCCAATATAGAATCTCCCTAAAAGCAGATCTTTTAATCTTAGATTTTTCTTACAGTCTTCTGGAGGAAAATTTGCCTCTTCCTGCAATAGATGCCTGTGAGAGCTCAGATGGACAAGTACCTTAAAATGGCATCTGCCTCTTTGCAGTGGCTATAAAGGTCCTGGGTAGTATCAGACCAGCAGCAGATGCTCAAATGCCTGTTTGCGTACTTCTGTGGCAGGACATAGTAGGAAAAGCTATTACTGTAAATACTGGCCAGCATGACAGAGCTGGGGAGGGGATGGGACAAGAAATCTGCACCTGAGTGTGGTTAATAAAGATTGCTTCCTTCTGTAGGCATGGTGATGGGGACTTTTGGCATGAGCTAGGACTTGGAGTTATGGATGTCCCATCCTGAGGTCATCGACACTGTAACCTTCTGTTCTGCAGATTTCAATTTTCATAGTCCTAGACTATGTCCACTTAGGAAAATACTGCATTCAATCCTAGAGAGAGCTCTTTTTAGGCAATTAGGATCAGCTTTCAGATACAATTTTAATGCACCTGACAAAATAAATAGAGAAGTACAACTATTATTGAACCTATAATTAAAGAAATAAATAAAAACAAATTTGACTACCCAAAATATATATAACTTACAGTGGTCAAAGCCAAAGTGAAAGAAAGTGAGTCTGAAAAACTCCGTTGGAGTCATGTAGCTGTGCAAAATCTGCATGATAACTTGGGTAAATTCTGATGTCCTTGCATTGTACTGAGATACTTCAATATGTGTCAGTCAGTGACTGAGCCCTTGGTAAGAAGAATATGTATAGATATATGTATCTATATATATGTGTATAGATAATTTTCCTTTTCAAAAATTCAGATTAGTATCTGGTGCAGAGAAATTGACCTAAATTTCCATATCATATCAATAGTAGCCTAAAAATATTCCAGAAAGGTAAAAAAGGAAAAAAAGAAGAAAAAAACCACACAAATGAGGCTATTGAAGTTTCTATTAATTGCAGGAGGTTTATTTTTTTTCCACTTCTTAATCTGTTCAGATTATCTGTGAAACTTTAATCTTAGAAGTCTCCAAGCTGTGCAAGCTTTTTCCCGTTGTCATGTCAGAAGTGATCAGATCTTATTGTTACAAAGATCCCACTGAGGATCTTTGCAGATCTTCAGCACTAATTGTTAGAAGATGTCCATGTTTAAAAAAATACTAGGCCAGTGATTTTTACCCTGCTGTTCATTTCATGTACTGTTCAGAGCATGCTTTAGTTGTGGCAATCAGGTGTATTTTCTTGGTCCAAAATGCATTGAAGAGCTTTTCTTGGTCTTGCAACATTTTCTGAGCTGTAAGTGAAACCATTAAGAGTGGGAAGGGTTAATTGTATGGGGAGCCTCGTGTTTAAATACTTCTCATATACAAAATATATGTCATGCTGGAAAATATTCTATTGTCAATCCAAATAGAATACAGACTAAAATGAGATAATTGGGAAGGTGCCCATAAAGTCAGCCTGAATATATTATCACAAGTATATGTGAGATAATATTTGTTTTAAAAAGATTCTATGGCACTGTAAACTCAGTCTCATTAGAGACTGCATTTAAAAGGCTTATAAAGTTACTCATTAATGTTATCTTGTTGTATCTCCACAGCTTTTTCATTAAAGAAAATTCAGCAGAAAGCATTTTCTCCTGATAGCAGGAACCAATTTGCAATAAATGTTCTGGAAACCACTAGGGAAGCCATTACTGAGGTCTAATAAAAACAGACAAGCGTAACTTGTTCTATATTTTTGTTTCAATCACATACAGATGAGACCCCGCTCTCCACACCAACCGCAAGAGACAGCCTTGACAAACTTTCTCTAACTGGGCATGGGCAGCCACTACCTCCAGGTTTTCCATCTCCTTTTCTATTCCCTGATGGATTGTCCTCCATAGAGACCCTTCTGACTAACATCCAGGTAGGCCTTTTTGTAGATCAGCTAAAAGGGATGGAAAGGAGCCAGTTTTGTCTAAATTAATAAAACCATTCAAGCTTAATCAGTTCATAAGATTATTTGGATCAACTAATTTACTGAAACTTTCTTGTAATTTAGGTTTTAAAGGAACCACAGCAAACAAATGAATTTAGAAGCTGTCAGATACAGTACATAAAAATACAGATTGTATATTAAACCACAGCAGAAAATTCAATGTAAATTACATTGGTGTGTTTAACAACATTTGTCTTCAATGGTCTTTTTATTACAGGCTAATGAAATGTATCTTACTGTTTAACTTTATCTCATTTGCTGAACAGAGAAAGAGTTCTTTAATAAATAGTTATTTCAAATTGCTGGAGTGGCATGGTGGAAATTATATTTAAATATGTTTGAAATGTGTCTCCCATAAAACCATTTACAAAAAGCACTTACTTTATAAATAAGCTCATTTCACTTAAAGTACTGTCTTCAAAGAATCAACTTCAAAAGGTATTACCGAATTTTATAAAGATTTCCTATTTGGTAGCCACGTCTGTTGTGTGTACAGTAAAGCTATATTCAAATATTATTTATAGTATGCATTATGTATATCTTGAAGCCAAATTCTTAATGTTTCATATTAGCATTAAGAACATTTTTGTCCACAAATTCAGTTATCTTGTATTCCCCATATGCAAATTTTGCAACATTATGCTTGTATGCTTCATGCAGAAGCAAAATCATAGTGCCAGAAATAATACAGCCATATTGCACATTCCCGAGAAGCCTTGTCTGGGCAGCTACCAACTTCTAATTTGTCATCATATATTTCCTGCTCATTCCTGCAAACACATAAAATCAATTGTATTCTATCCAGCAAAGGATATGACGGAGTAGGGCCAAATCCTGCTCACTTTACTGTCTGAAGCAATCTCATTAAAGTTTATGGCACTTCAGAATTGCTTTATGAAAAGTATATGAGCCATTCATTAGTTGTGTTTTGAGGTCTAATAATGGAAAAATACTGCTATTTAAGAAGTAAATATTACTATCTCTGCCTGGTCTGAAAAAGCATATTTATGATTACTTTTTGCAATTCTGAGACTGAGCATCTTAAATATTTAAGTCATGAACCATGATAATTTGATAACAGCATTCTTGTAACATGTCTGCTGCAACCTGTAATGATTGTATTTTTTTCTTAAGGCAGAAATACAGTGAATAATATTTTAGCTGTGCATATATGTGCAGAAATTTTTCAGTAATTTTTTGACAAATGTCTTCACTCAATGTCTCTAGACAGCAATCTAATGAGCAAAACATTCAGCATCAACAGGTTAGCTAATCTCATGATTGAATATGAGAGTGCTGCACTACTTCAGGATAAATAACCAGGATTAGTTTGCCAGTAATGCATTCAGTTTTGTTTTACAGAAAATGTGAATGTGAATTTTAGTCCTTACTTTTTTTTTAAATACTCTAATCTTAACTTTTATCTTAAAAGATGAAATAAAAGGCAATATCATAAACAAGCCAGAAACATTTTTATGCCTTTTCTTCTAGTGCTTCTGAGCAGCATCATTCTCCTTACCTTGAGACTCCATATCATGAAAAATCATCTATCAGTGTAAAGTGGTGGGACATAAGTCCTTCTGGATTTTTTCAGTATGTCCCCACATCACAATACATGGTTTTGACAGATTTCTAGGAATCCTTCTGTAACATAGGAAAGGGCATTTCCCTCCCTCTCCCATGCTACAGATTTAATTGTTATGAAGACAACATTATAAATCCACTCCATAAAATAATAAATAAATAAAATTAGTTGATTTTCCCATCTGTGTAGGAAAAGTTGACTTTAACAGCAGTAGAGTATATTGCAATGTCATGTGGACAAGAGTGGCAATTTCGTTAATCGATGCCATTTTAAATGGTTTCCATATTGCTATTTCATTACTATTGCAAGGAAAGGGGGTTTCCCCATGCCCACAAATGAGTTAGATACTGTGATGCCGGCACTTCCAGAACAGGGTTTTAGGTATTTGATTACAAGTTAAAATTTGCTGATGGCATATATAAAAAGAAGCAATTCTGTACCATGGTCACTGATTACACTATAATTTGTGACTTTGCTAGGAAATACATAAGCAACATCTGAAACCCATGATGCATTTATTACCTGACTTAGAAGGATTCTTTTCACTGAATAAATGGCTCCTTGCTTGTTTTGCATCCCTTTCAGAAGATATGTGGTTTCCATGGGGAGGTAGAGCACTGTGATCCTTCATTGTTCTCTTGTTGCAGCAGTGGAGCAGGTCTAACTTCCTTAAATAGATTGCCAGTGGTTTCATGAGTGGATTTGGTAAACACTGCTCTTTTTTTCCCCAGGGTCATTCATGCTGAAAATAATCATGTGTTTTTTCTATATGTCCACTTGTGAAATGCAAGTCTACATTTTTTGTTAGGTCATGGGTCTGGGGAGCACCCTCAACATGCCATATGTCATGCTGGTGGTAGCCTGCATTTTAGGGGTGTGATCATCACAGGAATATACAGGCAAGGAGCTTCACCCATGTGCATGGACTTGACAGTGGATGTCTGTGCCGCAGTTCTCTTCTGTATATCCAGATGTGTGAAGGTCAAGATCTGGAGGATCTGAATAATACAGACTTTGGGGCCTCCAAAAAAGCTTGTAGAGACTGCCCTGGTTTCAAATAGAACAAGTGTTGTATGGGCACTAGGAGCTCTAATTTTCACCTTTGACACGGTAATAAAGATCCTACATCTTGTCATTGGAACAATGCTTTTCGGGTATGCAAACAAAATTTCTAAACATTTTGTTATTTGAAACAAAGGTGCACATTCTGATGAGCTCAGGTGAACTCATTGCCTACTTGTAATTCTGTTTTAGAAGTCTAAGTAATTTTTTAGATTTGACCTCTGAGCACAAGTGAGTCTCTTCCATCTGTACTAAAGTTAAATGAATAGCCCCTGATCACAAATTCATAATTTTAGGCAAACATTAAATAAGCCTATTTGCTTCTGCTGTCACCAGTATGTCATTCTGTATAGATATATATGGGGTTTTTTTACTTCTCCTTAAATAGTTCTTTAAGAAAAATACAATATTTAATTATTTGTACTTTTACAGAGGAGATAATAGCAATATACAATACCTAGAATAACCAGTGTTGTTCTTCATGGGGACTACTGAAATGCAAATTATAAACTAAAAAAAAATATTATCAAGCAAATACACATATTAAAAAAAAGAATAAGATATTTTCTTAGTTTGATTTATATCTGCACATCTAAAAGGAAGATAAAAAAATTTCCCTGGAGAACTTAAATCAAGTGATATGTCTGTTTTTTCACAAAGATATTTGTAAATTTCTTCTGGATTAAATGCTTGAAGTCTAAGTGCAGTTGCAGCGAGGATGAAGGGTGGGGGAAGGTGAGTCACAGCAAAATGCTGTCTGTGTGCTAGTGAGAAGGCTAAAGATGTCTCCATACCCCTCACATAAGTATACCTTTCTGAGTCATGGCCTGATTATGCCAAAGTTTGTTACAGCCATGGCCTTTCATGATGCTACAATATTCTTGGGTAATAGTCATGTTCTTTCAAGCTTTTAGAGTCTCAGTCTCTACTGTCCCTGAGATGAATTTCCATTAATATCTAAGAGATTATATAGTTGCACCATGATAGCTGTATTTTTTTATCAAGACTGTATTGTATTGACTTATTTTTGTTGCTAAATATCTTTAAAGACATACCTAAAATAATTTACAAGTTTCCTATTGATATTAATTAAAGCAGTGCATGGTTACTAACTAAATTCCCCTCTGAAAACAAAGAAAATTACTAGCTTTATTGGTGTGAGTCTCCTGGGCTGTTACTATCTATGACTAAATACTAAGGGAAAAACACTGCAAACAGTGGATAAAGTAAAAAAAAAAAAATCCCAGTTTTACTTCATGTTATTTTATCTATATTCTGCTAAAATTAAAGAGAATTATTTTGTTTTTCACAGAAAGTATTAATGGAAAATATCATTTGTACCTGTGTAATATGCCTTTATCTGTGATATAGTATGCAATCTGAGTTATTTGAAACATTTTCTTTCAGGAGCCATCTCTAGAGATATTCTGTGTTGTCTTGCTCACAGTACTTAGTCACTAGTCAGTTATAAATAGCAGATATTCAAAAACTAACATGTGAAGTTAACTGGAATTGTATGTATATTTTTTTTCTAATGCATTTCACTAGATACTTTTAATGATTACAGCATACAAACTATATATATTTTCCTGACTGAAAGAGAAGCAATGCTATTTGAAAGCGTTTTCACCATGAATAGCTAATACTGCAGAAAGAAGCCCCTGAGCTGCAACCCTCTGGAAGCCAGGAATTTTGACTAGGAAGACTTCCTAATGTGCATGCCCTGATCTTCTGGTTTCCCTTTTTTCACTCAGTGTGGGCAATTGTTGGAAACACTATGTGATCTCCTAGGTAGACTGTCAAACTAATTAGCAAGGTTATTTTGATGTCACATATAAATATACTGCTAACTAAATTCTGTTAGGTGAAACACACATTTATGGATGCAGCTAGAAAGAGGAGCTTCTATACACCTTCCCCTCCACCACTTTCAAAATAGGCAACACATTATCTGCATAATTTTTAAAAATAGTGATGAGTAATACTGGTTTTAAGACTGAGTTGAGGTTTGATATTTGTTTAGTTTCTGTAGGATCATGAGGCTGCCTTTGTATGATGGTGTTCTCAGATCAGAATGGGAAGAAACTCATATATCAACTTAGCCATGTGTTTGGGACAGTTCTAAAGTATTTGTCAGTGAAAAATGCTAGAACAAGTACAGTAAAGTAAACAAATCAGAATGATCTATAAATCTCCAGGGAATTAAATGTCCATTTTTGACATTACATTGAAATAAAAATTAAGAAAGACACCAAGAGGAATGGCCTGCCATGCTTAAAGCCAGGCTCCAGATAGAGCCATACAGTATAAAAAACAAATCTGGAACCTGAGCATGTTCACTGCAATTATCATTATCCAGCTTCCATAACATCTGACCTTCCCTAAAGAGAAATATTTTCTTTTTGTTAATGTCCCATGTTGCACTGCATTTCCCATTGTCATTGGCAGCATATTGATTTAATATCAGGTTAGAGGATTAGCCATAGCACATGCAAGTTGGATACTGCATTTTGTATAATTTCTACAGCTGATCCACTGGGAGAATTAATAGAATTTCATGCAACCCTGAAATTGCTATTCCTGTTCCAGGGGGCACTGATGATTTTTTAGATGGTGTACTTTTTCAGTTTTTCTCAGCCCCTTCTGCGCTGAATAAAAGGAGGTATTTAATGTTTCCAGTATTTTTGCATTAGTGCTGTCATTGGCAGCAACAGCACTTTTTATATGCATCAGTTTGGCTCTAGTGCAGATTTTTTTTTCACATTGGATGCCTACTGATGTGCGCTGATTTAACTTCTAAAAATGAAACTTAATTTTGTGTAGCTTATAAGTAGTCCCTAGTGGATTTTGGCTCCAAAAAGCTAATATTTTTCAGACATAATCAGCAGCAATAGGTAATGTATTACCATTAGCTATGTTAGCAGGTATAAAAAAAGGAAAGACTGGGGGAGGAAGTGTGGTGCAGAAACTCAATAGAAAATGTAATAATCTTCTAGCAGCTTCGTGGTTTGCAGCAATTCTTAATATAAAATTACACACATCAGTATTACACTCTAGTGTTATTCTCCATGTTTATTCATAATGATTGTTTCATATTTAAAGAACACCAAAATATTGTGTTTTCTCAGCCAAGGACAATAATAGTTTAATAGTAATTTATTTTAAACTGCTACTGATAATACAACCAATCAACACATTAAGTGATGCCAACATTGGCATCTTGCTAAATAATCTCTAGGCTTTGCACCGAGAGTACATCTTTCAAAGATAAGTCAACAAGAGCAATCAGAGCAGAAAATTAGAATTTGGTATCTTAGAATTAAAATACAGCTAAACTAAAGTTTTAATTGGGGTGATCTAAAAGGGCACTTGATGTAATGATCTCTTTCATTTGTTACTAATTGTTTGCTCCTGATGAAGAAGAAACATGCACATGAATGTAGTTGAATTGAGTAAAGATGGCAGTTGCTTTAGCAGCTTGATTCTATTGTTAAACAAGATGGATTTTAAGAATTTGGGAAAACAGTGTTTGCAAATTTAAACTTACTAGACAATACACTTTTTCATCAACAAATACTTTTCATGTAATTTTTCGTGGTTTATTTATTATTTGGATGAATCGCATGTTCCAGAAATTGAGGAATAGAGGAGATTAAAACATCAAGCAAAATCCAGAAGCAGATATTGATAAACACCTCCTGCTTCAGTTTCTTACTATTGAGATGCACAAAACATAGGAGAATATGGCCATGGAAAAGGAACAGAATTCAAATTATTATTAACTTGCAAACAATAGATTTTAAACACTTTCCAAATATTTCAATTTGTATTTTGCTTTGCATATGTATGTAGAGCTTTATAGGTAGATTTCTTTTTTTTTTCTCTAGTAATCATTCAGGTTTAGCATTTAATCAAAAATACCTTTGTGATTTAGCTGTTTAACAACAGCAAAAGAAAAATGCTAAAACTTTAAACATATTTGTGAGGACATATTTGTTGTGTTATCATTGTTATTGAATTTCCAAGCATGGTTTTGTTCTTATTTAGTGTGTACCATTTTGCTGACCATTTGGGCCTTGCATTCAGAAGATGGTGAATTCTTTTAGCTTCTGTGGACTTCAGTAGAGTGAAGTGTAACAGAGCTGCAGAGCATTATGATCTGAGCAAGACAAGATTTGAGACAATTTAAGAAGATGAGGAGTACTGAAAATAGCAGGCTCTGAAAACAGAACTAAAAGAGAAGTTTGAAGGACACAAATTTTACAGCAATCATTGCCACTGGGAAGACCAGTGGGATAAATGTGCAGAGTCACCAAACACTCACAAAACTTTATTTTTTTTTAATTTCTCAAGTACCATTATACTTCTTATTTTTCCATTCTTCTTTAGGAGATTTTTTTTTAATTGTTAAAAAATCATGCAACCCAGAATTGAATTTATGAAGTGTGGCTGAGGGGTAAGGAAGTTTATTTGGGAGAGGGGCATCATGATTTTATGTCTGTAGTGCTCAAACCAGGTCTTGAGTGTGAACCTGATATTTGTTAGCTGAATGTTCCCCTAGCAGAACCATTGGGGAGCATTGTTCTATCTCTCTAGTTGGCATTGTTTTGCTTTATATCAGTAATTAAATCTCTGTTGGGTCAAATTATCTCTATGGTTAAGTTATCTGGAGTCTTACCTAGGATAAAAGAGAGTTAGTTTCATATCCATGGAGGTTCATATATGAATATCCATGGTAAATTATCTTCTTTATTTTGATAGTTTCAGTAGGAGAGATTTGGGTGTAGACCCAAGAGATGGATGGACAGGCTTTTGGGAAAGGGAAAAGTATATTTGCATGTTCATTTATTTAAATCCCATTTCTCCTTATATTTTGATGCCCTGTCTCAGTGTCCTAACTATCTAGTTAATATTATTTATAATACACTGTTAGCTGTGCCAGGATCATCTGATTTCCTTGCAAAAAAAGAAGGAATTTTGAAGTTGAAATTCTCAAAAGAAGATTAAAATAATCAGAATCGTTATTTCCTGATACACTAACAACAGAAAGAAGGGTAGAGTTTGTATCAGCCATCTCAGGTCAAGAAATTGAGAGATGATTGTGTTTCGTTTTTCTGCTGCGAGGTAATGATCATACAAATCAGGGAACAGACTTGTTAAAACAGAGATGTCTTCCTGCTGGGTGCCTGTCCTTTCCTTACCATCCCAATACACCTGTAGTCCGGGTAAGCTTAATGATATATGTAAATATTTGAAATTAATAGCAATTAACAAGGGTGAGGAGCAAGATAGCAAGACTTTAAAAGATACTTTCTCCTTTAGCTGATTTCCATTGGCTTGAGTAGGATTAGAGATTGAACTCTGTGTATGATGTGACTGTGGGATTGCCAGGTTTTCTTAAGAGGAGTAAACCTATTCCTGTATAATTTTTGCATGAGTTACATGCACAATCAGAGGTGAGTTTGTGTTTTCTAAGAAAACTTGACTCCCAGCTTTTTACAGATTTTTGTCCACTTGTTGAAAAGCTAATTCTGGTTAAAAAATTTTGTTAATAAGAGGTAACTGATCCTGTGACAGAATTATTTTACTTCTAAAATATCACTTTACCATCAAGGAAGAATAACAGTAGTTAGTTATTATGTCAATTGTTCTAACATTCTCCAAATATCCAACTTTATCTCTGAACAGGGTCTCCTAAAGGTTGCTATAGACAATGCCAGAGCTCAAGAGAAACAGGTCCAACTGGAAAAAACAGAGCTGAAGATGGAACTCTTCAGGGAACGAGAACTGAGGGAAACACTTGAAAAACAGTTGGCTGTGGAGCAGAAGAACAGAGGTATCTTGATTAAGCAGACATAAACACCTTGTAATTTATTTCCTTAGGAAACAATTTTCTTTCAAACACCTGTGTTTTATCAAAATTTTGCCTCCCTTAAATCATGTTAGGTCTCAGCTGACTGCAATGAAGAATGTTTTATAACCTGCCTAATTTTGTATAGGGTCTTCATGAGACTTGGAGCAAGGACCCTCCTTTTTTCTCATCTATTGTCTTGAATATTGTTACATCAGTAATACAAAAGCAATTATAAATACCATACATGCTGTAACAGGCGTTTGCAGGTTGTGATCATTAGGGAAATAAAAAGATGATTTGTATCAAATTTAAGAATCTGCAAGTTTTTAGGAACTCTGCTCTATTCTTATATTTAGGCAAACTGTATGCAATAAATATAAAGATAATGATAAAATATGTGTTCTTTATTATGTATAGTAGATAAAATACATGGTTGTAGAAGTAACAGTGAAGGTTCTTCTTGATGAAGCACAAGCAGTAGTAGCATTTGTACATTAACATCAGCCCACTGTAAAGCCTGTACATGTTAGAGATTTTGAAATAATTACATTGATAATGAAGATGAGGCAGTTTGGAGTGATTTGCATTAACTATTTGTATTACAAGCATGTTTTTATCTTTCTTTATGCATTTATTTCTCTTTGTATCTCACCCTTTAATAGTGCCTGATTATTTTGCAAGGACAGTTAACCTCTGGGACTCCCTTGCTGTTTAACTCAGACCATGACAAGTCAGATGTGTATTTTTGCAGGGCTAGAGTTACAAGTTTTTTCTTGTCCAATTTAATTTTCTGGTAACCACCTAAACAGAGAATCTCAAGAACAACTGGATTCACAACCAATGTCAGTATGCCTTAAACTAATATGCTAGCAGTAAGTACACAATGTAATCTTGTTTCATGCCTTGGCCTATTAAAGGGTAGGACTATCACATCATTAATTACCCTTTTTTTAACTTCTGAGAATATATTTTGAAACACAATTGCTGTTAACAATTACCATACCTGTGCAATGAATCATCCCTTGGTCCATTCTACTTAAGACAATTGTATTGCTTGCACTTTTAAAGTAATTTGGTAAAAGAGTAAAGTAATTTGGCTAATCTTCACACCTTTCTCACAACTGCTCAAAAATATGTTCCTTTTTAGAGTTGTACAATCACATACAAAGCAGGAAAAGTTTGGGAGGGAATCTGTCTGACCTTGCTTTAGTTTCGCCATCTATAAATTGTCTCATTTTAATGAATAGAATTTTGCTTTCTGGACAATAAAAAAGAAACATGTATAGCCTGTTCTCAGGTAGGTAGGGTCAATTGCACTGTGAAGATTTCTTTCTCTTCACTTTAAATCCAGAGGTCACATAGTTGACTAGGCTGTGCTAGACACCTGGTTTGAAAAGATTAAATTAAGCAAAATGAATTTCACTCAAAGTTGTATGTCAGAAAAAAACATGGGATAGTCCCTTGTTTTGTTCAGGTTACTGATATAATTGGCAATATTATTTTCAGCATGATGCATTACCTGCTTTTGTGTATGCATTCCTCTAATGACAATCTTGCACATGAAAACAGTCAGACTGAAGAGGAATGGATTTGAACAGTTAATGGTGGTATGCAGCAAACCAAATATAATGAGGATGACTATCTTTGCTAGTGGATACTTCCATATAAAAGGAAGAAAAGTATGGATTGTTCTTTCAAATAAGCAGATCGAAGTAAGAGAAAAAATAAGGCCAGGTTGTAATTATTGTGAAAATTTATTCTTCAATTAAAGGCAAAAAAATGCATAGGAGCCTTTACCTACTATTAGTTTTTCAGAGAGCGAGTGTCATGTTGTAAGGAAAATTTCACATCTTAATGGAAGCATGAGCAAGAAGGGGGAAATGTACTAGATTCCCTGCTAGGTGAAGAGATGCCATGTGAAAATGCTGGAAAACACTTAAAAGCTACAGCATAGAAACACAAGCCAGTGTATCAGATGGAGTTCAAAATCTTTATGTGAAGGGGATCTTCAGCATTAGGCAAAATCTATCTTTTGTTATAGATGAGATTTTTTGCCTTTTTTTATGTAATGTTGGATTCACAGCTGCTCCTGAATGTTCTACAGAGCTGCTTATTTACTGTACTGTTTCCTTCCTTCTTTTTAAATTTTCCAATTAGCAATTCCTAAGGCTTTAGGATGTGTCTCATCAACTGGTGAAAGTAGGATAATATCTCTTCTGTGAGCAGCTACACAGTAAGGGTTTGCTAATTCTGGCTCTGACTGCTGTAGTCACATCTACAATGTGTCAGCCATGATGACATTTTAATTCAGAAAGCAACATATGTTTCCTTCTCATTTATTGCAATCACTTTCAAAGTACTTATAATGAAAACATTAAAACCATGCAATGATTCAAAATGTATTTAGTTTAGCCTTTGTATAGATGCTAGATGTTCTTTGATAGTATGAGCTAATTAGCCTGTAAAGTAGTTGGTGTTGTACAAAATGAGAAAGGACCAAAATTCCAAAGTCTTGGATGTAAATTATGTAGTTATTCTGACTACAGGATATGTGCTTATGTTAATTTTGTGCCTGAGCAGTTCTGTATAGCAGCACAAAACATACAAGATCATCTAAAAGGTGGTTCTTCTTAGCATATAAATTAAAGGGTAATAACAATGACAGTTCGCTTTAAAAGTTTCATTATTTGCATTTTGTGAAAGATATCACCATTACAGTCTATTGTCCCTGGGGAATATGAACTGGTGGAAGTATATTTTTGTGTTTTCCAGCATTCATTCCTAAGCATATACCAGAGGTTACTTGGCAGTGAGATACAGGGCTAGATAGATCTTGACATGCAAACCTAACAATTCCTAGTATCTGGGTTTGGTAAGGATAATTCTTTTGGTGTGTATGAAGAATTCTTTACTGGATAGTTTAGTAGGTAACTTTTTAGTTTGTGTCAAAATAACAGAATCTCCTGGAGAGGATTATCCAGGAAGATCTTAAGACAAAAAGCTTTTTACATGCACATCCATGAAAACCCCAAAGTGCAATTTAAGAACAGTTGAGGTGTGGTGGGGGAGATAATGCCATGCTTTACAGCTTTACATGATTGCTTCAGAGACACACTTTGGTTTTAACAGAGTAGAAAAGGTGGTTACCTTTTTCTGTCAGGAGCATAACTTTTAATATGTTCCTTTAGTAAAGGGATGCTGCAAGTCTTACCTTTGTGGTTGTAAGTCTCTGGTAACATAGAAAATAAAATTGTGATGAAGTCCCATAGTAGACTTGGCATCCTTTTCCTACAGAATTTAAGCTGAAGATATTCAAGGAAAACATTTATTCTAAATAAGGACTTTATATACTTAATTTCAAAATAGTAATTGCTTTACTAATATTTTCCCTCACATTTGACAAAGTATAGTAATATTTACTTGACTGGAGGATCCAGCACCATAAAGGATTTTCTGTGAGTTCTTCAAGGTTAGATGGCTGATGGGACAGGCACCAACAGAAAGTGAGGTAAGGGAAAGAAAAAAGGCAAATGTGGGAAAATAAATAAATATGGAGAAGAGGCCAAGCACCAAGAGGTTAGATGGCTTGCAGAAAGCAGAGCTTGGAGGGGAGTTAGAAGTCTCAGGGCCTTTCCCCAGGAAATGAGGACCAGAGAAGGGTGAGGGCTATCCAGGACCTAGGTAGACAGATCCCCCCTCTTATGTAAGAGAAGCTGCAGGGATGCAAAAACTCCATCACCACGTGTGCTATGGGAAATTGAAATGGTGAAATTAATTCTGAAAACTGCCTCACCTCCAGAGACAGGGGCTTATCTACATCAAATGATTCAAAAAGTACATTCCATTGCTGGTTTCTGAGGTTTTCTGATCTGAAAATTCAGATTCTCAGCTGTTTGTTTAAAAAAAAAAAAAAAACCCTAAAAAAGTTATTTCTTGGTAACACATACAGTTTTACAGTTTTCAATACTGTCATATACTGTCAGGGTGATTCCAAAATACTTCAAGTGATTTAAATGGTTATTGTGCAATTAATCAGTGTATATGGACATTGCGGTTAGAGTGTTTCTCAGAACCCTTAATAGGTCATCATGCAGCCAAGTTTCAGATCCAAACCAGAGTACACTGATGTTATTTTCTTTTCACAGCAATAATTCAGAAAAGGCTAAAGAAAGAAAAGAAGGCAAAGAGGAAATTGCAGGAAGCACTTGAATTTGAGACTAAACGACGAGAGCAAGCAGAGCAAACACTGAAACAGGCAGCTTCAACAGATAGTCTCAGGGTCCTAAATGGTAAGAAGCCAATTTTTGCCTCTGTGTCATTAACTTTCAATTTAAGTGCCAGAAGAATCTTGTTATATTGAAAATTTATAACACGATGGAAAGGGGAAAAAAAAGAAAATCTCTTTCCTTTCCTTCATTCAAGTGATACCTTTCTCTTTATTGCTTTGTTACTTTATATAGTATGTGCAAATAAACTCACTGGAGAGAATGTTCAAACTAGGACAATTTTGTATTATTAGCTTGAGAAGTCAATTTTTTTCTTCCTTTTTTTTCTTCCCCCTTTTATGCTTGAAAAATCTATTGCTCATTAATCTTCCCAGCCTAACAAAAAATTGTCCTGGCCTCCAGTCATTGTTCAACATTAAAAAAACTGACAAAGGTTGATTGTATTGTAATTCAGCATTGGAGTAACAGGTTGTAAAAAGGGCTATAAGAATCAAATGAAATATGTGTCAGTCTTACCTTTCTATGTTTCTAGACTCTCTGACCCCAGAGATAGAAGCTGACCGCAGCGGGGGCAGAACAGATGCTGAAAGGACAATACAAGGTAGGAATTTGCAAAAGGCTATAAATCTAGATCTTGCTATATGAGTTTTTCCTCAGCTTTAGACTGCTATTCAAGCATGTAGCCTACCATCTGGGCCACATCAAAACAAGTTCAAACAAGGTCAAGTTCATCTTGCTTGTTTATAAGAGAAAATGCATTCTGTGCTGATAGATTTTCTTTAAATTAATAGGTCATTTCTGTTTATACAGAGCAATTAAAGAAGAATAATTAATTGGAAGCAGTATTGAATTAAATCTCAGACATGCTAAATGCAGTTTTTGTGAATATGTGTGGTTTGATTTGAGTTAATAATGTTTTTAAAGTTATATTTGAAATATCTTGAGCCTTCTAACTGTACAAATGGCTAAACCTAATGGGTAACATTCAAGGCATGATGAGAATTTCATAGCTAATAGTCAGTGGCAGTTACTGAAAGGTGTGTTTCAATAAGCTACTCTGAGCATTAACAATAAATAAGCTGTTTATTCCCATCTTGGATTTTTCATTTACCACATCCCATTATTTACATTTTAATAAAACAAATATGCTGAGTAAATTTATACATGAAATACTAAAGAGAGCAATATTACTTCCCCTGTGAATCTAAATGTATATATACATTGCAGACATCAAGATATTAGTAAAGAACAAGTTTTGAAGACAGTATTTATGTTATAATATCTATTCTTATCAACAGGCTAAATCTACCTACATGAATACTAAGCAATAAAAATAGCAATTGTTTTCAATGGTAAATGAAGGTGCATTTTTCAGAGGCAAGCCTAAAAGGATTAGCTCCAGTAATCACACTCAATTGCCTTTATTTTGCATTTTGAAGTCAATCATCCTAACAGTATCATTTGACATCTTCTGTGTGTTATTTAATCACATTTCCTAACTTCCAAGGAGTTGTTACTGATGGGCCACAAGGAGGCTGTAACAACAGAATAAAAAAGTCAAGAAGCTTTTAATGGATTGAACATATAAACAAATACCAAAAATGCAATAAATTCTTATGAAAGACAAACACACATATATAAACATTTAAAGCAAGTTATGTCTGCAAAGCCAATAACACAGAAGTTGGAATATGCCAGATTAAATGTTGCCTGGGAAGTGAAATACATGTTATGAGGTCTGTTACCCCAGAATCCTGCCTTCCTTCCCTTAAAACACATATGTTATTAAAAGCAGCATTTGATATAATTAATCTGGTAAGAATTCAGGCACTATTTCATTTTTTTATAATCCAGACATTTTGGTGCTTCTTTTGATGCTAAAATAGACTTCTAATTTCTTGGGAGGCCCTTTTTCTTCACCGGTCACTGCAGTACTTGCACTCATTGCAAACATTAATTGCTCCATCTTCAGAGCATTCTTGCAAGGAAGTGAAATTTGGAGTACTCCAATCTCATAGCTGGGAAACAGAGTCAAATACAGTTTAAGACAACATATTGCTTAACTGTCAAGTATCAAGGACCTAATTATTAGATAATTAGCATTTTTGGCAGAAGCATTCAGGTATAATCAAATCACTGTTCCTGTTGAATTCAGTCTTGCTCGTAGGCTGAAGTATCAGGTTGGATGTTTATAATATGAGCAACACAAATTTGAAAGTATGTATTCTGAAGGATTTATCCCAAACTACATGGGAACAGCACTTCAGCTTTTGAACAATGATTCTCTTTCCCAGCTATCCCAGGAAGACATTCCCAGTAATGACTTTTCTTTGATTCATCTGTCCAAGGTGATACACATTAAAAACAAAACTAAAATACATGGATGATTATTTAGTTCAAGACTGGACCATGATATTTTCTGATTGTGACATTGAATCGTATTGCAAAGGCAACCTTAATTCTGACATTTCCTATATCTACTTTGCTCTATCAACAGAGTAGAGAGGGTTATTAAGAAAAGCAAAGGGTTTATCAGAAAAAGGAAAGAAGAAGCAGGAAATACAGTTTTCATGTCTTACAGTTTAATGTATTCAGCTCAATCATTATACAGCAGTTCAGAACTTTTCAATCTACAGCTATATGTAACCCTACAACACAAATGTAACTGTAGGAACATATTATCAATGTAAATCAGTCATTATAGGGTGACAGGTTTCAGAAATAGTTCAAGAAGCAGTTAATAGCAGACAAGTCATGCCAAATGTCAGGACTCTTTGTGTTCATTTCCAATATTGGAAGGAGGATTTCCTTTCACCATAAACTCCCTTTGCTCTGTGTCCCCCTTGCTATGTATCCCTGTGTATCTGTCCCAGTTCCTTCTTCTTTCTTCCTTCTCCCTCCAATCCCACCTTTTGTCAATTGCTAATGTGACTCTTTTCCTTGTGCTGCATTACATTGCCCTCTTTTCCCAACTTCACATTCTTCCAGCATTCTCTTCTGAACGTTCTTTCATGCCACCCCGATTATTTCCTTGAGTACAAACTCTTTCTCTCCCCATGACCCCCAGCCCCCTGGCTCTGTCTAACCCTTCCTGTTGCCTCCTCCCCTTACCCAGTCGTTCAAGACATTCTCTGTCACCAGCCTTTCCCTGCTGCAAGCCACATCTCCATCTGTAGTGTCTGCTTCCCCCGTCTCCCTGGTCAGGCTCACATTCCCTACTGGTTTCAGTACATTTCTGTTTCTTTTTGTGTACCTACCTGGATATCAGGGAGGGAAGCACTGGGAGCATTCTGTTCCAATTTCTGTGTTTAGCATGACAGTTGTAGGCAGGAGTGAGGAGAAAGAATTGCAAGGAGAGAACCGCTTTATTCCTGCAGCACTGGAATAAAGTATGCTCAGTACAGATGGGGCCTTTTGCCTGCAAAACGCTGCAAAAGCTTTCCAATGGTTGAAACATTTTCTGGTACTTTCTTGCATTTTGTTTGGGGCAACAAAGACCATACTGTCACAATTATGCAAAATTTCAATAGTGTCCTTACATTTTATTTGAAAATTATTTTTTCTATGCTTTGGTATGCACTATAGAAGAAATATCATACACAAATATTAATTATATTATATTATTCCATATGCAGTATATTCCATAATTTAAAAAATAATACCAACTCTTGCATCTTTCAGGTTCTGGGGTAAAAGCCCTTACTGGGGAACTACTTGCTTATTCTTTTCAAAAATATGTCTTAGTATCTAAGCATGCCTGGGGTAATAGTCTTTTTATCCACAATTATTTTTCAATTTACTGTGTTGAGCATGTTATGTAGTTCTATAACTAAGCAAGCAAAGGTGGGAAAGCTGCAGTGCTCTGTAGGGAAGTGATATAATTGAAATACAAAGTGTAATTTCAGCATTTAAGAAAATATTATGCAAGAAAATCATAATTGAAACTAAAGATTTTGTTTACTACTTATTATAAATAAATGGATACTTGTCAACTTGAAGTTATATTTAATGTTGCTATTTTTAAGTATCACTTTGAAGAGTAAGAAATAGAACTAATTTAAGCATGGAAGATAATTGCATTTGTCAATAAGGGGGTATGTTCTGTTCTATTTTTTCATCATGTAGCTCTCATTTAGATTCACTTTTAGTGCATGTAAAGTCTTTTGTAAAATGGGAGCAATAATAAAAAGGAATTTGAATACAAGACTATAAAAAGAAGCAATGCAGGGTATTTTAGGGTTGTGTTTGAGTTTTTTAAATGTTGAGTAGATAACAGTTTGCTGCAATATCCATAAAATGTTAACAAATAATCATAATAAATAATTCAAATTTTGGTCTCAGATGTACTTATGTATTTTTTGAGGGATAGAAAGAGATACTAAGCTATTAGAAACTGGTGAAGACACTGGTTTTAAATGTTTTCTTTGCCTCTGTTTTAAATAATAATAAAGCAGATTATCCTCTTCTCCATACATATTGTAGGTTCACTAGATGCCTATGCCTAGCTCCCAATCCGGTTTCCCAAGACCCCCTCATCCCACACAAAAAGGTACCATACAAAGATAATGTTTTCTTTTATATACTGTTTTGTTAACAGACCTCTTACTAAGCACTAGAGCAATGACATTTACTGCCGCATTTACTTTCTTATTTCCACTGATTTTTTTTTTCTCCATTTGGTTGCTTACCATGTATTTGTCTGCCGACATTGTTTTCCTCTATATAGCCCATATTCCCAATGTTTTCTCACAGTAGTTTCCCTCCCAGTAGTTTCCCATTTTCATTCTATTTAAACACCAGTCACTTTACACATTTTCTAAAATCCTCTAAATTAGTTCTAATTTTGCACCATCTTCACCATTGACCATTCTTTCCTTGTCATGTTCCTGTCATGTGTTCCTTTTCCCAAATTGCTCACAAGTGGTTTGATGCTTTTGTCCCAAAGCTATCCTGGTGAGAAGAGGAAGATTAATCAATTTTTCCCTCTTTATGCTGTTATTTTTTTGTCTTTTCCATTTATTTCAAATTTACTAACAATTGCCTCAGCTTGTACCCTTTCTGCTTTCTTCCAATTATTTCCAACTTGTTTCTGCATGCCATCATTCCAGCTGCTCCTGAAATCAGCTGCATCATTTTCTCCTAAGTTTCTTACCCTGTTCCCCAGATTCTCAGGTCTATCTACTTTTTTCCCCTAAAGGTTTGCTTTTGTTGCAAGAGGCCCTTTGCATTTTCTGTGTTCTCAAAGTTCTTCCATCCTGCTCACTCCCATTCAGTTTTTTTTCTGTTATGCATTCTCCTGTAGCAAAAAATTTATCCTCCTTGTCCACTGGTCAAATTTTCACAACTCAATTCCTTATTCTGCTGCAAATATAATTATTTTCTTCTAGCACATTATCAGCCTTTTTCCAGATGTGTCTGTTATCTACTCTTCCTGTCCCTTAGCAAAATGAACTCACCCTTTCTAATCCCTTTCCCACTGACATCTTCCTTTTCTTTAGTTCTCTACCTCTTCTCTAGGCTCATATTAGCAATTCAGTTAAGTGTAATGCTAAGTGGTTTCAGATTATACCTTCCTGGTGTAAGGAAAAGTCCCACTCAGCTACCATGCACACAAAATCTTCCAGGGCCATGTCTTTTTCCCCAAGGAAAGGATAAGGCAGGAAATAGAGATGTTGAACAGATCTAGAAAGAGAGAAAGAAAATAACAGCAACTCAGCACACTGACTGCATGGGCCTGTATGTCTTGTAATGCCTTTGAAGGCTGAACAAGAGCAAGAAATAAAATATGGTTTAAATTTGCCCATTGCAAGTGTGCATTTTGCTGCCCAAATATTAGGGAAAATCTGCCCTGCAGTTGCACTCCACCTTAATAAAAATTGCTTATATACGGCTCTAGTAATTCGCCCTGAAACCTAACTTAAATTGTTTCTGCATTGGTTTGAAACTTGTTTAATCTATTTTTCAACATGCAAAATCCACATAATAATCTCAGCAACTGATAGTCCTTGATTCTTCTTTGTTATATTTGAAAGATGGGTATCTGAAGGACTTCCACAATGAAAAGGAACTTTTTGGGGTTCTGCATACAGTTCTATTTCTGATATATAAATCTTGGACAACAGTGTGTGGAAATATGTGATGATATGTTTTATGAGATTAAAAACTTTATTGAAAAAGGCCATTATCAAGGCTGTGAAGTCAAGCATTCCAAAATTAGGAAATGGTAGAATTAAGGTTGTCTTACTCACCTTTGTTCAACTGTCTTTGTGTATGTGTCATGATACAATCTTTCATTATATGATTAGATACTGTATTTTTCACAGTACCTTGTCTCGTTCAGAGCAGGGGACAAAAATATAGGTGAATAAAGGGATATCTATCCAATATTTTCTTCATCTTCAGTGGTCAGTGTGTCTTCTAATGTTTTTTATAATACTTGGTTTATATATAATATTTCCATAATTAGACATAATGCAGAATAGTTGTAAATTATTATCTACATTTCTTTCATATATTAAATCTTAATTTTGGCATTTCCTAACAGCTGTGGGCTTTGCTTCACTATTGTCCTAGGTAACCATCTCCCAGGGTTGTCTTCTTAGCAAGTAAATTGCAAAGTCAGAAATTTCTCTTTGAGACAACATCTGAAATCCATATGGAATTGAATCTGAAGATTCACAGTGCTGAAGCTAACCAACTAACTCATAAATTGTTATACCATAATATGAACAGTGTGGCCTAAGGAATGACCACTTTGCTATGGCAGTTTTACAGATACTTGCTGAGATAAAGACAATCTTGGGATACATTTCATGCTCTTGGGCACAGAATCTTCCTTTCATTTTTCTTGCAACCTGTATCACCTCTAATAGTGTTTCCATCAAGATTACTTTTTTCTTAGTTCTCCCTCGTATCTGGGTTTTCTATCAGTCTTAATAACAACTTTAAAATTTTCTAATTTCTTTCTTGACCCCTTTTCCTCACACCTTTCAATGCGTATTTCTTTTTATATCCAGCCATAATTCCAACCCCTAAAGTTTTGACTTTTTCTGCCTAATATCCTTATTAATCAAGATCCACGTCTCTAGATACTGACTTACAACATTCTGTCCGTATACCACATGTCCAGTTACCATGATTTTTCCCTCTAAGAAACCTCATATGATTTTACTTGACTTTCCTGCCCTGTGTTCTGTCTCTCCTCTTTCCTTCTATTCTCAACCACTGAGCTCTGTTCTTGTCTACTAATGCAAATAATCCAGTCCCCCAACTTCAGTCTCAGTTATTGTCAGCCAGTAATTTTTAGTACTTTATTTCATAGTGTCTTCTAGTGCCCTGGCTTCTCTGTTTCTGTGTATGTGTTTAGCCAGTCTCAGTCACTCCCCCAGTCACATTTTCTGTCCTTATTCCACTCTTATCAGGCTTTTTGTCCTAATTTTTCTAAATCTTGAGCATTTTTATGAGTTCATGTTTGTAGACTTAGAGGAGATTATTGTTGGCTGCTAATCATAGATAGGATACATTTTCCAGTGCACGGCTACTCTCAAATCAACTAATGATTTTTTAAAAATAGTTTTCAATATCCTCAAATGACAGATCATTTATTTCTTTTCTAGGGACATCAGTGTTCTTTGCAGCACTTTTAACTAAAATGTCTTCTCTTTAGTCTTTTCTTCATTTATTTTCTGTATAATATTGACTGTGGTGACCAGTGCTAAGTACATTTCTTTTTTCTGTAGAGACATTTCAATAATTGCATCTCTTAGAGCTTCTATCTCCTATCTCTGCATTTCTGTCTGTTCCTTTCCACGTCCCCCTTTATCAAAAGCAATTCCATTTGCATCCATAACTGCCTAGAGATGAGGTCATCCATCTGTATAATGCCATGTAAAACAATAGCCATATGTTCTCTAAAGTATTAATTGATTAAAACTAAGGAAAGCACCTAATTCTTTATAAATTTTACCAAGATTTTTCTTGCCTTTTTTTTTCCTTATTACAACTCTTGGAATTGCTAAATGTTTCTCTATGTATATAAACTTGTAAATTCTACATTTTTATTCAATTGACACTTGCTCATCAGTTATTCTGATTTTATCACTGCTTAGTAAGTACTATGGATTTGTTGTTACTCATTTATTATTGTATGGGACTTCTAGCAGAAAGGTGCTTGGGTTTAGTATAGAGCCAGAATTCCCAAATGAATGTATCAGGTCATTTGCAGAATGAAAATACATTTTCATTTTCCCATGTGACATTCCTTCTTCTTGGTCGACACATTTCAGCACTGTTTCAGCTTTCCCTCTATTACTGCTTTCTCATTTTCCTTCCACCTCTGTTTCACCTCCTCCCCACCAAGTACTACTTCTGAATATCCCAAATATTTCTTAATATGTCACTTCCTTGACCTGCAAGGCAATGTGTGTGTGTATGATCTGGAGCCATGTGGCTGCTGGTTGACCAGGTGGCTGACTAGGAGGCACATGCATTCTGTGGGATCAGTGACAAGCCAGGAGATAGGCATTTTCTGCTGGACATCTTGTTGCTGCCTCTTGGCAGCTGGGCAAATCAAACAGTACATGATGCTTCTCAGCAGCTGAAGGGCCAAACAAATGGTTTTTCAAACTGCAAGAGACCCACGGCCCACCTGTTGTGCAGGCCTGCTATAAAGGTTGAACATTTCAGCAGGGAAAAGAAGTCAGGAGCTGGAAACAAAGCTGTCAGAAGCCTGGAAGGCAGAGGGATTTTTTTTTTTTCTAGATATGTTGAATAACTGCCCAAGGAAACATCTGCTACTTAGCTAGGCTGTTTATGGAAACAAACAGCTGACTATTCTAGACCCACAGAAATATAAAAAGGTTCTGTGAAGCAGCAATGACAAAACAGTGGACTGACTTGTTTGGAGATGAGCATTTCCATGCTTTTTAGGCCACTTAGCCTGTTATTGCATTAGGCCACATTAGAAAACAGAAAACAAACAAAAAAGAAATAAAAAAAGAAGCCAAAAAGCAAAAAGTAACCAAAAAACAAAAAAAAAAAAAAAAAAAAACCAAAAAAACCCCCCCCAAAAAAAAAACAAAAACCACAGAAAACAACCAAAGAAAGTACCTAATAATTTCCATTTAATTTGTCAATAAAAATTCTTTTCTTCAGCTTACAGCTTAAGACTCAAGAAGCACTTTGAAGGTCTGCCAGTGTGAAATAACATGTCTTGTGAAAATGTGACTTTCAGCAATCTGACAGATAGCTTTTGCATTTTTCTTTTTACCTGTCTGCTTTTAAGGTTTCTTCATTTAGTTTTCCTTTTTTAAGATTTCTAAAGATCAATAAGACAACTGCTGTTAGTCTCTACAGTTTTGGTTAACTGCAGGCATAAGAAAAGACTGTCTCTGTAATGTGACTGTTCTCCTCTGGGTTATTCTAGCACCTCTCTAGGTGAGAGTAGTGATTTGAGGTAACAAAAACATGGAAAAGATGACAGAATGGAGCAAAGCCATTGTAGTGACCCACTGGGGAGTGATATCTGCTGTTTTGTTGCTGATCCTTCTCTGCATGCCAGAGTGTGTCAAAGTGATGCATTGGTGAAAACATATGCACATGCACTGTTCAATTATAGAAGCTAAAGGGTAGTGTGTTTTCTGCATTGCTCTTCTCTTTTGTCTTTCCTATGCTCAAAAGAAAATTTATTTTCAGACCTAGTGACCATCCTAAGGGTGAGATACTGTTAGAATATTAGTGTCTAACTCTCAGTGATGTTTAGTGGAGCTGTCTTACTAAATCCCTTTGGATAGTCCATCTGATTATATTTTATTTTTGTTAAGTCTTCATAAAATATTTGCTGGTTCAACTCTGTTCTTATTTGCAGTAACACATAATGCTTCATTTTCCTTCTGATTAGTGCCTGAAACTTCAGTTGCTTTTTGACTTCACTGTGTAACACCTTGTATTAATGTCAGGGTCATGCACTTATTATTCATGTGAACAGTGCTATTCACTTCAATGAAATTATATACATAGTAATAAATAACAACATTAATCTGTGTGTAGCACCTTGAATTTCATTACTGTTGCAGAAGATATATCTTTGAAAATAGGTTCTCTTAATTTTTATACATTTTAGAAAGAGCTTGCCTCTCTATGCACACTAATTTAAATATTTTATTTTATTTCTCCTAAGCCTTACTAGCTTTACCAGCTTACAAGTTTTGAAGACACTTGTTTTACTGTCTTTTTTGGCTTGACAGACTATCCAATGTAGTTTAGCTTTTAAAACTAGATTCTATAGTAGACATTTCAAACATCTCTTGCTAGTTCATCTGTCTTTTCCTGTTGATACTGGAATACTCAATGAGGAAACAGACGTTAAAGATTTATTTTGTTTCATATTTCATTGACCATGGATAAATACTGAAATTATCTCACAATGCATGGAGACCAAACAGCAATAAGTGTGTTCCCTATCCCCCTGCCCAGGAGTCAGCACTTTGGCAGGTTTTCAACCCAAGCTAATCAATTAAAGACAACATTGATTAACTTAAACAGAAGGTGATATTGATTGCAGGCAGTAACCTATAAATAGACAATTGTTTCATAGTGTTCATAGGTCATTGTTAGCTACACCTTTAAGCTTCAAGGTACATAATCCTGTTATCTATCACCCAAAAAGCAAAGGAAGTGCACAGAGTGAACATACAGTTACATTTATGTTGCTAAGTACTCTTAGTCAACTCTCTCATTCAACACTTATACTCTTACATAATTTTTTTCACATTTTATTTGAAATTGCTATCTATTGCAATTTGCGTCTCATTTTATAGCTTTTTTATATATATGGAGCTGATGGAAATCAAATATGTTCCTGACTTTTCTACTGAGGTGATTGGTTAATCAATCAGATTTTCTTCCAACATAGTGCTTTAGCTCACTTTTAAAGATACTGTGTGCAAAATGAATGACTAAGCATGAACAGAGTCAAGTGGGAAAATTCAGGACAATAAGAGTATTACAAAAACCTCACACTGTGGTCCAGAGGCTATTAAGACTTCATATAGAATTATTTTGACTTTCATTTTCATTCATTCTGCATGTTCATCTTATTCAATGAGGGAAGGATAGGATGGATGAATTCTTACCCAATAGATTTCTGAGGTCACCCCAGCTGTCTTGCTACCTGACAAGGATGGGCACTGCAAGGCACCATCCTAGGTATTTTTGGTTCCCATAAGTACTCCAAAGTGTTCCATTTGTCTTCTCCCTCAGAAGATGACTGAAACCTGATCAGGCAGGCAGAACATACATTTCTAACATAGTCTCATCAGCTCAAAAATAAATAACATTTTCCCTTTTAGAAAAGAACTAAAGGGCTTGAAAGCCTCAAAAGCCTACCATGAAACAGGTATAAATAAAGTGCATTTCTAGTTGATTCACAACTGAACTATAATACTGAATGTTCTGAGGCTGGTTGAGGAGCTGGATCTGCTGTCTGTAAACTGTTTATCAGTATTTGCCTATACAGTGTGTATAGGCTGTCTCTTTTTCTTATATTTTTTTCCCTCTGTCACATTTACTACATCTTAGATAAGTGCTGGAAAGTGACATCACATCACGTTAAGATATGTCATGAAGAGGATTGTTTCTTGGCCTTCGTTATTTAAGCTCTATAAAGATTTAAAATTTCCTGATATTTGTTCATTGTACCCATATAAAGTAATTTAACCTTTCAGTATTACTGTTGCATTCCTCTATTAAATCCTTAAGACCTCACCATCAACAGATGTCAAAAGACTTAATGATTTGAGATTTTTCTAATAGATGCATGTGACTTGTGTGAAGAATGGGAGAGACAACTCTTACATCAAAATAACAGTATGGTTTTTCAATTTTTCTAAAAGTAATTTGCTTTGAAGAACTAGTAATGTGGACCAGTAGCCAGCAAGGTACTTTATCCATTTAGCATACATACGAGAAAGCCTATCAGACAGGGAGATCCTTATGTCCCTCCTGAAAGGTGCTACAACTTTAGTAGGTAAAAAGAAGCATCCAATCCAATGAATTTTAGGTTCAGTGGGACTTAAACCATTAAATATGAATGGTTGCCATCCTATTCAGTGGCCTTTTTTGACTTTCAGCCACCATCTGCATCAAAGAAGAAAATATTTCTAAGCAAGATGTGAGCTAATCTACCAAGGAATGTCATAATCAATTTTCTATCTTATCCCTGCATGTCTGAAACTCTGAAATGAGGTTTTCAGAGAGAAGTTAAGATATTGTTATCTTAACATTAATTCTCATGTCCACAAATAGATGACTTGTGCTATTTGAGATGCTGCAGTGCATCCGAGACATCTGCATTCTGCCTCCACAAGATCCAGACCTTTCTGGAGCAGCATCTGGAAGCATCCTTACAGGATGTGGAAGTCTGACTCAAATCATAGCAGATGTTGAACCAACCCCTTTTGCTCATTTAAAATGCCTTTGAACATTTTACACTTATATTAAATGGAAATTCATAGTTTATTGTATATATTAAATAAAAATACAGTTATTGCTGTTTTAATTCGAAAGGGAAGGCCTATGCCACTCCTATCATTTTTACGCACAAACATTTATGAGATAATTTCTCTAGATCTTGCCCTTCTGTTATTTGTGGACTAGCTTGTATTTATCACAGCATTTGACTGGGATAGAAAAAAGTCAAATAGGGAGAAACAGTTGTGGGTGTTTTTAAAATAATTTTTAAAGAATCCCAAACTCACTGACTTTCAAAAGGATCTGATAATATACACCATGTGTGGCTCAAAATCAGCTCTTTGGCCAAATAGATAAATGGTCCTGGATATGGCAGCCTTGAACTTTGCTAATGTGTCTTAGCATATTCTAGTACTTTCTCTGTTCTTTGGAGCATCTTTGACATTTATCTATATATTCAATATTAAAATCTTTTCATAGCTGCCTCCTTTTTCTTTTTGATTTGAAACAAACAATTCATTTTGCCCTGCAGCTTGCAAGAGTAATCATATTTTTAAAATAGCTAAAGAAGCAAAGTTGGTCTTTAGGAGACATTCAATAGAATGTATTTATTAAGAGTGCAATGCTTTTCAACTGCTAGTGTAAAGAAGAATATTGAAACAAAACAAAATTAGGCATCAAGGTGAAGGAAAGCATGCTTAAACAGCATGAGAAACTGTTTAAGGACAGATTATTCATGAGAAAATACTAATTTTTTAAATCTACAAAAATATTAGCTGTCTTAAACTATTTTTTTAATTTTTGGTTACTTATTTTCAGAGGAAACTTAATCTATTATAATGTTTCTGCATGAATATAAGTTTTAGTAAATAGATACTTATTTTTTTATTTGTGCTACTGATTCCAATTTGCAGCCTTGTGGCTGTCTCAGATAAATTGTTTTGAGCTATGCCAGGAGTAACTGGAAATCTACTAGAAATTTTTTCATTGTAATATCTGAACAACTTTACAGTCTTTAATGGATTTAGTCTTCACATCAGGAAATACTCCTGTGATGCAGAACAAAGCAATTATCTTTATATATAGATGGGCTAAGGAGCTTGATCATGGATATATCAGAAATCTGTGGTATATCAGAGACAGCCTAAATCTTGCAAGAACTAAAGATTTTATTCTGCCCTTCATGTTTTGCCCTCCCTTTTTTATATTCTGTCATGCTTTCTCATTGTACAGACATATGGAAAACTAGATGGAATTTACCAACTTGAATATCAGTGACAGGATTTATGTCCCAAAACTCCATGCTAACAGAATACATGGAGCACATCATCTGTGCCTGCTCTGCACTTGCTCAGACTGATGGCTAACCTCTGTGAATATCAGGGTAATGACAAAGTGCACCTGGTCTAAGTGTTTTCAAGTCTTTTCTTTGTTAGACAAAGCTTTGAAAATAAAACAACATATGCTGCTTAATATTATTTGATTATTATTTCATTTCATATGAGTGGTACTCACCAAGTTGACCGTGTGTATTTGTCTTTGCAAAAAAAAGACCTGATATAAATTCTAGATTCTGGTACTTCTACATAAACATAACCAGTTTGGCTAAAAGACCTTGAATAAAGACATTTCAGAAGTTTGAAGCTACAGTGGTAGAGAGTGGCTTATTTCATTAGTATAGGTTCTACCAGCTTCCTAGCCCAAAGTTACACTGAACTTTTTTCCTTCAGCTTTCTTGTGTACACACAGACTCAATTCCTGCTGTACTTTTACTCACAGAAGTGAAGATAAACCAGTGTGAGCTTTTTGTGCTTCAGGAGCTGAAAGCATGTGTGCAATACTACCCTGTTCTTTTAATGTTTCAGTCAAAAACACAAAGAAGATGTATCATTTATTTAAACCTGAGCCATCAAATAAAAATCTGTCCACAAGTATGTTGTGGCAACCACAATGTTTTATGAGAAAAAGTATTTTAAAGTGTTTCTTCTAAGAGGTAAAATGGTCTCTTGCCAGCAGTGGGGCAATAGTATTCATTAAATGTTTTGTTGTTATCATCCTTACCTATGTCTCCTATAGTAGTATTGAAATTACTGTGCCATTCATGACCAGGTAAACTAAAGTTATTGGAGGAATGTAACCAAATTATGTCAATTCCCTTAAAACTTTGCACAAATATTGAGGGAAAATAATGACTATGGGATGTTAGTGACTGTGCTGGTAAATGCCTTTGACTTATATGGGAAGTTATATATGTCCATGAACCTGTATTCTCATCACATTATGGATTCAGCCAGTATTCCTGATCTCAGGTCTTTCTGTCAAGTCATCTGCAAATCCAGGCTTCAGACCCGAAGGGTTGTAGTGAGTTCATCTTGTAAGCATTGCATGAGGGTGTGGACAGCACTATGAGGATGCCTATTGTACCACTCCAATTTAAAGCATTTTGATAAGGAGTAATGCACAAGGTGAGGGGTAAGGCAAAACCTTGCAAGTACTGTGTTACTACTTGTTAAAAAGGAAGAGCCAGTCAAGGAATTAGAAGAGAGTGACAATTCAAAGAAGCAGGCTAGGAAAATATTTTTGCCATACAAATTTGTTTATACAACTGAGACAGAAACTTTAGTAGGTGAGATATGAGGAGAAACATCATGTGAATTTATAGCTAGAAAGAGGGATAGAAGAATGAGAGGCAGAGACTTCTTATGAGAATAAATTTAGACACTGTTGTAATGAAGAGTCAGAAGTTACAAGCAAACAGGATACCTTGATTTTGAACTTTACTGACAGAGAAGATTAAAAGAGTAGTTCATAGCGACTAAGAGTAGAAGAGTAGTAGTAGTGGGGAAGATGAGGAGAATCTGAAGGGGTGAATGATTAACAGCTCTGTTTTCTCAAACTAAGATTGTCAGAGCAGTGACACATGCACACAGAGGATCAGAAAAGCAGACTGAGGTTTTATGTCAGACAGACCTGGAGTACAAAGGGCCGTGTCAATTGTCAGCGTAGATGTGGTGACTGAATTTCAGTTTATGGATTAGACTACTCAGATACAAAGTACAGAGAGAGAGACAGAGAGACAGAGAGACAGAGAGAGAGAGAGAGAGAGAGAGAGAGAGAGAGAGAGAGACAATGTGAGGAAGATCGTAGCCCTCAGAAATTAATACAGAAAGTTGAGGGAGAAGCAAAAAATGTCAAAGTTAGCAATGAGGAGGGAGAATAAGAAGATCCCAACAAAGGGAGAACATTATTTGAATACCAGAAGCTTTTTAGGAAATGCTCGTCTAGAATCTACCAGATATGGTATGAGGTGTTAGTGCTAATATTTGTTTGTAAAGAAGTTATTGACACAGACGCATTTAATAAAAGCTTTAAAAAATCAGCTGACTAGCAGCAGAATTGATGGAAGAAGGCACTTCCCAGCATTTTTGCAAGAATCATGTTCATTCATCCATGCATTTGACACATTCATAGCAAATTAGTACATGGACATATTATATCCATGTTGTTAAGCAATAGGTAGCTATAGGAAGATTTCAAAGGTTTCAAGTTTATGTCAGTAATATCCCTAAAGACATTAGGATTTTTATAATGAATTGTTACAGTGTGAATTCTAGAAATTTTATTGGCTAATTTTGCTACCAACTCTGTGGTAGTCGCACTTTTGGATTTTGTTAATTATGGTACTCAGCTTTCAAAAAATATTAACACATTTGGCCACATTTTCTCTCCTTGTATTAAAGAGAAAAATTTCTATTTCTGCCAGATGCTATAGATTTGCCACCTAACTGAAATAAATAAATGATATCAGGTTATTGCACTTTAATACCTGATTCAAGATAAAAGGTATATAGACAGCAAAACTTCCAGAGGTACATTCAGTTGAAACTTGGTAAAGCTACAAGGAAGGGAGAAGTTAATATTTTAAAGTGGCCACAGAGTCTTCCATTACCTTTAGTCCTGCAACGAGCTAAGAAATACAGAGTGTAAGTGAGCATATGTTCTTAACAGCCTTCTAGCAGCCTGGTTTTGTAAAGAGTGCCAGCTAGTGATTTTCACTGCTTTTAGAAAACCAACTTTGTATTGGTGAAAGTGTTAGGGAGAGCAAGAGAAAATCCACCTCTATGTACTTTGTAAAATGTGTGTGTGTCTATTTATGCTACAGAAAAAGAAAATTATATTATCGAATTTGGAGAGGATATCATAACTCTTTTGCTAGAGCAATCTTCTTACTAAAGGAGCTTAAGTTGCAGAAAAAACACATTATACCTTGGGTATTGCATGTAATAAAATATAATTTAAATGAAAGATATTGAAATAAAAGTTTCAATTTAGGAACTTGAGTATATTGTGAAAAACCTAGTCAGTTATGTTTATAGCTTCATTTCTTCACAAGAAGAAGTGTAAGGATTCTCTCATGCTTTATACAAGTACAGTAGGTTTTAGATAACAGGATCAGGTCCACAATTTGCCTTTCTTAAAACCTACAATGAAAAATGAAAATAAATGCCACCACCATACAAACTACAAAGGTGAAAAAAATGCTGTATCTTGAATTTTCCTACCTCCTGTGGCTAGGGACAGAATGCAGACATGCCACAATAATGTTTTTTATTTCTACTGTTCAAACCATATTAATGAGAACATCATTTTGGAGAACTAATTATTTCTATTTGTCTTGTGTCACACTTTCTAATTCCCCTATATTAGCACAGCCAAAGCAAATTAATTGCTTTTCCAGCAGTTGAACCTTGTCCAAGAATGAGCTCACATTCCCTTCCAGTTTTGCAGTTTCTAGGAGTGCATTGTGTCAAAAATTTCTCTTGATACTAAACATAGCCCAGAGAATATCTTTGCAGATTTCTGTTGCTGCTCACTTGATGAAATTTATAAGTTTAAGTGACCCACTAGGAAAGATAAAGTTCTTAGCTGCAAGATTATACATCAAAACAGTTAAAGTGAAATTAAAATTAAATGAATGAATCTCACTGAAGCAAAAAAAGCAGTAATTAATGGTTCCCTTAATTGTCTTCATAAAATATTTGCATGGGTCTAATTTGCATAATTTGCATGTATTAATTAATCTTTCAAAGGAATTTTGTGCTGAGAGAAGCCAAAAAATGTCTTTGTTTTATTTAACATCTAATGAAATATTTATCTTCGTTAATGAACTTCTCATCTTCATTAAAATAAAAATTGCACAAGTTTGTATGTTTTAAATGTTTTTATAATTGAAGTATACAAAAAAAATCTCTTCAGACCTACAGTATCTGAAAAACAAACACATTATTGCACATTCTGTGTCATTTTAACACAGCAACATTTAAATTTGGAGAAATCCTATTCCCTCCACCAAAAGCATTCGAGGGTTTTAAAATAATTTCAATTTTATCTTAATTTATGATAATTTTTGTTTTTGTATTTTACAAATAGGGATGACGAAGCAAACATTTTGGTACTTTTTATTATTGTCAACCTGTGATACCTCCAGAGATCTTATAAAAAAGATACTACGCATAGAAAAAGGGATTAGCATCATAGGATGGAGTTTAAAATACTGCAGGAGTTTATACATGATATGGGGTTAGTTTATACTCTACAAGATTAACAGTTGAGGAAAAAATAAAAGAATTTGTGAGTTACTGCTTGGCATTTAATGATTGGACGTGAAGTAAGACTGAGGTGGTGCTGCGGTGATGAGCAACTTTGAGACTGCATCCAAACCAGCCAGACATGCAGAATGGGAATGTGCAGGGAAAAAAAAAAAAAAAAAATCAGTATTGGAGTTTTGTGCAAAATTTGAATATAGAACTGCGAGGAGATTAGAAGAAATTAAGAGCAATTTCTGTTAAAAAAGCAGGTAAAAAGGACAATGATTGGGTGTTTTTGGAAAAAGGTGAAGGCTATTGCTTAAAACAAGGATTGCCTAAAATCCTGAAGTAATCTATCATCTACTGAATATTGCTTGAACTAGAGTCTGTGGACAAAGAAGAGAAAGTATGGGTAAAATAGTGTCTACAGAAACTTAAAACTGGGCGTAGTAAGACAGGTGAAAAGGAGTTTTGTTCACTTCAAGGATGAGTACAACATTATTGGAACAATGAAAATATACTTGAAGTAAGAAAATGATTGGGGGTTTATAATTTAAAAGAAATTATATTTGCACAGTGAAACAGCACAGTGGGATTTTTACTCATTTTCAATATGCCTGCATTCGCTGAATCCTTGAACAAGTTTATAAACACATTAATGTGTTTGTATTCATTTTAGGCTTGCAATACCTGAGAAAGCCAGGCCTGCCGAGACCAAAAAGTAGGTGCTCTTTAAGAGTGCTTTAGAGTTTAATAAACAGGATGTTTAAGCTATCAAGATGGTATACAGAGTCATATATTCTTCCTACATTATCCTATAATTTTTTAAACTGTTAAGATATAGTGGGAGTTTGCTGATACAATAATGGCAGTATAGATATTGCACTTGTTATGAAGGTGTGGAATAGCTGCTGAGGCAATGTAATTATCTATAAAATAGCTAAACAATATCAGTGGGAGGGATATATTCCACTTCACACATTTGTGGGGTAGATGTCTTTATCTGAGCTATTTGGCTGGACTCCTGTTAAAGTCAATGAAGAGTAATAGACACATCTCTCCCTTTGAAGAAAATGAATCATAGCTTCCAGGTTTCTTCATTGATTGCAAAGGGAGTCTGCTCAAATGCAGCTACGTACAGTGCAGGTGTCTGAAGTTAATGTGATGGATTTCATGTGTTGTGTATTTTCTTTTTTGCTTGCCTCAGAATTCCAGCATCACTTGTGACAGTAATCACACTATGAGCAGCTGCATTTCAGTCGCTTCTTGTAACTATTGATGTTAGAAATGGGTAATTTTGCATCAGTTCTGGAAAAATATCCAAGCTTGACAATTCAGTTTCTTTTTCATATAATTCTGAACAGTTTTGCAAATTGCATAAAGCATGCCTCTCAAATGTAGAAAAGAGAACTTGAATTCTGCATCAGTACTGAAGCTTTGCTGCATTTGTTTCATTTGGATGCTATTGCACAATGCACAAGGCATGAAACAAGAGTCAGGGAAGGATTCTGAAAACTCTGAAGTAAGAATAAAAGCAGCCATAAATTGAGAAATAGAAAAAGAGATAAATGAAATAGAAAGAATCCCTCTAGAAGGGAAAATAGTATCATATTACTCCTACAGTTGCATTATATTACTGTAACTTTATTGCTATATGAGTACTGACTTACAATGGACAGCTAGTTACTGCTTTGCCTTTCAAATGTAGTTAAGCTTGCAAGCAAGACATGGGCTGAAATTAACTTGATGTGGCATAGAAGACTTCAGTGTAGAAATCTATGCCTGTCCTTGTTACCCTTGACCCTCACTAGAGGGAGTGGAAAGAAATATCTATAATACAGTTTGTCCCATTATAAATAATAATTAGAGTACTCCAGTATAGGCGACTACAAACAAATTTAGTAAGCTCAATCATATTTCAGAAAAGCTGAATTCAGTTTCTGGAGGTGAGAAAGTAATTTCTTTGGTGGTTCTTGCTGTTTGCAGTGTATGGAGTTTTTTCCCATACAATAAATCCATTTTATAGCAGAGGTTGTAATTATACTCTGAGATTGTCTAATTGCAAAGAATTGATGTAGCATTTGACATAGTCACAAGAAGTATATGCTAAGGAGTCACTGTTTTGCCCATTTTACATTTTTCAGCAAAGAATTGACTGGATAATATTGATTTCAGAATTTAAATGGTACCATTTATTGGCTTACATGCTTTGCACCTGATGTTTTACTCTTCAATGGTAAAGGAGTACCTCTTTTTGCACGCTTCAGGGCATTTTTAACCAATGCCTTAAGCTGGAATCAGGTTTTATGCATAAAGAAAGAAGTAATATCTACTGATTTCTTCATGGCAGCACTGATGCTTTGGTGTCACACAAGGGTGTTGTGAAACTTAATTAATATTTGTAAAGTATTTTGGATCTTGGATGAAAGGCACAGTAGAAGTTCAGTTATGTTATTAACTTCTGCTTTTATATTTTCTTTGGTGATGGATCAGAGTCCTAAGCATTAAAAAATGACAAAGAGAGGCGATGCAAGATACAGCAATTTACAACTATTATCAACTAATTATAGTTAGTTTCAAATCTTGTACAGGGAAATAGCTGGAGAAGTATTTTATGGGATTTAGCAAACTAATATTTGGTAGCCTAAATTTTGTGTAAATGTACCTTACCTGAATTGTCGCGTGAGAAAAAATTTAATTGACTGGCTTACATTAATTATTATGCATTAGATCAGAAATGGTATATTACTGAGTGTATTACTGACAGCATTTTGGTGTAGTATGGGACAGTCTCTCTTTTATAATCCTAAGATAACTGAGCGGTCAGAAGTCCTGTTAAGGACAATGAGAGTTCAACATTCACTTAAAATATTCAAGAGGTATAAAAAGCAGTTAGACTTAAAATGTAAATAAAACTGTACTGTGAGATTTTTATCAGGCAGGCAGCCCTTTGTGCAGTGTTAAGACTTATGAAGGCAATCATCTTCTTAAAATATCACTCCAACTTAATTGCTCTATTTTGTCAGTTGAAGAAAAAGAGAAAAAGAAAAGATAATCTTGCCATCAATAAAGCTATATTAACTTTAACTAGCTGAGGGTCTGATGGTTTAGTTTAAAAGTGGCCAAAGATTTAAGGTTTTATCCTTTCTTTCTTTGGCAGTAATGCGAAAAAAGAGGCGTTTTTGTGTCCTTGAGAAATAGGAAATATTTATAATACTTTATTTTAAGATAAACAAATTTTTAATATGCCTATAATACTCATATAAATTGCATATTGTAAACCAGAAAATCAAGCAATTGCTATGTTCAATCTACTGTAATTCTAAAATAGTGTTTTCTCACAGTGGGTATTTTTATATTGATATGATTAAGAATAAAATGAAACCACTTAGCCTTTGTGTAATTCAAGAATTTGGCTTTCCCATGGATTTGATGTGGAATTTGACCCATCTCTATTAGTATCTCAAGTTCCTATGAAATTTTGGAAAACAAAAAATCAGCTAAGAAAAAGAAGTTTAAAGGAAGTGAAACTAAAATTAACACATTTGGAAGGACTACTTAGCCAGCATCACTTTCTATCTAAGCTAAAATTTGCTGTCAGCATATTTCTATAATAAGTATTCTTCCAGTGAACTGCCAGCTGGCTTGTAAAGAGGAAAATATATTCTATAGAATAGACTGCTAGCTTTAAAAAGAAATATTTTGCTTTTGCTCATTGTAGGGTTTTGTAGCACCTGAAGGACATCCTGGGAGACAGCAACATATATAATGATAATGTGATGTCATTTTGTTTTTCCTAGTTGAGAAACACGAAGTGTGTACCAGTAATGGTAAAAACATTTTTTCTATTATATTCTTGTCAGCCTTATTTTTTAAAAGTGATGCAGCCTCTAATAGCTTAGGAAAAGCAGCAATAGCATAATAGTGTGTGTTTGTCATGGGTGTTAGAAAGGATGGATCACAACATGCTACAGCTGGCCTTGGAAACAAAGTGTTATGAAGGCAGGACCAAAAAATTTACAGTGCTGCTTTATGTGCATGAAATTAGAATATAGATTGTTGAAAATATACAATGCTGTATTAGATAATTCAAGTTTTGACTTGTTTATTTTGTCTATGTGTTGATTCTGCAGATTTTGCCTGTGACAAACTGTCGGTGCAACCATTGCATTAAAAGACATGTATTTTTCATGATATTGTTTCATACTGCAATATGCTGGCTACAACTCCTTTCAAGTAATCAAGCTTATTGAATACAAACATAAAATAAAAAGCAGCAATAATTTGCTTTCATTTTTAGCTTTATACTCTGACTCAAAGATATACACTCTTAGCCATTGGAGAAGGAACGGTATCTTTGCACATTGCTGAATTGGACATAAAATGTGGCTGGATCAGACTCCTTGGCTTCACTGGCAATACTGGAAGCATCATAAAAGTAGTACACTGACTGGAGGATCAGTTCCATTTTCAACCTTGCCATCAAATTTGTTATGACAATCACAGTCACTTTCCCTGCAGTAACTATGCCATCCAACGCAATCTGGTTCCCAATGCTAAAATACTGAAAGGCCAAAACACTATTAAAATATACAAATATCAGTTTTATTCCAGTTCCAAATGGGCAATGGTTCCAGAGCTTGATCTTAAACATTCAGTGCATGGAAGAATCCTTATTTTATAAGGTTTCCTCTAGGTTTTTTCATATTCTTGCAAAACCATTGACTCCTTAGATTTAGATCCAGCTAAAATTAAATTTATAGCCAGATTTATTTTACCAGGCCAACTATTCAATAAATGTATTCAGGATATACTCAGTTTTTGCCTCTTTTTCTACTAAAGTAGAGTAGCATTAGGGATAGTACTAGATGGGCTTTAAAATCTGCATTTTCAGGACCTCATATCACAAATATATTCATAAAGATGATTTAAATACATCCATCATTCTGGGAGACTACTCACAGCTGAGTTCCTTAAACACTGTTCCAGGGAATGTCCAGCAAGTGATTTGTACAATGCCATTAGTGTGTTGCTATTGACAAGAAACCCCGTAAGTGGTAAACTGGGGGAGATGGGGAGAGGAAGGGAGATGGGAGAAGAGTAAAAGCAACCAGGAAGTAGCATTTTTCATTTCCTCTGTCTTGAGAAAAATCACACTTGGAAGAAATAAAATTTTACGCTTCAGGTATTTCACACAGCTCATTGCTTCTGACTCCAAGGCAGTCACTTGATCCCAAAGTCATTGGCTAAGACTGCTCTGTGGTTTAATTTAGCTATTGTCTTTTCTCTTGCTTACTTTTTGATGATGAACCATGGTGTTAAGTTCTCTCTGGGAAAGCATGCTGCTTCCATATGGTCTGGGATTTCTGTAGTGGGGTGCATCCAGGACACAGTCTGTCATGACATGCTGTTTTTTCTAAGGAATCTCTACTGGCAAAGACACAGAGTGGTGCCAAATTCAAACCACCTGGCCCTAAGGCTAATTGAGTTTTTCCTGGGAGGGTAGAATAATCATTTTGAAGTACCTATCTGAAATTATGTTACCACTGAGAGGGAATGGGGAAGATTGGCTTGTCACTGCAGTACTTAAATGCCTCTATGAAGATGTATTCAAGATGGAAGTTTACAATTAGTTAGGGGAGCTAGTTTGAACTCAGAATTGAAAAGCAGCTTGGATTAGCACTTGCCACAGAAGCAGAGTTCCTTTAAAATCGAAAATGGTGGTTGTCATTCTGGAAAAGAACAAAAGCCTTTTGCTTAAGTATTTCTTCATAGCTAGCTACTGGGTTAGACCCCATTTGCATGTTTCAGCTTGAAGTCTTCTAGAGAATTTCCATGAGCTGGTTTTATTTTCAGTTTTGTAGTCGTGCCACTCATGCTAAGCCCTGATAACTTCATTAAGATCTATGTCTATTTCTGTGTGCTGGAAGGATTATGTGAGACTTCAGTTCATAGCTCATTTCCTAGGGTATGACTTCTGGTTTGGTTTCTGTTGCCTTGACTCTTGTTCTGGAGCTGAATGGCTCTTCTTGGTGCCATAAACTTGCTTTCATACAAAATACCTAGAAGCAGCAAGGTTATGTTACATATGTTTTGGCGTCCCATGCATCCTTAATAGATTTTCCATAAGCTTGCTGCTGTGCAGTCTATCTATTTTACAGCCTCATTCCTTCCTGTTCTGCATGTGACTGTTTCTTCATGTTTTGCACTGGGTGGTTACTCTGTTTTAGCACAGATGAGAACAAGGGTGGTTGTGTATTAAATTGTGGATCTATTGTGATACTGATATTAAAAAAGGATTCCACATATTCCAGGATGATGTATGTAGACTAATATAGTTTTCTTTAATTGACCTCTATTTTCCAGTAAACTTTGCAGCAGTTCAAATGGCATCTCAAATACATACTCTTGTATTGTAGTGTTTAATCTGAAAACATCAAAACACTAGTCTGCTGTTTAGTTACTTGAGCAACATGAAATTCAAATTTCTTGTTTAGAAAAGATGTTACTGGGAGAGAAGGGTGAGGTAGGTTTGTGATAGTGTGAACCAGAAGTGTTCTGTGTAGGAGTAGGTATTAAATCTAAGTCTTTTCTTGTGTTTTGAAAAGTAGTGGAGGTAAAGCTCTAGAAAAGATAATAACTTAGAAAAGTTCATCTTCATAAATTATTTACATCTGCTGAAAGAAATTAACATCACATTGTTTGTTGATTGAGAGTACTAAATATGGCCACAACTATTCCTAGCAAAAAAAATCATGACCCATGTTACTTTTTCAGAATTGCTTACATCTTTATTATTTTTATTTCATTACAGGATCTATAGTTGTATACACCTGTATCCTGCCTATTGTATCATCTTCTAGTTGAGTGAGGAAAAGGATTTGTGTGTGTTTCTGTTCTGTATATATATGGAGGATAGTTTTAAAGAAATACAGACTTATACATGCTTTTGCACAGGTATTTTTTTGTAATTTGGCAAAAATTGCTGAAAGCTCCAACAAACACTGATCTACTGTATTTTGTTCCAATTTCATTTTTTGGCTGCTTTTTCTCTACAAAAAAGGAAAGTAATTATTTTTTAAGTCTGTTCAAAGCTTAACAGTATGATTGATATCTTGTAAGTAAGATTACTTTGATGATGATCTTTAGTGTAAAAAAGTGATCTGAGCAAGGCACTAAAAAGGGAGGCAAAATGGAGGGAAGGGAAAGAACTAAACTGGTCAGACTAAAGGGATGAATAATAAATAAGTAATAAAGGGATGAGTAATAAATTCTGTTTCCATCTAGACTTTGAAAAAAAAAAAAAAAACAAACAAAGAGAAAGAAGGTGCCAAGCAGAAACTACGTTCTAATATTCAATTCTTTTTAAATTTTATGCTAACGGATCCAAGGTTGCTTGTGATATTAAAAAAAAAAAAAACCAAAAGAAACGTTATTTATGTTTCTGGAAATACAGTAACAAATAAAGCACACCTTTTTGTAGAATTTTAAACTGTTCTATGCAGGACAGATTGTTCAGCACCAAAATTATCCACATTGTGATACAAACAGCACTGAACACAAAGAGCTGTGGAAGCTCACAAGCTGATTGTATTTAGCTGTGACTTCATCCTTTAATAACTTTTCCACATGATTCTTCAGTTGAAAGGGTTTTGTTCTGTTTTGTGTCTCTGTTGTTGTTTATTATTACTAATTTTTTTTTTTTTTTACCAACATGAAGTGACACAGTACAATGCCTTTGTGACTCAGGTTCAGTGCTTGTAAGTAATCAGTCCTGTTGCCTTTTTTTGGATATGGCTTCTTCTGTTTATACAAATAGAAAAAGAGTTGCTAAGTTTGTGAAGCAACAAGAAAAGACTGTGAATTTTTTTAAAAAAATCTATTTCTTTCAAAAAATTTCTCACCTTGCTAGTTCAGTTTTTTTCAGTCCTCAAAATGGCCAATTTATGCATTCTATATGATCTTTAAATGATAGGAGGTGACATTTTCAGGTACTCCCCTGCTTTGTTAGTTTACTAAAGTCCAGATTGCTGACCTTTAGCTTACTCCCACAGTAACATGGGAGTAATGGAAATGTATATTAATGATAAAAACACATGGTAAAATCACCGAGAGAAGATAGTTTATATTTGAAAATAACTGTGAACAAAGGTGTTTAGACACTCATTTTACACATCCATGGTTGAGTTTTATGTCTTAAATTAGAATTAAAATCTCCTACATATAAATAGCTATTTTTAAAAGAAACACACGGACGTCTCAGTTTCCTGAGTATTTGCACTGAGTATTAACACAAATATATTTGCACATGAATGTTAAGTAGAGAAATGAAAGGTGTATGATTAATAACAATATGCAAATTTGAAACTAATTTATTGGTGTTACACAAAGGGCAAGCTGGGATAGTGTTTGGCCAAATATGTTTACATACTTCATATTTGCATGCGTTTAATGAACATGCAGTGTGAAATCACCCATCTTTGCATAAAAACTGGATGAGCACTTTTTTAAAAGAACAAATTGCTTGAATTTCAAAGCCTCAATAGTTGAGCCAACTTTCCTGCATGTCCTGTGCACTGCTGGGGAAGTTGGCAGTGGATCCATCCATGTTCCCCAGTACATGATCTGCTTGTGCTTCTAGTAACAATGTCAGCTCAGTATATGTCCCTCTGTGCCTCCTTTTCAGCGTTGAGTTGTAAAACCTCAGAGTTCTAATTAACTCTAGACTCTGGGAGGAATTGTTTCCCCTGACAATGTACTGTTTTGCACTTTATCAGGAATACTAAGAAAAGTTGCATTCAGTTGATTCCATGACTGAGTTTTACAAATGCTGGACTTTTTGTCTCACACTCTGCAAACTGAGAAAGGCTCAAATTCATCATAAATTATTTTCCCATGATTAAAAAGTTAGACTTCCATTTTTATCTTCCATCCTTGGTGGAAAATAAATCATCTTGTGTCTCAATTTGGAATGAAATATATGAAGAGTATACAAAAATATATTTCCTCCTTAATTAGTTGTTTCCTTTAAGTTTTTTTGAAGAAGGGTTACAACTTGACTAAGATCCCTTCCATCTGCCACAATATGCTTGCTTTTATTTTGACTTCCCATTGCTGTCTTATCAAATATCACATGAATCATTAGCATTTGTTTGCCATCCCTTTCTTTTGTTTTGTTTCTCTTCCTCCAAATGATTAAAACATCAACTTGAATGAGAGGTTAGAAGTACACTGTGATTCACATTTGCCCAGTCTTATTAAAACAAATAAACCAACCAGTTATATAATTTTAGTGTGCTTGAGCTATGGCATGCAGATGCTTTTATCAGCTCTGGGCTGAAGAGGTTGTGTGCATTCGGGCATGCACGTACAACTGTTCTTTGAAAGGGATAAACCTCATTAAGATTACAGGTGCCTGAAAATAACTTCTGAGAAAATAGCTACCATTTTCAATGAAGCTACTTCCTAACAGGAAATGCAATTTATTGTGTTACTTAGCACAAGTGAGCAGCTTGGCTTTGATTTAGACATGAGTAGCCCCATTTAAGGTCACAAATATTTTATTTCTTTTAAACTGAAGTTAGCAGTTTTTAATGGTTGTAGGGTCTGGCAACAGTATACACAATTCCAGTATGAAGCATCTGCTGCCTTTAGAAGCACATGGGCTTGTCCTGGAATTTTTTTGCTGCAACATGTCATTTTAGAAGAGGACCCTAAGCTCAGATCAGCTCAGTCACCAGCCACAGAGATGAGGTTCAAATGGATTTTTATGAGTGAAGAACCTTATACTTCCATTAAATACATATGCATGTATAAATTTTTTTGGTTGCTGTTGTTGGTTTTTTTTTGTTATTTGTGCTAATACAGTCCTTAGAGGATTCAGCCAACAGTGCTATTATCTTGCTAAGGACAAGAAAAGAGACTGAAAAAGCACAAGTACATGAAATCTCTGTTACCTAAAATGGAAAGCAAAAGAAACAGTTTGAAAGTGAGAACAGAAAAACAGGAAAAAAAACATAAAAGAAAAAAACCCTTAAATCACAGAAAATTTTAGAGGCATATTTGGGAATAAAGTTCTTGTCTTCACTAAAGGTATCAACCTTGTTCTTTGAAAGTACAAAGAGATTAATAGATACACTATTCAAATACCCATAAAGACCCATTTTGAGTGAAAATTTGACTTCTATCACTAACCTGTGCATATTTGACAAAAATATGTTAACTGAAGTTAGGGCTTTTAGCAACTAAAACTGTGGCTACTTTGATGTAAATGTGCTTGGGTCTCCTAACTTTCCAGAGCTCACACTGAGATTTCATATCTTGTCATTCATTTTCTAAGCAACCTGGTCTACTGAAAGGAGTCCCTACCCATGGCAGGACAGTGGTCCTTGGTGATCTTTAAGGTCCCTTCCAACTCAAACCATTCTATGATTCTGTGATTTTCTTTCTCGCAAATTATTTTGTCCTTTTCTTCTTAACATGGACTCTGGAAGTTTCTTTCTTATCAGCTCCCTGTGTCAAACTGCTGTACCTTCCAATCTGTTTGGTCACTTGCTTGGTTGTTTTCTGCTCCTAACTATAGAAAGCACTATCCTTTTCCTAAGGGAAATTTACCTCAGTAGGTTTTTGTAAGACAGCAAGTGACTGAACTCAGATGTGACAGCACACCTTGGATGGTGATTTGCAGATTTTCATAAACTAAACACTGCAGTATTATAGTCATCATGATCACTGTTATCATATTTATTTTTAAAGTAACTCTGAGAATACAAACTAGAATAGGATTTTTTTGGATGGCAAACAACCCCACTGGGACTTTAACTGAGTGGCAAAAATATCCACATTACCATCTAATGGACGACTTATTTAGTTTGCAGCTGAAGGCAAAACCTAGCATTTCATTATACATTTTTATCAGTTTACGAGGTTGCATATTAATGGTAATAATATTTGAGTGGGTTTGTGTTTTTAGCTCTGAAAATGCTGGGCCCATAGAGACACTTACTGCAAGCTGCCCACAGAACACTAAAGTGAATCATTACCCAGATGACATCTCTGTGGGAATGCATTTCAAGGCATATGATTTGTTTCAGCATTGCAAACTTTTATGTCAGTTCCATTTGTTTGTTTTTTGTAACATTTCTGACCTTTTAACTATTTGGGCATGTTCATTCAAAATCCTCAAAATGAATCTTAATTAAAAAGATTTGAACTAAAAAAATACTCCCTCACTCTGGGTAGAATTTCTGTCATATCAATCCACAGACAAAAACAAATGATGTTTAGGAGTAGTGGCATTTTCAGTTTGAGTTACTAGCATGAGCTTGTGTGATCTTGCTGAACACTGCCATTTGCAAAAGAGCAATTAAAACAGATGACAATCTGCTAATCACACACAGTTCTCTTTAGAAATTTAGCAGTATTTTCCCAGTTTGTATTTTTGCTTGACTTCCTAAGAGTAAAAGCAAGTTTTATGTAATTGTACTGTATATAACAGTATGTAAACTTGGGAAATCACACCGCAGATCAACAGTTTTCGGATAAAAATACACCCCAGTATTGTAAACATCCGTAGAGAAAGCTCTGTGTGTGTTTGTGTAGTATATGTTTGTATGCACGTGTTTGTGTGGCTGAAAGATTCCATATTTATTTCACATAAAATTGGTTTTTTATGGTGATAGACAAACTCTGCATTTGTTAACAGAAAAAAGTCATGCAACAGGCCCGTGTAGCTGATAAATTAAAGCTGATTGGGAGGCAGAAGGCACAGGCATGCTCAGGATTTAGGATTTAGAAGTAGTGGCATTTTCACATTGGCTTACAAAGGATGAGCTGGCTCGATTTGCTGATCACTTACATGATTTGTAGGTTATGTCTGTGATTTTAACCTTGAAATCATTGAAGGCCTATCAGTGGTAATACTCCACTTGTATTCAGATAGGAGCTCTGGCTACACCTAGAGGTGAAGTGATTCTGGTGAATTTGACAACACTGAGAAATTTCTTTCATTTGGATAGAACCTCAAAATGTTATGAATAGGGAGAGAAATTGACAGGAGCAAGGTAGTAGGAGTCACCAATGGAAAGAGACAGCTGTCAAATATAGGGATTATATTGGGTTACCACTTTGTGATGTGAGGTCATTGTTCCTCTGCAGAGCTTCGAGTTTTTCTTAGCACAGTTTGAAGTCTTTGAATTTCTGTAGTGGACTGCTATTCACCTATTGCTTGTTCTTCATGAGTGGCTACATGAACTTCTCAGCCATAGTGCTGTGACTACTTTCCTGTGGAGCCTGTTACAGTTCCCAGCCACCCTTTGGGTGAAGAACCTTTTTCTGATATCCAACCTAACCATCCCCTGATTCCTTTGATTTCTGTGGCCAAGCTGTCAATGAAGATGTTGAAGAGAACTTATATATATAAAAAACTATCCTCTTACTTTGTAAGGCAGGTGCTTTGTAGAGCTGCCCGTTTCTATTCTTACTCATTGTCTGTGGGTACAGAATACAGGATCTGATAATGTCTTCTTTTAAAAGTGAAAAACCTCCTATTGATTTCACTGCCAGCTTGGATCCTTAAGCAGTGTAAAATAGAGCTGACTTTTGAAACTGTACTGCTGCTCATCTTTTGTTGGCTGCTGCAAAGATTCTGCTTCCTACAGCTGTATTTTTAATTGAGAATTAGTTTTAATGCATATTTTATTTTAAAAGGTAAATGGAGACCTAGTATAATAAAATAAAATAAGTTACCGACTGCAGGTTATCAGAATGTTAATAAGTGGGAATTATACATAGCACTCTTTAGCAAGTGTACATTCAGGATAGCCAAAGTGCTGGTATATATGCAGAGTAATACTCCTACAGAGGTATCTAGACAGCTTTAGTGCTGTAAATGTTTATTATGTTTATTCAATATGTTTGGGAGAACCATATGGAAATGTAGCAGGTAGTAGTGCTAGCTATCCTTTACTTAATGTAAGTTTTCTTTGGAGATGGCATTCCAGGCCTGCAGTTTTACCAAGCTCAATTTCAGAGGCTCCTTCTTCTCCTGAATTCCCATAAGCATTTTGCCTGGTTTTCATGCATCAAATAATAATAAAAGGTCTTTAAGTAAAAACCTTACTCAGTTCCTTTTTATTTATCTTCAGTGCAAAAAAAAAAAAAAAAATTACTTTAAAGAGCAAAGAGAATGGAAATGGTTCTGAGAGGAAGCACTTTTATGTAGTGTGAAAGTTATCATGTATTTTGGAAAAAAAAGAAAAGAAAAAGAAAAAAAAAGTGAGGAACATAGGAGAAACATTAAAAAAGTGGGGAAAGGGGGTAGAAAAATGTAAAGGTGGGGAGAAAGTAGGAAAGGGGTACATAGCCCAGAAGCTCAGAAAAGAAAACTAGTGGTGGAAAAGGAAAAACCATAGGACATTATATAAGAATCACTGCAGCTGAGTGATTCTACAGCCTCCCACTTTCCCCAGCAGTTCTGATAGAACTGGAAAGCGGTGTGCAGAAGGTTTTCTATCTGTGTGGTGTGTACCTTTATCTGCTTTCAGGTTAACTTTTATTTCTGTCAACAATTACATTAAGTTCTTGGAGGTGATGCCCCATCTTTCAAGGATTTCAAAAATATCAGCGTTCATTTGCACAGGTTAATCTCATGCAATTGCTTTGCTGTATATCTAATTTTTACTGTACATCCAATAAAAAATTCTATAGACTGATTTGGAATAAAAATGTTAAGACTAAGAAAGCCAAAACAGAAACAAAAACTTCTGAAATCATATAAATATTTGCTGGATTGACTTAGATTTAAATCAGAAGTTCACACAAACTTTAGGAGCTGAGATACAGCTTGTAGTTGCAAATGCTTATATTCTAAAATATGTCATGTTTAGTAATTATGCACTGGAGAGGATTAATTGCATCATAAT
>NC_136658.1:58544923-58592109 GCF_903797595.1 Erithacus rubecula
TCATAAGTTCCACCCTACCTCCATTAATAAATAGCTGGTCCAGCTGTGCAAGGTATTTAACAGGTCTGAGGCTGGGTAGGCTGAGGTAGACAGATGTTGGTACTCCTTGTGACATAAGTAAAACAAAAATATGTCAAAGCTGAGATCAAGATCAAGAAAATTTTTGCCCTAAATATATCTTGTCCTAAACTTAGTAGGTTATGGTCAGATCCTGAAGAAATTTGGACTCAGCAACTAGACTAGGAAAATCCTGTAAGAACTGACAGATTCAAACGAGGATTACTTTTCAATTTTTTTTATTATTATTTTTTTCGGTGGAAAGAGATAAAAGAGATATAAGGTTGGGTTTTGATCTGAAAGGTAAACCTCTTATTTGTTGAAGGTTCTATACATTCTTGAAAATTGCTTCATTTGTTATGTGCTTACATGTTATTTGACACAAGACTGCAATAAACAAAGACTGAGGCCAAGATTTTCAAGCGTGACTGCTGATTACAGATACTTCCAGTTTTGCTGGGCAAACTTCAAACATTTTCAATGCCTTTCTTTAAAAAAAAAATCTTAGCTCAAGAGTTCTGCAAAACTTACTTCTTCAGTAGCTGCTATCTCATCCATAGGATACTGAGGAATGTATTGGTGTGCCTTTGCTGAGCAGGGGCTCACCCTGAGCAATGATGATGGTTCCACTATCAGCAGTATCACAGCACTTTAAGCTACAGCCTCCTGCTTAAAAAGCTTAATTTTCAAAGAGAGAGGAAACAAGGAGTTTCTGGAAATCAAGCTCTTAAAAGGAATGAAGTTATAAATAAAATCTAGACAGCCAGAGTACTTGGAAACTTTGTAAATGTTCACCTAAAAGTCAAGTACTATGGAATACTAAGCAATTTGGGAGAATTTGCACATGATCTATGAAGAACATGATTTCTTCATGCAGATTAGAGTAACAGTGGTTGGCATAGTCCAGTGAATTGGTTAATTAATGCTCTAAATTTGATTCATAAAAACACAGCTAGGTTCATCTTGCTGTATTAACAAAAGAAAACAGATCACCCAAACAAACAAACAAACAAAAAACACCAAAAACAAACACACAAAAAATAATAAAACCAAGAAACCCATAAAAAACTCAAAAAACCCCTGCAGCTGGATGTGAAGGTAAAGAAGTCACAATGAGAAGGATGAAGCACTAGAACAGCTTTCACTGAGCATTTTCAGGATCTCCATCTTTGGAGCTTTTCAAACTTTAGGTGAGCACAGCCCTGACAAACCTGATCTGTCTGCAGTTTAAAATAATTCAACTGTTGACCTTCCAAACTCAGTTTTATGTGGTTCTAGAACCACAAGTCTTATTTGCATGATGCCCTTCTAGGCATGACACGTTCTGCATCCAGCTTAACAAGGAGCAAAATTTTACCCTATAAATACCAGTTGTCACATCTAGAATAAAAATTGCTGAGATATACTTAAGCATTCACAGCTTTTTGATCTTCCATATCAGGAGGCCAGAAGAATGAGCTGTACTAACAGCAAGATGCAAAAGAAGATACAGTAAATAAATATAAAGAGGATTAAAATGGCTCCCATTTTAATATAGATATAATTAATTTAAATTATAAGAATGGAAGCTGTAGCTAATTTGTCAATCAGTTCTAAGATAAATTTTCTAGCAATAAATAAATATAAGGCAAAGTAAATAAATAATAGGTCTAATAATATAAAGAATAGCTGTTGTGGATAGAGGAAGTTAAGTTGTTGTAGTTTTCTTGGAAATACTGCCCAGACTGTCTTCAAGGAAATTGGAAATGATAAGCTGGAACACATAGATCCTCCTTTTAAATTATGCTTCCTGTATTTTTTTCCAAGTAGATTTCTTGAAATGGGTTCTGCAAGGCAACCAACTATTTTGGAACTCTATAGATTTTTACCATTCTGAGATTCTGAGTACTTTGAAGCAGTCAGTTTGAATTGTTGGCTTCTCTGTCAAGTAAGTGTTGTTAAGAAGATTGGGAGCCTGAAGTATGGAAAGGTTAAACTTGGCATTTAAAAACTGGAGAGAAAAGGAGTGATTTTGGGGTTCAGTGTCTGTGAAGCTGTATTATGGTACAGGCACATTTAACTAGGGCTCCGTTCTGAAGGATTTTGTAGTGTTTTTTGTTTGGAGGTGCTAATTATGGGCTGAATTGCAAAGTAGAGGGGAGGTGAAAACAAAAGTCTTGGTGAGGGAATCAGGATAAAGGAATGAGGCTGCAAAAGAATTTTGAATAGAACATAGAGATGGCAGAAAACAGGAGATTTCAGCTGTCAAGATGGAAATAAATAGTGATACAATAAGGAGAAACTGGATTCTAAAGATACTCTTTAGAAAGATGTGGCAAGATACAGATGCAGCAAACAAACTCAATTGGCAGGGTCCTGGGCAAGCAGACATCGTTTTCAATTCAATTCAGAAGCAACTAATAACCATTTGGCTTCTGTTCACTGTGACCAAACTGATGCTGCAGAATCTGGCTGTTCAGTGATGGGATGATATATTGGAAGCCAGAAATAAGTTTCTACATGGATCTCTTGAACAATCTGAACTCAATTTAACAATTGAAGAAGACAGAGATAAAGTATTGCCTTCTTTGTGAGCTGATCAATAGCAAGCACACCTCTGGGAAACAGATGCTTCAACAAATTCCAGTATTACCCTTGGAAGCCATTTCAGTGCTGGAAGCTGAACAGATTCACAGGACACCTTACACAGAACTTACAGAAGCAGTAAATAATGATAATTATAATAATTATTAATAATAAAGAAGCTCTAACTCTTAGCTTTTACAGGTAAAATCTTATCCTATCTGCCTCCAACACGAACCTCTAAAACACTGCAAGTTTATATGTGGCATATATGTATCTTATAAAAGATAAGAATCAAATGATGAATTATGGGTTTAAAACAAAATCACAGAAAATAGTTAAACTTTTTAATATTGACAAGCTTAGAGAAAAAAAGGTAGTGATTAAAGTACAAAATTAGCTCAATGATTTCAGGATTCAAAATGTGAAAAAATAAATTCTAGCAACATCCACATGCCTAATTCAAAATCATAATAAAATGAATTTTTGAAGTCTGCAATGATTACTGAATGTTTCCATGACTCTCCTGAATACTCCTTGGGCACTGATGATGTGTCCAGTCCCTTTTAAAGCACCTAGATGCCTAGAATGGGCATAACTTCTTTTTGGAGCCAAAACCTTAGTTCAACAAAGTGATGCATTGAGCATTTCACTGCATCAGAAATCTCATTACATGACCTAGAAGAATAATTGAAAATAAGGAAATACACAGTTGCCAATTCCAACTATTTCTACAGTTCCTCAACCCAAGAACCCAATCACCCATATGCTCCACTTCTACGTTGAACAACACACTCTTGTTGTATTTTTCCTCCTGTTACTTCTCCCCCACACACATCCAGCTTTTACTTTTTAGTATAAGCCTTCTACTGATGGAGAGGAGAGGAGGGGGACTATAAACCCACCGAGAATAAGAAGCAGCCTGAATGGCACCCCCCATGCTTTCTTGAGAGAGTGTTCCTACCACTTGCCTGGAGAAGTGGACAGGCCTGGTGTCTGTAGCTCCTGTCTTTCAAAGGTCCATTAAATGTTCATCTACATGAGCAGTTTTATGTGCAAAAATGGGCCTCTGTAGGTTGAATTAGCCTTTCATTTGAGCTTTCTGAAATGCACTCAGGCTCCCAAAGCAGTTTCATCCCCTGATGGAACTTAGTCATGTGAAAGGATCTCATCTGATTTCAGTCACTTGCAAGTGGCCTTACAGCTGGTGCTCTGTACAAGCCTAGGACTGGCAACCAGTAGAAATTTCATTGCTGGTAATGCCATGGTGAGGTCGCGCAGTCCTAGAAGTGCAGCAGGTTGCATCATGTCATGGTGTGGTCCCTCCCTCCCTGCATCACAGCCACCAGCAGTGGAAGCACACTCCGTGGTTGGAGCTGCTCCCCTCTGCAAGGCACCCTCTCCAGAAGATCCCACAAACTCAGCTGAGGTTGAGGTTTGAAGAGGAGCTGATAAATCAGAGCTGGTTAAGTGGTGTTCTGGCTTGAGTGAGGGTTTTGAATTGAGCATCAGGGGCCATTTTATGAAGTTGCAAATGAATGGCATCAGGGATATTCTGCCTTGCTGTACTAAATCTTCTTTTTACAAACAAACTATGCTTAAATCAATTAGCTATTTACTGATTCATAAGGATGTTGTTATTTTTATTTATTTCCAGGTGTTACTTGAGTGAAGACAGATAGTGGTAATAATTAGTGCTTTTTCTTTTAATTTACTGAACCACTATCAGCAGGATTATATTTGGTACTGTATAAGGACTGTAGTTCATTGTGAGAGCAACAGCAGGCACTTATCTTAGGACTCCTGCTAAACCTGGTCCTTTCTAGAAAACTTGCATGAGTAAAGGGGTTGTACCACGCATTTTTTAATAGTCAGCAGTTATATATTTTATTCAAGTTTAAAAATACTTCACCCTTTTAACAAATGCTACATATTCATCTAAGAAGTGGTCATTAAAGAAAGTGCCACTATATCATTCCTTTGTATTTAATTTGGGGTAGAAAGAGAAAACTGTACTTTGAGCAAGGTTTATTTCTTTTCCAATTTAGGTAATTTCTTTTTTTATCTAAGCTGGCCAAGTTCAATTTAAATTATTGTGTGAATTGTTGGTGAGATGCTTTTCTTTGAATCAGCAAGCATTTGGCCATGTCAAATGAGCTTCTGGCAAACAAGAATATTAGTACCAGGGGACATCTTGGAAAGCTACAGTTTGTTTTTGTGCATCATGAACAGTTTTCAGTGTTAAAAGTTATGCTTTTCTTAAATATTGTTCCATTCAAGGTAAGAAGGGTTGCTTGTTTCTTTGATTTTCATTCCATTCTTCTATCACTGCATGTAAACAATTAAATTTAACAGGAATGTAGATAAAAATCAAAGTGTTCAAGTTTCATCAGTTCTTCTCCATTTTGCTTTGTCAACTCAATGACGTCTTTTTAGTGCTTTATTATTTTTTCCTAGCTGGTATAATTTTCAAAATACTCATTAGAAATTTCTTATTTGTTTTTTCATATTTGATTAGGCTTTAGCAGCGCAGTAACCAGGGCAGATAGGACAATAACTAATTAGTCTGCAGGCCACAGAGAGTTCAACACAAGTATTTACTTGGCTGACAGAATATTTCTGTTAGCCTCCTCAAAGGCAGAGCAGGAGCTGAGGGAAGCTCTTTGGCCACAGCTGGTTCTATCTGAAATTTTCTCTGAGTCAGTGCTTTACCTGCTAACCCTCCACTGTTTGTGGTTCTTCTGCAGGTGTACAATAGATCCAACACCCACAAAGAGACAGAAGGTCGATGTGTACATGACTGCTCACATTTTACTCCTCCCCGATACACTGATTTTACTGAGCATATGCAAAAGTGCTGTCTTTTATATAGTCAATAGAATAGAGTTTTTTGAGGACATGGGAAGGGCTCATTATTTATGCAAGACAATCACCCTGAATGTACATAGTAGGATGTTCTAGGATGTGGCACAGTCTATATACCATAGCATTTCTTTGATTTTTGGCAAAATACAGCCAACCCCTCCCCCCAAACAACAAACAAGCAAAACATACACACACACAAACTGCAAAACAAAAACAATCAACCAAAAAACATCCCAAGCAAAAAAAAAACACCCAAACCCAAAAATAATCAAGGAAGCAAAGAGATTAAAATTATTACAGTTTTGTGGGGGTGCAGCATCCAGTGTGGGTCAGACTCAGATTTTGTGAACAGACAACTTCACTTTGAAGAATGAGAGAGAATGATATTAAAAGATTCCTCTACACTGTTTGGACAGAGTGTTTCCAGATTTGGTGATTACATGTAATTTACCAGTATATTTCTTGCTTTAGCATACAACCCACACATGACTTCTCAGTCAGAGCATATCACAAACCCTTCCTAACCTGCAGTCACATTCAAATTGCATTGCTTGCACAGAGGTCCAGTCACTTGTACTTGCTGCCATTGTGAATTCTGTTTTGTTATTTTAGTGTCTACTCTACTAGCTGCCTCTTTATTCAGATACTCAATGAGGATCTTGTCTGGGAGAGGAAAAGAAGAAAGATTCAGCCCCAAGATATCTGTCTATGGAACGAGTACCTTCCATTGCAGCCAATAAGTGGAAATCTCTTCCTACAGGGTGGACCCTGTTCCCAGTTTACTGTGTTTCACTGATACTTTCAAGGACTTTGCAAGAACAGTTAAGGGATCTTTCCATCTTAGGAAGGAATGGGATGCTCCAACTTGAAACTTCTTTTCAGATATCCCTAGTTCTCCTTAAAATCAAGATCCTCCAGAAAATGAATTTCTGAATTGTGAAAGAAGCTTTAAGTTTCTTTTGGAAATACCTATATATTCTAAATTGCTCTTGAAAAAAAATAAAAAAATCTTAATTAATAAAATTTATACACCCTACCACCATGAGAGTTTGTAAAAATTTCTATTATTTATGTTTTTCCAGTGTTTTTCTTCCATTTGTGTTGTTTGCATTCAGACACATGTACTGAAGTCAGGATCCTGTTTTGATCTCTTGGGATACTCCGGTGGGAGTAACAACCTTATATCACTCTCCCACAAATGGATGACAAATGGATACTGATAGGAAGGTGTCCATGCTTTTCTGTAGGCTGCAGGTATTCCTACTTTTCTCTAGGGTATGATTCCCTTTAAGTCCCAATACCTGGATAATGGCATGCAAATTGAGCCTACTTAACAGGAATCAAGCAGGTAGCCTTTTTTAAAACAGTTGATATGTTCTGGCACTGTAGGAAGATTTAATAAACTCACGTATACTTAGTTTTTCCAAGACATGCTTTGTTGTGTACTGGAATTTGAAACTGCATGGTATCTATTTAAAAATTCACTGGGTGCTTGTAGTTCTGTTTAATCCCATGAAGTCCTTAGTTGCATCCTAAATGAGTTACACACCTCCTGAAATCTGCCCTTTAGAGGTGAAAGAATCTTGGACAATGGCCCTATTGTTAATCATTATTTCCAGTATAATGTAACAAATGTTCTAACCTTGAAAGGAGGCAGGGGAGTAAAACCCTAGCCTGCCTCCTTATCCTTTTTCCTTCCAGGTTTTATTCTTTTACAGCTGTAGCAGTACAAAGCAGCTACAACTAAGAATATGAATCACCGTTGCTATCGTCATTAACATAATGCCGGTGTGTAGATTTATCTGCAGACTTTCAGTTTGATAAACTGTTGGCATGTAAATATTTCCTTGAAGAAATTCCAGTCCAGCTGCTTTTGTTTACAAATCTATCAATGGTTAACACCATAGACTGTATTTTGCCAGTATCTGAATTATAATTACAACTTCTTTAATTGTGAATTCATTATAAAAGAGGAGGACAAAACTAAATAATAAATATTTTGAAGATTTTTGGAATCATGCCAGCATGTTTGCCTACATTAATTTTTGAAAATGTGAGGACTTACGCTTGTTAGTCTTCATTCTATTATTCTTTTTTATTATTTATTTGTACAGTTAATTGTGAAGAAATTCTGTCTGAATAATTATTTCATTGTATTTATTTTGTCTTCAGAGGTTCTTCTGTTTATTCCATGTTTTTACATCTTGACTTCTGCTTGATCATTCTATGGATTTAATTAAGAGTTGACTTTGATACACCAGTCACAGTAACATCTAAACTGACCTGAATACTGAATATTTGCAGGTTTTCAAAAAAAAAATTTGCGATACAGATCAAAGAAACTCTGGAATTTCACTTGGCAGCAGGTTATTGGCTTTGCTTGTTGCTGTTTTGACCAGCGATGCAGAGAGCCATGCTTTGAATTTATTGAACTCTCACTGGTTTGTATAATTGTTTGTTACAACTTAATTACAATTCAGTACAATTTTCATGGATCAGCTCTGGAGGCAAACTATGAAATTTATTATCCCTAAATTAGGATAGCTAAAAGTTAGATTTGAGCTACATATTATAGACCTATTTATAGCCAATGGACAAAATCCACACCTCAAAATAATAAATCATTGGTTATCAACCCTTGGGTGCCTCTTTTAGGATTAGATGAATCGCTTGTGAAGGTACCTATTTGTCTTTATTAGTCAACAAAAGGCTACATTTTAGCCAACAGCTATGGCAGGAGATGAGGTTTGCCTGGGAATTTCTGTAAGAGCTGTTGGGAAGCAGTTTGGTTTCACTAGCTAGTCCCACCAAACTTCTTCCAGGATTTCATATCCTTTGCTTGTCTATCCTTGCAAGTAGTTTTTGAGCCCTCTAGTGACACCAGGAAGAGAGTCCACCACATCTGTATATGCCTTGTTGTTCACCTCATTTTGCTTATGATAATCAAATAAGTTTGCATGAATCTGCAGTGTAGAATCTGAAGGGTACAATTCGAAGCTAGAATGCAACAACATCTGGCTTTCTTTTTAGTTTCTTTGAAGACTTTGGGGTAGTTGGGAGAATTCATACATTTTTCTACATTGCCTTAATTGCATTTTTAAAAAGTTAAATGTTTTGAGATGTAAAAAGAAACAAATGCAAATAAATAATTGTATCATTATAAACTATTTTTGTCATGGTTTTTCATTTTCCCTGCTAAAAGTGAAGGAGTGTTTTTCAACAATGTTGTGTAGATATAAGAAATAACTGAAAAGTCATCTCCTGTTCATGTGCTTTAAGAATCTAACTTCCACCTGATAAAACAGTCTTCCCAGTAAAATATCCTGTAGTTATGCAGTTTTTTCTGGAATATTCTGTAGGAAAATCTCATTTTCTCAACTTAATTCTGTAACTATAGGTGGTCAGGATTTTTTTATGACAATAGGAAATGCATCCTTTTCTTCTTTAACTGTATAGTTAATTTAGTCAGCATCTTTCTGAAAATGCTTTCTTAGGTACCTATACTGTGGTAATGAGTCTTATGGCAATCATGAACTTTTTATTTCTTGAATTTCTTTCACATTTGAAGCGTGCAAGGCTACAGAAGCATGTACAAGGCTACTTGATTGTCTTCATAGGACGAGTTTCTCTCCGGAATGAATAATGACAACAAAAGAAAAATTTTCTATTTCAGATAGAAACAGACTGACAGACTTACAACTACCTTTATATCCAATGATTGTTTTTTTCAATTTGTGCAAACTGTCTATACATACGATAAATGATCAGTCTTACAGTTTCTGAGTATCCAGGAGTGTATGTTAGAACTCTTTTAGACTTATATGGCAGCTTAGAGGCTCTTGAAACCAGGTATCCATCTCCCCTCCCTGAATCACAATACTGTTTTAATGGTACCACTCTCCATAAAATTATCTTAGACTATTTTACTGGATTAAAACATATTATTTGTGTTTTCTTTCAAAAGTAATGAGATGCTACTTTTAGCTACTGCTTTATTTATTGCATCAGTGCTGAGTATATAGTCTTTTAATTTTGTTGCTATTTATTTAAGATAAAGTTCTTAAGGTTTGGTTATTAGCAATAACACTTAGAGATTAACTCTGTTCAGGTGCAATATTGATTAACTCTATCATTCATAAACCCACTACAAAATATTTAGCTATATAATTCATTGACTTTCCACATAATCAGCTGGTGAATTATACGACTAAACTTGATGGGCTGAAAATGTGAATGATAAATTCATTCAGTAGAGTATTTTTGATGTATTTTATCTTTCTCTGGTACATTATCAAAGATGAAACTTTGTCCATTACGTTTAGAATATCTGTTGTAAGTAGTTGCCATCTAGTGCCAGCACTCATTGCTATTCACAGGTAATGGTGCAATACTTAAACTTTGGAAGGCAATATGTTTCTCTCAATTTGTAATGGAGTGAGGTAATGTCATGTCTGTAATGGGAAGTAAATAACATGCTTTGACATGAATGGACACTTCAGGCAATCATTAAAATAACTGAGTGTGGTGGAGAGTTAGAAAGATGAAGATTAGGAGAGCTGCATGTTCATTCATTGACATCTCCTCCACTGACACTGTGGTGTACTAAATGCATGATACTCATGATCTGGTAGTGAGCCCATCTGATGGGAAAGAAAATGGTTCTTATTTCCTTCTCATAAAATGTTAGCTCCTCCAGTGGAATATATCATAAATAAGAAAAACTTTGCAAATTCTTATCCCCAACTTAGAGATTCATTCTGAGCATTAACTCTTAACATGGCATTCTGTCATTGGGAGGGTGGATTTGTGCTGTTGTCTCTGCACAAGCCTTTCAAATTTGTTCAGTTTACAAATAAGTTGAAAGTGGAAACTTTCTTGCTAGTTTGGCCAGATATGTGAGAGCTCAGCAGGATTTCTTTTCAAACAAAATACTGCAATAAGATTTTACTGAACTATTCTGTAAGTGATGTGTGACTTCTAAAAGATTTTCCAGCAGAACCACAAGCAGTAATCCATTTGTGACTATGAAAGAAGAGATGGCATCTGGGGAAAGCAAAGGTCAAATTGGAACAGTACCTTTAAAATCATCCTAATGTTTAATATAACCTGTATAGCTGAGTACAGGCAAGGTATTCCCAAATGAGTATATTAGTATCTTCTCTTCATAGCTTTTGATTTCAGTAAATAATAAAAAGGTGAAAATTAAAGATTTTTGCTGTCTATGTGCCTATGGTTTCATCCATTGGATTAATTTATCACACTGTGTCTTCACACCTCTTTTTTAGTAAAATGGATTTTAGTTCCTCACTCTGCCGCAATCTTGGTTCAAGGTCCCAAAACCTGAAGCAGTGGGTAAAGGTGGGTTTTTTCAGTTCACTTTTAAGAAATTATGAAAACTGTGACTTGCAGATTAGCTGAAATTCTTGATATTGTTTGTTTCTATAAAATTAGATAATTGATCTGTGTATGAAAACTAATCTACAGCTCCCTATAGAGCTTTTGATTGAATTCTAGAATCAGTTTTATCTGTGAGTTTTAGCCCTGATGCACCTTCCTAAAGAAAGTAAAGCTATCAGACAAGACAGGGATTTTTTACTACTCCTTCACTATCTCCTTGAAGACTTTATTCCCAGGCTTCAGCCCTCTGTCTTCTGTGTGTGTGAAAGGAGCTATGTGTGAATACTTCTGATTGCATTGTGAGATTGCAGGCGATTAAAAAAGAAGTGTAGTAGGAAGTGAGATTTACCTTTTGACTTCTATCCTCTCCATCTGCTGTATTACTCACACACACACACACACACACACACACACACATGCACACACACTTTAGTTTCCAAGCGCAAAGTGGTTTTGGTGGTGAAAATGAGTGAAACTGATCTTGCCAAGAGCAATCGCTCTCCACCTCCCTTTCCTTTTCACAGGCCTGTCTAAACCCTGAGCTGACTCTGAAGGTGATGCCCACAACTTCCATTCCAAGTCCTGATCCGGCAGACTTACAGCTACATTCTGTTTCCTTTCAGAGCCAAAGGAACAAGGTTATGCTGGGAAGAAAAGTCCTGCTGTGCCATACTTCCTTTCTGAGGGATGGATGAAAACTTAAAGGACTTCTGTTGCTTCTGATGTATTTTTCACCCAAGGACCCAAAAGATATTGGCTGGGAAAATGACATAATTTATGTGCCAAGTTCTTTAAGGCCATGCAGTGCTACTGCTTACCACGCTACAGATTAGAGCACTTCCTGTGCCTTGTCACCTCTTCCCAGATCTCTCTCTCCTATGAAGGTTGTAACATTGAGTCTAATTAGCTTTCTCTTTTACTCTTCACTCATCCAATCTCCCCCATACCCTGATCCTTATCCCATTTAAATTTTTTTTGTAAACAATTCTTCTCCAGATACTTTGTATTTACTATACATTTCTTGTTGCATTACCAAAAAAACAAAAAAATTAGTTGTTTATCTGGTAGAAACTACCTTTGGAAAGTCAATTTTTAGATGTTTAGATTATCTTGCATCTTCACAAAACCAGCCTTGACCTTTCAAAACTGTCCAAAGCCTCAAACATTGTCTTAAATAAACAAACAAACAAAAAAGTTTCAAATCACTACTTATTTATTTTTGAGGCAGAACGGATTTGCCATGAGCACTGTCATGTTGTGCAAAGTCTACATCTTCTTACAAGAAGACAAGTAAGCCAGCTATGACAGATAACTAAACAAAACTATATTTTGGCATTAAGGTGGCTACTTACAAGGCTCATATATCCCACATCCAAGATTAATTTTCTTTGGTACATTTTAAATCAATTCATGGATACAGTAATTACATTATACTCAAGCCGTGTCAATCTATCACTGCTCCGAATCAATATGGTAGATGTTTTTCAACTATTTATAAATAACAATGCTCATATATGCCAAACATCTTATAAAAATAACAGTTAGTTAGAATAAAGAGCTTATTTGTTTTTGTGTGATGTAACTCTTTGTTATGCTTTGTAGGGTTGCCCTGCATATGTCTTTTTTAAAATTCAAGATTGCGTTTAACTTTTTGTTTGCAGTGGAGTTTTACTTACTTGCCTGATTTCACTTTCCTTTCTGAGTTACAGATAAGTATGTACATGTTTAAATGTAGAAGTGAGTACTTCTACAGGCACAAATTGCAACTCTGTACTTTTCACTGGAAATTAATCAAAGGGGACCCCTTAGAAAATGCTATACAAATTGTTATCTGAAAACATTATTTTTCTATAAAATGATGCCTTGAATAAAGATATGAGGTTAGAGCTAGGTGGTCAATATAAGTTTTCTCATGCACTTTAGAAGTTTTAATTTTAAGATGTGGCCTCATAAAAATATGGTGGCAATTCAATAGTAAATATCTTTAATGTATAAACTTCTAGATTTTTAGTTGGTATTTTATTTTACTCATTTCGGTCATTAGGCATTTATTTCCTGACCTTTCAGAGCTACCTACAGTGGAATTTTTCTCCAGGTAAGGTGACTCAGGTGCCTTAACAACTGGCCAGCAAAGTGCAAAGGGAGAACAGAGATGAACCTTAAGTGTTTCCTCCAGTTTTTCACATGAACTAAGGAAATTTTGTGTGGCTTCAATACAAAACTATCAGTTACCCACAATATTAATTCAAAGCCAGTCTTAAGTTCATGAACCTTAACAAACCTCTTGATGAACCTCATTTATGTTTGGCATTTCAAATGAAACACAATACCACAAGGTCTTCACATGGTTTTGTGTTTCACGTAGTTTTGGGTTTCTTTGCAAACATCTTTAACGTAATTACTATTACTTTGAAGATATAAAATGCCATGGACAAAGTCTTCATTAGGTGTAAACTGACAACTCTGTACCAAGTTCACTGTCAACAAACAGCCTTCAAGATTTGATCCTTTAATTAATAAGCAATACTTGTCTTTGACCCCAATTAAAATGAACAAAAATGGTACTGAATCATATCCTTTCAGTGCAGAAACATGCAGATTTATACAGACAATATACAGGAATTTAAGTTCTATTTGGGCACCTAAATAAATGAACTTTTTTATGTAGGTACTGTTATAACTGCAGTAAATATGCTGACACATTACTCACTGTTATACATCCAATCACTATTAGCCAGATTAATTATTTTTGCTTAATCTATAGCATTTTTCCTGTCAGAACAGCATTAGTTATGCAAAAGTGGTCATACATTGTCAAACTGAGAGGCTCATCTTGATTATTCTTGGTTATTTTGAGTATAAGTACAATCCACCCTGACTGTTAGTCTGCCCTTGGGACTCAAGCAATTTGGCTGTTATTATAATGAGGTGTGGCTCATCATAAGGGTGATTATAATGGAATCTAAGGGAATAGGGAGTCAAGCCTACTGTATATTATCTTTCATTTTTAAAGACTGTACTTTGGAATAATGGTTGAGTATTGTAGCATTTCTGTTCATTGCATGTCTTCAGGGGTTGAGATATCCTCCAATGGACTATTTTGATACTAATAGGAAGGCACGTTTAGAACATGAAAATCCCTGTATCTGTTCCTTCAGGCAATTTGTTCAGAGTGTAATTCATATCTGATGAATACTTGGTGACACTGAATGGTCCAGTGAAGATTGGTGCTAATTTTGCAGTAATGCTCTCTGTTGCATCTGTGGCTGAGTGGGAAGGTATTTTTCACCAGTTCATGAACATTTAAAAATCACTTGTATATTTGTGATCATAGTATTATATTCTATTCTCTAATTTCTACTGGAGTTACTCTAAAGTGGTTTTAGATCTGAGCTGTGATCTTCATAATCTTCTCACTTTTCTGAAGAGGACTAGCTCCAGAAACAACACAGTTCCTTTTAAATTAGAAGGTGTTATCTTCAAGGAAACCAGAAACTTGTAAAAAAAATGGTTGCACTTTTTCTCCATTATTTCCTGTGAACTACACTGATGAAAGATTATTTTCATTAAAACCGAGTACCTTAAATTGTCACTGTAAAGGCCAAAAAAATTGTCATCTCCTTATAGGATAGGATATTAGGGATTTTAATTGTAGTTATTTTGAAGATATTATGACAGAATAACAACAAAAAATAATTAAAATTATTTTCTGTAGAGGCTTTCAATATATCTCTGAAGTGCATTGTTGTTGAAAAGAAATTGCTAACTATATCTAAGAATTCAATGAAAAAGTTTCTCAAGGTATGCGTGGAAACATAATTCCAGTGTCCATGTGTAATTTATATACATGGTTACAAGAAGGATAGAGCTATTCTGACAAAGCTGCATCATTTCCTTCTTATTGAAAAAGTTCAGGTATAATGGTAAAAGCAAAATCAAAAATTAAATCAAAATCTTCTTCCCTTTCCCTTGACTGGAGAACATAATAATATTTAGCTTCTACTGTTCTCTTATGAAGTAATCTAATAGCCTCAAAAGTAAGTATAATCCTTTTCTAATATTGGCACATTTTGTGAATTTAAGAAATTCTATTTACTTCATTATAATTTTGTTGTAGGTCTTACCTTATCTTTTCAATTTGGACAACATAAAAAGTGGTGTTGATCCATTCGACATAAATATCTAAGATTTGGTGACTTGAAGTGTTAAAACAATAATAACAGAATGGTGACAGTCTGGAACAAAGTGAAGAAAGGCATCAACCTGTATACATAGTGATTTGTTGAAATATTTACCAATAATTGTTTATGATTTAAAATAAGACAAGTAAAAAACAGTACAGGTCAAATCTAAAAAGCCTTATTTGAATCAATTGCTGTGCATGACATAGCTGAATTTTACAGCTTTCTGCATCACAGAATGCCATTAAAAGATTGTCATTCAATTGCAATTACTAGGAAATGGCATATATAGTATTTTTTTTTCTACAGAAGCTTTAGAGAAGAGTTGGTAGAGAAGCATATTGACCATTTTTCCATAGTAGATATTTTGGAGAAGGTTTGCTTAGTGCCAGGAATCTAGAGTTGTTAGGATAGGAAATATTTTGCCATTCTTTGTCACAAAGCATATATTTCATTGTAGCTGCTTTTTATCCCTGAGTCAGGTAGAAAGAGCATAAAATAATATCACGGGAAAAGCATGGCACATAAAATGATCTTTATAAAAGCTATTACTTTGGATATAGTATTTTAAACTAGAAATCCTCAAACTCAACATTGCTCCAAGTTTCCAAATTATCAAGGAAGTATATGCTTGTAAAATGACATATTTTCTGAGTAGTTTTCTATCCTAAATACTTGATTTTATTGTAACACTTTTTGGTTTTTGTTGGTTTTTTTGTAAGCGGAAATAATCTGAAATTTCTTGAAGCTTGCTACCTCAGTCTCTTATTATTCTTTCAAATGACTCAGTATTAATTACTCTGTTAGAAAGTGCATATATATATATATATATGTATATGTATATAACTTAAATATATACAAATAACTGCAATATTTAGAGAGATTCGCTGCTCGGCAATAAATATACACCTCCAAATTACAATTTTTTCTTTCTGCAGGCATGAAAGTTTCAGCAAAATCACAAACTGTCTTACAAAAGTGCCTACTTTTCAGTGTATAAGTGACTGATATGATGGGAGATCTTGCAAATATGTTTTATCCACCTTGTGTTTGAAGCACAAAATGCAATCAGACAGTCCATTTTTAAAGCTAGAAAAGTTCTTCTCTGGCATGTGCAGTGTTCTGTTGCCATATGCTAATATCCTGTCTTTTCTCTGAGCTTCTTTCTGCATGGATGCTCCACCAAGGCCCCCATGACATGCTTCTGTGTGGACTGTAAATATCCTTTTAAGGTGTTGGAAAGCTTACAAGGACTTGCTGAGTGGTGCTCAGTAGGAGTATGGGAAGACCTTCTAATTGAAGCAGTGCTTAAAAGGCACAACATATTTCATACTATGTAATGTCCAACACTGAGTGACAGTGTAGACCTCCATGTAATATGGTAAAACTGAATGACTTTTGACTGACTGGATGTTTAAAGTGTAGCTGTATTAGAAAGAAATAAAAAGAAAATTTTAAAGAGGCAAAAAATCCCACCAAAACTAAAAACGGGCCAACAAAATATTGCATAGAATAATTTCCCCTTAGTTTCAAGAAGACAGTTATTTAAACATCTTTGTGAACATGATCCGAACAGGTAAGCAGGATATAATATTGGGGAATAATGTATTAAAATACCATTAAAAGTTCTTAGCTTTTATGATGGCTAATAGTGGTTGTGACACTGCCAGGATAAAGTATTTGGGCAGAATATATTAATTCTCAATAATAATTGTCAAAACCTGTTTGGTTTGGATTTGGGGTTTTTTTTGTCCCACTTGATAGAATTTGAGAGAATTAATTTTTTCTGACTCCTCCAGTATTACAGTTTAATTAATGTGCACATGTAGAAATATTTATCAGATTATATATTTGTAGTGGGAAAAGAACCTTACATTTTGGAAATGGAAATGGAAAGGAAAAGGAAAGGGGAAGGGTAATGGAAGGGAGGAAGGGAAGGGAAGGGAAGGGAAGGGAAGGGAAGGGAAGGGAAGGGAGGGAAGGGAAGGAAGGGAAGGGAAGGGAAGGGAAGGGAAGGGAAGGGAAGGGAAGGGAGAGAAGGGAAGGGAGGGAAGGGAAGGGAGGGAAGGGAAGGGAAGGGAAAGGGAAGGGAAGGGAAGGGAAGGGAAGGGAAGGGAAGGGAAAGGGAAGGGAAGGGAAGGGAAGGGAAAGGGAAGGGAAGGGGAAGGGAGGGAAGGGAAGGGAAAGGGAGGGAAGGGAAGGGAAGGGAAGGGAAGGGAAGAAGGGAAGGGAAGGGAAGGGAAGGGAAGGGAAGGAAAGGAAAGGAAAGGAAAAGGAAAGGAAGGAAAGGAAAGGAAAGGAAAGGAAAGGAAAGGAAAGGAAAGGAAAGGAAAGGAAAGGAAAGGAAAGGAAAGGAAAGGAAAGGAAAGGAAAGGAAAGGAAAGGAAAGGAAAGGAAAGGAAAGGAAAGGAAAGGAAAGGAATACTTCAGAAAGGAATTTATGACCATCTAGGCCAACTGCCTGATCATTTCACAGATGATAAAAATTTAAAATATATTATTAAGGTCATTATCCAAATATCCTTTAAATTCTGACAGTTTGGAGCATGAACCACTTCTCTAGGAATTCTGTTGATTTTTGACTACTTTCTCTGTAAATAAATGTTTCCTCCTATCTAGTCTGATCCTTCCCTGGTGCAGCTTTGGAATATTTCCACATGCCCTATCACTGGTTTCCAGGTAGAAGAGCTCAGCACCTCCCTCTCCACTTCCTCTCCTCAGAAAGCTGTAGAGAGCAATGTAATTGCACCTTGGTTTCCTTTTCTCCAAAGTAGACAAGCTCAAAGTCCTCAGCTACTCCTCCCAGGACATTCCTTTCAGCCCTTTCACCACCTTTGTTGCCCTTCTCTGGATGCACTTGAGTACCTTCCATCCTTTTGAAATTGTGACATTGCACAATTGGATCCTGTGACTGTAAGCAAAAAGTGAAGTCCATAATTCACTGAGGATGAAAAAAATGTTGCTGAAAGCATTTGGAAATGTCTAGTAACTTTATATAATGTACCTGTATCATTTCTCACAATAGAACTGCAAAACAATTCCAGTCAGCTTAAATACTACTACTTCCCCATAATTGGAATACATATATAGAATAATAAAAGCAATTAAAATACCCCAGCTCATTTCCTTTTAGTTCCGAACTTAAACAAAAGATCTGATGATTCCTTCTGATTGCATTTCCTGGATTTATTTCTCAATAATGACACTTTTGGGAGCTATTCTATAGGGGATGAGATTGATCACCCATCACTGCTGCTGATGTGCTGTTTAACCAAGCTGGTGAACCATAAACTGTCATCAGAGAGTGTATCAGACTAACAGTGTGTATCATGCAGCTCACTCTCCTGTGCACCTAACAATGATGATCATTCTCTTAGTCCATTAGACAGCACAAGGACCTGTTAAGCAAAGTCCTACACTGGCACACTTTGCATGACCCAAAAAAAAGAAAACAAAGCCTGCTAGATGGGCTAAGTGGTGACATAAATTGAATCCATAGGTTACGGAGCAAGAAGTCTAATGCTTCATGCATTAACAGGACTTTGTTACAGACAGGATTTTTAAAGCTGAAACTGATAATTTCTTTGATAGTTGTAGATATGCTCTAAAGAAGGGAGAGGTTAGTTCTTTTGAGCAGTGAAGAACACTTGCTCCAAAATACTGTCAATTTACAATTTTTTCAAAAATATATAAAGCACTTTTGCTCAAAAGAATTTAAAGAATAAACAATATTTGTATTTTTATTTTTTGTTGAATTTAATTTTCCAGATGTTTCAATGTTACAAAGCTATAAACAAGATTAAAAACGTTATGATTGCTAGATAAAGTTTATGATCCAGAGCCCCAGACCTATGAATTTTTAAGGACAAAACCTCAAGGGATGTGCCCAGATCGATGAAGACATACATAACCTGGTGATTGACATTTATGGTCTTTTTTTAACTTGTATGCATAATTCCTACTACTGACTTCAGTGGAAATAGTCACATTTCCTCCTTTCATGCTTTTAGTTTTCTTCTCTCTCATGCAATTAGTATTTGGAAGATCAAAGCTCAAATTCGCCCTGGTTCTTCTTCCTTGAGTTGTTGAAGTCTGGTGTTTTGTGGGTTGTTTGTGTTTGTTTTTTATTTGTTCCTTTTTTTTTTTTTTTTTTTTTTCTTTATGAGCGAATTGTTCAAAAGATCTAACTAGGAATATTCAAGGAATAGTGATGAGGCTTTTGCCCCAAATTAATACTGCTGAGTGAGTTGCAGGTAATAACAGATATTGTGAAGTCCTCTCAGATTTGCAGAAATGCCTGCCCCAATTAATACTATAGCTGTACCCTTGAGGAACCCCTCATTTCACCTAAAATTTCTTTTAGGGCTCTGAGGGTGGTTTCGCCTCCTTTTTATTCCCCAACTCCCTGATCCTGAGAAATCACCTAGAAACATACTTGGAAGTCTAAATATAATCAAAATTTCTGTTTCACTCCAGGCTTTTCTTGTTTGTATATATTGACCAAATTTTTGATATCTGCAGCATGTGACATAAAGAACTAAATTAGTCAGTGGGGAAAAAACAGACTCTTCAAGGGCAAGACTCTTCCCTTCTGTGTTAAGAAGGTGATCTTCTCACTGGTAGAGAGTATCTGTCTTGTAGAGTGGCTATACCTGACGGTGCCCAAGTTTAATTAGACAAATCCAATGTCTTCTGTCCAAATTTGAGTCTCTTCAGATGTACAGTACAGTTAAAACAGAAAGTCTACCCTTCCTCTGAGCAACCCATTGTCTATTGATCCCTTGTGAAAATTTTTGTACAAATGCTTCTTTATTTTCTCCCATCCATCTCTCACACCTGAAAGGAAATTGTGATAAAGTCTGCTTTGCCTGTAAGGTTGTTCATGGTTCTCACACAGATTTCTGCTGGACATTTTTCTTTTCTGTAATTTTATGTCAAAAGCTAGGAATTGTGTAGTCCAGTAGATGATTGAGAGGCTTAGAAAATGTTGGCGTGTGTTTCCAAGTGTTTCTCCTTCTGTATCCATGCTGTGGCTTTGTTTTTACTGCAGGTACACAAAGGCAGTGAAAGCACTCTCTGTGTCCAGTCCTTAGCAACTTGCAGTGTCTGTGAAAGTAATTAAGCTGGCAGCAACAACAAATTGAAATGATAACAATAGTAACACTAATAACATGTAAAAGTACAAGTAAACAAGAAAAGGTTTAACTAAGAAAAAATAGTCCCAAAGAGACTGTTTTCTGTGTGTATCCTCTGCTCGGAATTCACACAGTTACAACAGAGCTAGGAAGTTTCAAATAGAAAGTTAAATCATTGTACTAAAACTAGGTAATGTCCCCACTACATCTGGAGGTTAGGAAAACTAGGTAATGACTCCAGAAATTACCAGAATAATCATTAGAGCCCTGAGAGCACCACCAGCCCTGGCTGTCCCTGCCCAGCCCCTCCAGTGCTCCACACCTGCTGCTCATGTCCCTCCAGGGCTATCCACCCCAGCAGCACCACAGCAGGGCTGTCTCCAGCTCCACATGCCTGCCCTCCTGGCCATGGGACCCTCTGAGTTGGCCCTACACAGGACCCACATCCCAGCTCAGCCTTGACCCATTCCCATCCCCACTGAGGTGCCCAGTGCCTGTGGCTGTGCTGGTGCCCCTTGGCTGCCTTGCTCCTGGCCCTAATGAACCTCATGGGGAAGCACCCAGCTGCCAACACTAGCAGCACCTGGATGATCTTGGATGTAATGTTAAGCATAAGTCTATGCAAATTCATATCAAGGTATTTTATCATTCTCATGCACGAGGAATAGTAAGATATTTTCTTAGTACTAGAGAAGGTCAAAATTTCAGGGGATGTCATTAGGAGAGTCAGGAAATAAAACATTTCTACCACCTCTTACTCCTTTGTTGCTGACAACGCAACTGTAATTCCTAATTTCTCAGGTAATAAAATATTTAAATTTTTGCTTGTTATGATACAATTTATTTTTTTGTTGTAGTTGCAACGAAGCCTAATGTTAACATAAAAGCAAATGAAACGCTCATGCCTCTCTGTGCAAGTCTGAAAATCAGAGTCTCTGGCCATGGTAATGCAATGCCTATGCCTTACATGTATTTCCTCATGGTTGGGTCTTTTGTATAGAGTGGAGTCCACAGATTTTGTAAAATCACTTGGCTGAACAGAGATTCTTAATGTACTGGATATCCAAAGGTTTGTGAAATCTCAGCAAAAGGCTGGTTTATAAAACATGAAAACCACAGGAGATCTGTGTACTTCTGCAGTGGTAGCTGGAGGTAAAGAAAATACCTGGTATAAAGGAAAATACCAAAGGTATTTTACCTCACACTAGAGTCCTGTATTTAAGCACATTAATTAGGTTTTAACCTTTTTTTAGAAAAAGTTTAGTTAATGATTCTTCTTGTTACTCAAAACAAAAGAGATTTTTACTTATTTGGTGTCTATTGTTGTTTTATTTGAATACTATCTTGAATATAGCATATTTTCTCTTTCCTTTTTTCCTAGAAAATACAGACAGTGCATGCTAACTGACCAACCACCTTAATTGGCCAGCTGTTACTGATGGAAGAGATTGGTCTCTTCAATCAACAGTTTAGAATGGAAGCATTTGCACTTTCTCTGTTTACTACAGAAGGAGTAAAGGAATTATAGAATCATAAATTCATAGAATGCTTTGGGTTGGAACGGATCTTAGTTCCCTCTGCCATAAACAGGAACAATATGAGGTTGCTCAGAGTCTCATTTAACCTAACCTTGAACATTTCCATGGATATGGCATACACAACTTCTCTGGGCAATCAGTTCTAGTGTGTCTCCACCATCAATGTTAAGAGTTTCATTCTAATGTCTGATAGAAATCTACCCTCTTCCACTTTAAAACTGTTTCCTCTTGTCCTATCACTACATGTCCTTGTAAAAAGCCCCTCTCCAGCCTTCTTGTAGCCACCTTTAGGTACTGAAAATCTGCTAGAAGGAGCCTTCTTGTCTCCAGGCTGAGCAACACCAACTGTCTCAGCCTTTCCATGTCAGATTGGCTCTCCATCCTCCTGACATTCTTCATTCTTCTATCCCTTATCTGAAGTTGTTCCAACATATCCATGTCTTCTCACATTGGAAGCCCTCAGAGATGGGTGTGGTACTCATGTTGGGGTCTCATGAGAGCAGGGCAGAGATTATCAGCCTCCTGCCCATACTTCTTTTGATGGACAGAATTGGCTTTCCAGGCTGTGAGCTCACATTGATGGCTCTTATCCAGTTTCTCATCAATGGACACAACCAAGAAGGTCCCCACATCCTTCTCCTCAGAGCTGTTCTCAATCTAGTCTCTCTCCAGACTGCATCTATGCTTGGGATTGCTCAGACTCAGATGCAGGATTTTGCACTTGGCCATACTGAACTTCAGACATGATGCAGACCTACCTCTCAAGACTATTTAGGTTCCTCTGACAGTATCTCTGCCCTCCAGTGTTGACAGCACCACACACAGTTTGGTGCCATCAGCTGACTTGCTAAGGCTGCACCTGATCCTACTGCCTATGCTGCTGACAAAGATGTTAAACTGTGCTGGTCCTGCCACTGGAACATCACTTGTCATAGGTCTCCACTTGAACATTCAGCTGTTGTCTACAGCTCTTCGAGTGTGACCATTCAGCCAATTCCTTATCCACTGAGTCATCTAGCTGTCAAATCCAAGCCTCTCCAATTTAGACAAGGAAGTTTCGTGGTACAGTGTCAAATTCTTTACACAAATCGAAGTACATGGTGTCAGTTTCTTTTTTCCTATCCTCCAATGCTGTAAACCCTGTTTTAGAAGGCCACCAAACTTGTCAGTTCTTGGCAAGTTGTTTTTTCCATCAACTGAAAACAACTTTTTCAAAGGGGTCTGTGCTTAGGTTCCCTCAGTGCATAGTTGTCTATTCTGAAATAGTTGTAAAAATCTATGGAAAGCAGAGTAATGTCATTTTAGCAGTGTATCATCCTGCATCAGAAACTAAAGCATGCAAACCCAAATTGATTTGTAACAGGTACCTTATTAGAAGCAAACATCAAGAAAACTAGAATCAATGTTGAAACAAAAATTTGTCTTGTAAGCAATCCTGAGTGAAATGTGTTGACACAGCATCACATTCTGTAGGCCCATTTTTGCATGCTTTTCAAAGCGCAGCCATCTCGATCTGGGAGAGATGAATAATTGACTGATCACTGCATAATTCAACGTACTGTTGTAAAAATTCAAGGTCTAGCAAATTTGAAGCTTTTCTTCTTTATTGAGACTGAGGTTAAAGTTTCAATCAACCTTGAAGAAACATTTAAATAGCACAAGGATGCATGATTTATTAAAGTGCATATTATTCTTCCATATATTCCCTCCTTCTTCATTAAGCTTCCTTACATAATGTTTATATGAAGTTTATGAAGTGTACCTCATAAGTTGAGCAATGATTACCTTAAAAGATAGCATTAGAGGTCAGTTATCTTCTTTTTTTTTTTTTTTTCAAATGAAAAGTAAAAGCCAAAAACAAAAGATGAAAATGAGTTGGAAAATAAAGAAATATTCACCCATCCTTAATAAAATACCTGTGTTCTTAGATGCACTATTTTCCCCGTTTCCATTTAGGAAAATAAATTTATCTAATATTAACCAATAACAGTTACTTTTGCTCAGTTCATAATGGTTAAATGCAATGTTCAGCAATTAATGGCCTTTAGGATATATAGAATTCCCTAGTTAAATTAGTTGTCATAATCACAAAAAAAAAACAATCTCATGTAGAAGTCGGTCAAGTCTGCTTCACTTGCAAGTCATACTGCAGTTTGACGAATTAAAAGATTAAATTAAAAGGTTTACAGTCTTGTTGTCCTAAGTTATTACCATTGCTTCTTCATAGTACTGCCACAAAATCTGACTCAAGTCAAATTCTTTTCAAAATTCCGATATTCAACACTTTACAAGTCATTGCTGAATCCCAAAACAGTTTGATTGCCTTTTCATTATTTCATGTCTAACATTTGTCTGGCACTCTAAATTTACATGGTATCATCTGACACCCAAAAAAATTTTTAAGGGCTTGTCCTCCATGAATGCGGATGTGAATTTCATGGAAACTGGGAACTCCATGCTTGCTCCTTTTTTTGAATATACACACTATGAGTTATGGGTGCCTTTGTGGAAGAGAAAGATTTAATTTGCATGATTAAAAGTGTTATTATGAAAGTTACTGCTGAATACTTTGTGTGCTGTGAATTTATAGTTTCCTGTGGAACAAAGCCCTCTGTATGGACAGATCCTATTTCTGAATAGACTTACATGTATATGTGAGTAGTGTTGCTATTGTAATTTGCATGCATTGAGATGACTAATATATGTAAAATTTCTCCTCTGTATTACATATGCAAAGTCCAAACTGAATAAATAAGCAGACATTAGTAAGCTCAGCATTGGGAAAGGGAGAGTAGTCACTGAAACAAGGATAACTTGATGACATTTTCTGCTTGGGGGTTCATTAAGAATAAATATGAGTGAACTAACTTAGATCACACAGGGAATCTGTGCAACAGCAATCTAGTTAAAAGAAAATATGTATTTTGATGGAGGAGAGTGAAGATATTTGAAAGATGGGAGCATCTTTAGTGTGGGTACATCATTAAGGAGAGTTGAGTGTTGAGTGTTTATTACAGCCATTGAATAAACATCAACTACTCACAAATTTAGTGGAGAAGGATACAGCACCTTGCAGACAGATGAAAAACACTGAAAAAAGGAAGTACAATGACATAGGGAGGACCAGAAAAAAATAAGAAGGTAACATTTTAATTTGAAATAATTTCCATTAAATGGATGATCCAAAAAATTAACTGAGTTGGAAAAAAAAAAAATAAAAGAAGAAAAAGGGAGTCCTAAGAAAGTACTGCTAAAAGGGCTTGATTCAGGTATAAAATGTAGGTAAGAGTCATAAAACCTAGAGATTTTGATTTTTCCGGTTTGATTTCCTTATTAGGAGCTTAGTGAAACAAAGTCCTAACCCTTCTTTCAAATTAAGGTTTTCAGATATAAAGGACTTCAGCAGTTTTTTTTTTGAGTGCAACATCTATTCTATAAATAGGTCCGGTTATTTGTGTATTTTGACTACATTTGTGCTACTTGTAATTATTTTTTGATAAAGGTAGAACCTTTTAAAATTTTTATTGATCCATGATTAAAATATTAGACTTTGTAAAAGTAGGCAAGCCAACAAAGATCATTTTCTGACACTGACTGTTGCAAGAGAATAAAACTCAGTTGCAAATACTTCAGAAAGAATGTTCCTTGTAACTTTTGTAGTATTGCTCCTAAAGCTTTCATTGCAACCTAGATACCATTGCTTAGTTTAGGCATACAGTGAAGGATATTATATAACACAAATGTTCTAATTAAATTCATATGGGCATGTATTCACCTTCACAGAATTCTGTAAATACATATGTGAACTCTAAATGTATTTCAATAATACATATTTCTATCAACTCTCTAGGTTTTTTTTTTTTTTTTTTTGAGATGAAATGTCATCATATCAGGGTTTTTTGTTCCTATTAGGAATATCTGTGACTCCTGATAAACTAATCTTTGAATGTTATTGGAATAAATTGGATGAGATTGGATGAGAACAAGTCTTTCATAACTTACCAATTGCAGAAGTTAACAATACCAACCTTCAAAAATAACAGAAAGCATTTGGAAGAATTTTCTTTTCAAGACTGGATTACAAATGCCAATAAATTTTCATAGGTAAAACACATCTATTAAATTAACTTGCTCTGCATTTTCATAGCCAAGCCATGTTTGGTATATGTATAATTAGATTCCATTATATGATGTACAAGTTAAAACTTGATATTGCATTGATGGTTTTTGTTTGATCACTGACATGATCTGTTTAGAAATTATTCCTATTCAAAGTAAGAAAAAACCACATTTTTAACGTTTTTCTTTTTATTATATCTGTGTGATTCCTTTAATACGGAAGTATGTTTCTATTGTAAACACAGAACTGTTCATAAGAAACTCAATACTTTAATCAATGGCATTTTCAATCCTTCCTTGCTAACTCTGGAACATACATAATATTCATAGAAATGTACTTGCTGGGGAAAAAAATAAAGAATAATGCAAATTCTGCAATGTTTATTGAAATAGTATCTCCTTATTTTCTTCATTTAAATAGTTTGTGATGACCCTGGTTATTTAACCTTCAATTTTAGCTCCCCTACTACATAAGGAGCATCACAACCCTGAAGATTCTGATTACCTCCCAGGCCCTTGGGTGTGCTTTTTTGGGGATGTGACCCAAAGCATCTTGCCTTTCTCAGGAGATTTGTAGTGAAGCAACATTACTACTAATAAGATTTCTAACCTTTCTAGGTTATAAGATTTCTAGCCTTGAAAATGGGCTGTAGTCAGTTACTGATTTGTCTAGTAGCAAATATAGGGTGACAGCTAAACCAATGGTGATATGCTATTTGAATGAAAAACAATATGACAATTTAAATGAATGCCTTATATTTGAAACAATAATTTGGTTTTTAAAATATATTACATTGCCTTAAAAAAAGTTTTGAGATTTTCCTCAATGTGACTGAGTATACTTATCATTGAAGTACTGTAGAGTTGCAATGTGCTTTGCAAAAGAAATTATGATGATTTTCAGTATTTAATGTATAACAGAAGATAATAATCATTCATATAATCAAGATAGGAGAGTTAGCATAAGCGTTTTTACACATCATGCATTTTTAGGGAAAAATGATCCTTTGTTGTGAGCAAGAAGTATCTGATCTAAGTAATTCTTCATAAAATGTGTGTCAGGAAAGTTGTTGGACATTTCTGTACTTTACTAAAGTCTGATAGAATAAAAAGTTAGTGACAACATTTTGGTGTAAAAAATTGCTTTGTCAAAGAACTTCAACTTCCTCTGGCCACTAGATTATCCTTCTCCTGAATTCAGATAATGAATTTCCACAGATGATTGTTGACTCAGTTTCATAAGGCTGTTGTTGAGCCTTTGTCTTTTTGAAGAACAAAACAAGACAGACTGACAGACAGACAGACAGACACACACACACACACAAACACACATTCTGCCTTCCCCAAATACACACACCTGTTTTAAAGGACACCTATGATGGAGAATACCCTGTCACCTGTTTGAAATTGTTCTAGGACTTCGCTTTTACAAACATTTACTTTTAAAATCCTCAGAGTGCAAGCAGCTCCAGCTTCTCCTGCTGGAGAGCTCTTTTTGAGTGAGTTCTCTTCCTTTGCCAATCTTGTATTTGTGTGAGAATGGTGATCAACTGATTTGTTAATATTTAGCATATTCTCTACAAATTGTGAATTTAGCATTTCATGTTCATTTGGGGGAATAAGGTAGGATTTTCAAGGAAGGAGACTAAGGGATAACCAAGAGAGTAAAAATTACTGCACACTTAAACTCAGACAAGAATTAAGAAAAAGGTGCTCTTTATTACTCTGATGAATTCAGAATTTCTGAATGAAAGCATGCCCTCTGTAAAAAACATGGCTTTATTCTTCTGTGTTGTCTCTGGTTTACTTATTTTTTTGTCAGGTATTAACATTCCCAAAGAAGGGATCTAATGTTCAGAATTTTTTTTTAAAGTTCAGGTTCTTAATAAAATACAAAGCTCATTGTGACTCCAGCTTCAAGGTTTAGTGCAGGTAAATTAAAATCTCTGCAATGATTTCAGTCCAGAATTAAATATGACCGTAAACCCCAGCAAAATGATGAAAATAGACAAATAGAAAGTATACCAAAATTTACAAAATGATGGTGTGAAATAATTATTTTTACAATTAAAAAAAAAATCTCTTCCAAAAAACCCCAGTGGTACACTTAGTTTATTACCTTTTATCAACCCTTATAATGAAAAGTAGTTATTTTTCACTTAAGATTAACACTAAAGGAATTTGACACTGCTTCATTTGTAGGAGACAACATTTACACTGCGTGGACCAAATAAAAAGTGTGATTTTCATGTACAGAGTATTCTGACTAATCTGATTGGTTGATCAATCAATCAGATTGATGATCAATCTGATTTTTAACAGCTAATGATGTTGGGCCTTCACTTTTCTGTACAGACAATTCCAACCCTTATGGTTGAGATTCTATTGTAATAATTTTTGATAGACATTTATAAAGAATGGATGTTTTCTAATTCCAGCATGAGAGGAAGAAATTGAAAGACTGCAACTTCTGCAATAAATTGTTTTCCTGTCTGTTGTCTTCCATCTCCTCCAGCTATTACTAGTTTTCCAAACATCATGGTTATTTTTTTGGTGAAGGATATCACTGTGTTCTTTCACTCTTTATATTGTTCTCCTAAAGCAAAGGAAATGCTTTATATTTAGAAGAAAAATGACCAAAGCAAGAAAAACATGTACAATTTAAGTTGTGAAAAGTAAGAATGCTCATCTTTTTATGGCTGCCCACAAGAGAAGCTTCTTTTTTTTCAGAAATAAAATGCTATAGTATGCCTTCAGGGTGGTCCCATATTTGTTCAAACATGTACATCTCTCTTAGTCTGTGTATGAACTCTAAAAGGCACACTGGAAGTGGTATTTCATCCTACCCTTAAGATCTCTGAAAAAAATTGATATTATCACCCTATATTATTTTGGCATACATATTTTCAATTATTTGACTAACCTATATTATTTGCTACAAGGTTATGGGTGTGAATATTCCTAGAAATCCTGTGTTTGTCAGCTTAGCTCACCTGGAATTAGAATAAAGGTTTGCATGAAAGAATAGGCATGTTTTACAGTACTCCATACTTAAAAAAAAAAAATTAATTCAAGAAATTCCACTCAACCAATAATTCTGCAGTGGCAAAAAGTAACGTATCTTTGCTGCTATCCAAATAAAATATTTTTATCTAAAATATTGATTTTTTTTCATAATCTTATCAATTGAAAGCTGTAAAGCTGGTGTAAAGATCTTGGGAATCAAGCCACAGTATGATTGTTGTAATTTAGATTATATTCAGTCCCTCAGGACTTGACTGTGCCTCTAGGCACAGCCTTCAGCAAGAAATAGTGTGTAGGTTGTGTCATCCCAAGAGGTTGTGTGCCTTAGAAATACACCTCTGAAGTACAATTGATTCCTTGTTCATACATGAATTCAGCTTGTCAGGAGAGTTGTCCTATTCTCAGTGTTCTTCATCCAGTTATCAGTGACAAAGGGATCTAGCAGTTGTGGACATGTGCCCACCTAAATTAGGAGCCTAACACAGGAAAAGAGCTAGACTAGACTGTTCATATTGTTTAAAAGGACAATTAGAAATTGGAAAAGTAACCTCCAGAAAGATGGCTCAGTCCACATAATGTCTGGTTTCCTTTCTGGAGGTGACTCTCATGAGGAAATTCCTGCATTAACAGTGGAAAGGAAGCACTAATGCTGCTGGAAGCACCAGGACACTTACAAAGGTCTTTTGGGCAGAAAGCTGCAATAAAGCACAGTATTTTCTTTTCTATATTACCTAATATGATTTACAATTAATTAATCCTTTCCTTAACCTGGCAGCATTTGGGATCCTAGTATCCTTTTGGCTCCAAGCAGTCCTACAGCACCCATGGCTTCATCATGTTACAGTTGATTCCAGTAAAACTTCCTCCAAGGCTTCCTTTGTATTATGTGGCAACTAAACTACTGTGATCTCAGATATACATCTTACAGATGTATCTGTCTTCCCTTTCCCTTATTGCCCTAGAAGAGAAATCCTAGCATGTTGTTTCTGATCGCACATGGAAAGGAATATTATAGAATGTACAGTTTCTGGCAGGGATAGTCTTTCTTCCCAGCAGCCAGGATGATGCTGTGCTTTGAATTTGTGGCTAAAACTGTTGATTACACAAATATTTTGGCAGTTGCTGAACAAAGCTTACACATAATCAAGGCATTCTCAGTCCTCGAGGTTCACCCAAATTGAGGGGATTGAGGATGCAAAAAGTTGGAAGATGCAACCAAGAGACCAGACCCCAAATGACCAAAGAGGTATTCCAGACCACATGGCATGATGCTCAGCAATAAAATATCAAGGAAAAGAGCAGAAAGGGGGAACAGTGAATCTAGTAGAGAACATTCATAACTCTTTCTTTATATGGAGTTGCTTTCAACATAACATTTAAAAACAAAAGAAGAGAAACCCAATGTATTTTTTAGTTTTCTTATTTTTGCCAAATAGAATTCCAAGCCGGAATACATTTTAAATTATAAAGTCAAATTGCAATGACTGAAAATTTAAGTATTTCTAGCCTATATATTCCATTTTGTTCCCACATGATAATTATCAGTATTTAATAAAAAACCTCCAAACAATACTTCTGAATATTGTTTGAGCTCACATAATTTTTTAAAATATTTTTCTTGATGTTTGTGTTCTGCAGTATGAAATATATGGGCAGCCATCATATAATCCAATGATCAAGACTAGTTCCAAAAAAAGCAGTAGAAACTTGCTTGTCATTAACCATTAACATTCCTCTCTCTCACAAGGGGTCCTTCCAAATAGGAGATTCAGAGAGTGCTTCATCTGGCACCTTGGGGAGAGATACAAGTATCATGAGGAAAAATATGCAAGCAAGAGTCCAGTCCTGTTGTCAGATGTAGACAAGCACAACCTAGAACATGTGCAGAATACATTTAAATCAATGCCATTCTGTCAGGGCACAGAAGTCCCACATGGATTGTACCTGTAGGTCTAGATCTGGTCAAAAGATCATGAAATAAACAACTGAAAATAAACAAGAGATCACATGAATGAACTGGAGTTGGACTTTGATGATCTTCATAGGGCTCTTCTAGCACTGGATGCTCAGGATGTTCTGAGTCTATGATTCTAACAATATAATCAGTCTCCTTAGGAAAAATAAAAGTCTATATTGATTATAATAAAATAAATTAGTTAAAGCAACTATGAAAATGCCTTCTTATTTCACAAATAAGAATAGGAAAGAAGGTGATAAAACTATATAGTTCACTTGCAATGATAAAATGCGGAGCTAGTAAAGGAAAATTTTCTTTTGTTCTTCAAGGATGCATTTTATGAGGAGGCTTGTATTTTGTATCTGGGCTCAAAAAATCTTTTTGGCATCATTTACATTTCAGCAATGGATAAATAAATATAAAAATACTTTTAAAATATGAAAAATACCAAGTAAGTTGCTGTATGTTTGTGCTTTCTTTGTATTTTCCACAGTTTCAGATTTCAAAATAAATGACAGAGTTGTTAATAGGCTGTAGAGGATTTTTTCCTGTCCTCCCTTGATTTATTGCTGCTGAGTGTAAACTGATCTGGAAACAAGTGAGAATTCCCCTGCGAAATGTTGTAAAATCCAAATTCCTCACGGAGTGGAAAGAAATATTTGAGCAGAAACAATCATCCCCACGTGTATAAGCTTTGAATAATAAGAGCCTGGTTTCTACATTTCTTTTGTTCATGATGTATCAATCCAATGTGAAAGGAAACATAAAAACAGCACATATATAAACCAAATGTGCAACAGCAAAAGCTTTAACAAACCTTAATTATTCAGGTGGTTAAGGAACAAGCTAAATAGCAGCACTAGTGCACTGTAAATCCTTGTGGCTGACACAGAAGTGGTTATGACAGCTTTCACATTATCTCATTGCAGTATCGAGGCAGTAGTCACAGCTGGCTCATATGTCAAAATGTGTCAGGACTTAAATGGTAAAACAGGAGTGCAACAGCAATTGGCTTTTCAATCAATAACGCAATCAATATATTTCACAGATATTTTCCCATATCTAAATTACTCTGCAGAGATGAGGTAGCCTGACTGAGTGTTTATAAATCAATAAAACACACAGCTAAAGGACATCTGCTCCTGTTCTTTCACTTCAAGGTGCAGTTTGCCTTTTATTTTGAACTCTCTCTTATTTAAGAATGTACTTTTGAGGGAAAACAACTCTCTTTTTGCACACAAATCAGTTTTGAGATGCATTCTGACTATAGACTATTTCTGTTAATAATTGTGTATTTCAGTTTTAAATAGGTGTAAGGGACAGTTTCTATTGGCAACAAAGCTGAGAATTAATAGCATACATTTCAGATTTGCAATTCACATATAAAAAGGTATTTTATATAACATTACATTCTTTTTGGTTTTTATGAATACTGTGCATGAACACAATTTTGAAATCCTCCAACTTTAGGCAACACAAGGTTTTTTTTCCTTGCAATAGAGTTCCAGAAGAATCTTGGCCATATTTTGTAGAACAGCTTTTTCTCAAAGCATCCTGGATCACCTTTCACTAATCTATTCCATTTTCAGCAGCATACATGAAAGGTGATAGCTTGTTATGATATTGTTAGATGAAATTACTGAATTTGCCTTCTGCACCTTTGTTTTTGTTTGTGAAGCAATGACTACCAGCAAGAATATGATTTTCAACACAGTAGAACACCACACAGTTTTATTTTTTCATGTATATAACTACACCATATACATATTTTATACTGAAGCATATATACAGTTATATGCTACAAACAAAGATACAATATGTGTGTAGTTGGAGTTAATTATGAGTTAATGCATATAGGTGTTCATTATTGTTATGTGCACTACATGTTTTATCTATACAGTGTTAAGAATTGAAAAAAGGTGTCCCTAAGTGTGCATTTCACTGTAAAAAAATTACTATATTTTAACCTTATTATTCTTCTGATTGAAAATTGTATCAGGCATGAAAGAGAGACTAACAAAAACAATTACATGATTCAGGTAAGACAGCCACATTCTGTCAAGAACTACATAAACCAAACAAATTGCATTTCCTAATGTAGAAGTTCAATTAAAAATAGATTGTCACATTGGTGAATGCCATCTAATCTTATCATGTTATACCTTTAGCTCACATTATGGGTTATTCTCTCAATGTATATAATCTCTTTCACAATTGTGAGATCCATCTCTGAACCACAGTTGCAACACAATCAAAACACAGGGCTCTGGACACGTTGGTTCCCTGATTCACTTACCCTGTGTATTTTATTAAGATAATCTTTAATGCTACACTTTTAAAGCATTTTAGAGGATTTAAGTATTTTCATGACATCCTTTGAATGTGTCTTTACTGAAAAAGCTCCAGTGAAATGGATCTGAGATCTCAAATATCTAATTTCTAAATTGGCAAAGAGGTTCTGTCTTCGACTTAAGAGGAAAGGTACTTTTGGTCTCAATACTTAACCACATACAGCAACATGCAAAGAAAATCTTGAAAATATTAAAGGAGAAAGAAACAAAGAAACTGCCAAATATCAAGATATTTTAAAGGATGTTTTCAACCAGGATGGGGGGGTGGGATTTTTTGTTTGACAGCACTTTAAGGTGCCACTGGATCATTTTTCTTACAATTCAATTTTTTAAAAAATTAACTTTTGAAGAATCATATGAATAATTTTGATGAATTCTGAAATATTTCTTCTGTCTTGATAGAACAGTCTCATGAAAGTATTAAACTTATGCAAAACAGAGCAAAGAAACCTCTTTTTTTTTCTCTTAGCAGAAATATTAAATGAACATAATAAGTGGAATCATCATAAAATGCTTTGAGAGAATTCTCCATTAGTTTGATAAGGCTCCTGAATGACTGAAACTGCCAGAGTTTTTTACTTTTGAAAACTCTTTATTGTTTCAGTGACTGAGCTCTGTTGAATCCCAAGTCAGAAATTCCTACAAGTGTCATTAAAGCCATTCTCATCCATTACATGTAAGTGTCAGAAATATTTTTAGAGACCTGAAAATCTATTAAACTTCCAGCTGGAAATGTATCTTAAGCTTCAAGTCAAACTCTCAGCAACAATAAAGTGACCAATATGTTTGTATTTGAGAAGCTGTAAAATGAGAGAACACTGCTGGGAACTGGAAAGTAAAACTAGTTGAAGAATGCCCCTGGTGACACAAACTTTATTTTAAGTAAGAGCTGGTCAAAATGCAGTAGTTGAGCTTCGTAAAATATGGCATCAACATCACAGAAGGTGATCTGTTTTGTGAAAGTTTTCCATAATATTATTCTGGGAATAATCATATGCATTGTCTTACAAATGATGACCAAAAAATTAAAATTGTACCTATGGAAAAATACTTGAGAACCTTACAAGTTGGAAGGGAAGGGAAGGGAAGGGAAGGGAAGGGAAGGGAAGGGAAGGGAAGGGAAGGGGAAGGGAAGGGAAGGGAAGGGAAGGGAAGGGAAGGGAAGGGAAGGGAAGGGAAGGGAAGGGAAGGGAAGGGAAGGGAAGGGAAGGAAGGGAAAGGAGGGAAGGGAGGGAAGGGAAGGGAAGGGAAGGGAAGGGAAGAGGAAATTATTTCACTAAGTAAAAGAGTATTACTGTAAAGCATTGTTATAAACATGAAGCTCTGAAATTCAGGAGGCAAACATGACAGTCAGTTGTAGACATGTCTATTTGCTAGTTTCAAAGGCAGTGTGACATTGGATTCAGATGGGCGCAAAAACAGCAATGAGAGCAAGGAGCTTAAATATTTTTAGGCATTCAAATTTAGAAATAATTAAATAGGATATATAGATTAAAACATTTATTAATTACAGTTTTACTGAAAGTGTCATGAGGTTAAATAATAACCATGATAGTGTACAGTCAGCCCAGCTTCTAATTTTGTTCATACAGACTACATAAAGAGTAAAGGTTAACCTGTAGACTGTAAACTATATTCTAATTATAAGACTACATAAATCAATAAGCCCTCCAGGGTATAAATGATGGTAGAGGAACACAGAACATGAAAAAGAAGAAACCAAGAGCAACATAATGATTAAAAGGCCTAACAGGACTTATAGTGAACAAAGGGTGATATAATATTGGCCTGATCTAGCTTATTTTGTTGACCAAAGCAGAGGGTTTGAGTGTGCAAAAGTGTAAGTAGCAATGTAATCTAAAAAACTAGCAAATAAATTCGTTTTCTACAACGTGGTCTTGCAAATTAGGTTATACACCAACTCAGTGGTAAGTATCACTACACTGTATGGAAGAGAAAAAAAAAATCTGTCCTTGGCTGGATAGTTTAGGTACCTTATTTAACTCTGAATAAAACCAGCTTTTAGTTGGTTTTGTGGGGGAGGGGGTCTGTTTCTCTGTACTATCTCATGAAAAATTGCTAAAGATGGAAAATTATTTGAGACTGAAATATGAAAGTATCTTTAATGTCCTCTGCTTCATGAAGATCTAGGCCCAGTTCTGACACCAAACACAGGCATCTAAAATTGAATGTTTTTGAGACCTTAGCCTGGATTCTCCTGGATTTGAGTCATTGCTTCAAAAAGCATGGATCTCCTATAAGTCTTATATTTTACCTTCCATCTGACATGTGTGTCTGAAACACCTCGAACATTTCAGAAGGCTATGAGTTGTTTCTGTGTGGGTAACTGAGCTGAAATTCACTTTTGCTGGTGCCTGTTAGAAAACCTGTGTGATGTTTCATAAGGAATGTAAGTTAGGCAAAGAGCTGCAAAACTGCTTTTGAAAAATTATCCATATGAAATTTGGTCCTCAGCAATAGTGAAAAATCGAATTCAAACAAATTTTTTACTTTTTTTTTTGTTTTGTTTTTGGTTTTGTTGTTTTTTTTTGTTGTTGTTTATAAAATCGTCTAAGTAAAAGCATCTGACAGTAAGTTTATTAGAAACTCTTATCAAAATGATGCAGGAAACAACCCATTGAATAGATCAGAAGAAGATGCATTTGTCCAATGTAATTTGATAAATGTGAAGTAATCTGCCAACGAAGTAGGGGGCAGATTAATGGAAAATCCATAAGGTGTATAAGGGGTTTGGTGGTTTTTTTTTTCCAAATTATTTACTTTGTTACTATGAGTAGTGAAAATTAGCACAAAATATTTATACTTTTCTTTTGATAACAAGATCCTTAATAGCATACAAATAATTCTTTTTTTTCCTTCCTTAGAATATAGTCATTTGGATTTCCATTTGAGACTATGTCCTTTGGAAGCCAGAAAATTTATTTATGACAACAAGGCATGAGAGCTTACAATTTTATGCTGAGGGATACAGATTAATAGAAGAGTGGAACACAGCTTCTGAGAGGTTTTTTCCACATTCTCAGTCCTAAATTACTGAATACAATGAGACATGACCTTTCAGCTGCTAGGTGCTCAATATTAAATGGTTTGTTGATCAGTACAAAGAATGCCAGCTATTCTGAGATGCCAAGGCTGATTTCACATAGTAATGAGCATGAACTAAGGAATGTAGCTAAGGAATACACAGCCCTCTTCCTATATAAAGCTCCAGCTAAGGAATAACTTTGCAGGAAAATGAAGCCTTTGAGTTGGAGATTTTGTCTTGCACCATTGAGAGAACGCATTGACAAGAGGGTTAAGGGGGCTAAAGTCATTGTAAAGAATTGTGTAATAGAATAAAAGATGAGCTTACTCCATGGGGGGACACCATATTATGAGATAATGTGTTGCCCCAGCTTGGAAAATGAATTGAGTTATACTTGTGGGATCAAAAAAGTTATTTGCAGTAATAAATAAATAATAATAAAAAGAAAATATTTGACAGGCAAAGGGGTAAAGTTGTTGTCCAAATATTAGAGAAACAATTTTAAAATTAAAATTAAAATTATGCATATACATCTGTGATCAATGCATAATAAGGAGATGAGCTACTTTTCCTGAAGTGTTAGAAAGTGTTTATGAAGTTTAGAATCTCATGACTGTGCACACTTGTGCACCCAAGCAGGCATTCCTCTGTCTCTTGGATGCTAAGATGTACAAATCAGAGGGACAGGATAGAAGGCAAATAGGAATAAGAAACAAACAATAAGAAATACCATCTAAAGGCTGAGGAGATGTGGTCCCCATCTGCTTCAGAAGGAAGGTGTGGGAGATGTGCAGGATGCCTTTTGGCCTTGGAGGGACAGATAGAATCAATGACATCTCCCTGGACTTTAGGTATCTTTCTTTAGGCAACTGAATCCTGTCTGGCTAATCCTACCATCTTTTTTTCTCCAAGAATAAAAATTGAAAAACAGCTCTTGACTCAGAAGGTTAAAGTTAGGAAGTGAAGACATCACTCCATATTCTGAACTTCTGGTAAGAAGACAATGGTGGAAAACACCTGCTGGTTTGAAGAACAGAAGAATGTTGTAAAGGCCTCAGAATCTACCAAGATGAGCATTTCTGATGCTTTTTACCTTTGGTTTGCTTTAGAACACTTTCATTATAAAACTGCTCAGGACAGATAATAAAGTAGAAAAGACCATGGAATCATGGTAACATGGCAATAACTTTTTAAATCATAATTCCACCAATTTTTGAAAAAATCTTCCAGTGCTAACTCATAGGAAAAACCCATCCTTGATACCATTTCATAGGGATTTAAAAAAAATACAGTAGAATTATACATTTAAAAGTTTGTTTTTTTTTTTTTTTTTCTTGAAGTAGACCTAGGTTTCACTTTGGAGTTTCCCTCTCATAATTCTTAATTCAGTTGTTATGATAAGGGCTGTTATCAGTCAGATCATGCTGCTGTTGCTCCAGGATTTGAAATCACTGAGAGTAAAGCTTTACACAGCCTAGGTCCAAGAAATTGTCCTAACATGTTTCTGCTCAGACAGAGCAACTGTCAATAATAAGAGAATTTCAGCTACAAAAGGTAGCCTCAGACATATTGTTAGAAACTTTGCTATTGCATTAAAGATTTGGGATCCATTAGGTAATGATTGGATTACACTGAGTAACTAGAGAAGATTAATTAGATATTGTTTGTAAATTGCCTTGCAGATAGTAGGCCTCATATAAGTGCTCTGTATTACCATTATTAATGGACTATTTTTATCTGTAGTGGATATCTTGCTTCATCATTGTTTATCTACATAAAGGAAAACTACAATACTTTCCTTTAGACCAGCATGCTGAATTTCAAAAGAAATTCCTTTTAAGCCTGAATAGACTGATTAATGTTAATCATGAATGAAGTGATATATGACTGTAAAGAGAGGAAAGAATGCATACAAAAATGTGTTTTAAATATCCAAAGAAAGATCTCAGCAGATCCTGTGTTAATAGGAAATATTCAGGTAGATCTCAGCAATTTAGAAAAGAAGAAGCTTTTAAAATTCCAGCCAAAAAGCTTTGATTGTTCTAGAAAGATGCTCTTTAATGATTAATATTTCACAGGATATTATCATAGTGCTACTGCTTAAAAGATTTAAAGAATCTTTTTGCAAAAGTGTAAAGAAAGAATTGACAGTTATAACAAATGGAAAATCTTTGTTTACAGAAAAAAAATCTTTAAGTGGCTTTATGGCTGCAATTTTCCTTCTGCCATGAAGAAAAGAATAGCAGGCCTATTATTGAAATTAATTTCTGAAGAACTTGGGTCAGGTATTTGAATGTGCAAGCTGGTATTTCCAGAAGAAAGTAACAAAAAGTCCATTAGTAAACCTACATGGAAGTATCTTTTCATTGTAAGTCTCATGTTCCTGTCACAGCACTCTAGAATATTCATACTCCAGTTAGATTATGCAAATTCTTATATTCTCTGATAAGTAATTCCTGGAAAAATCAAAAGTATCACTCTTGTGCCATGGTATACTATTATTGATACATTCTTCTTTAAACATCATTTAGAAACAGGGAGAAACATCATCTGTATCTAGAAGAGAAATGAGTACAAAGGACAGCAGTGCTGGTGAAAGTTCCTATAGCCATGCTATGGATATGATCCACGTTTGTTCTCCCTGCCTTGCCATCTATGCTATGCCTATTATAAACTTAGGCTCTGTTCCATGCTAGTACATCTGCAAGGCTTTGAAATTATAGAAGGCTCAGAGCAGGCCAAATAAGTACATAAACTGAAGATTTTGAACATACTATTTATTGACAAGACATGAATTTCCATTTAAGATACAACACACAATTTCTTTTCTCCTACCTATCAGTAAGAAAGTAAGAAGTTAATCTAAATTCCTATCAGTGTTAACACAGTGTCATTTGGGGATGTTCATTATATACTTTTCAATCTCTTTCAAATTCAGACAGCTAGCAGAGCTGCCAGAATACATTTTGTTAAACCCTAAGCATATCTAATGACAGTAGTCTTGCCCTTCCAGCAGTGAAATGTACCAAATGGATTTGTTCAGTAACTTCACTAACTGAGGAGTCTTCCATCCTCAGACACAAAGTGTAGCACCACAGCTTAATGTCAAAGTTATATGTTTAGATATTATTTATTCCTAATGATAGGTCAGGTGAAAACTACACCAGATATGTATCATAGAACAGTATGTTTCATTCTTTAAGTGATTTAAACTATCAAGACACAAATGCATATTGAGCCTTTCACTTCAGTGATACTTTATGTTGGGTGCTAAAAGAGTGCTGTAGCTCCATCTGTATAATCCAGCAACACATTTAAGTCAGGTTCTCTGTATTGAATTTTTTTTCAGTTAAACAATTCAGTGTTTGGAAGAATGCCAATTATCTGATGTTGAAAATATTGATGTGCTCAACTGCTGTGGTGGCAAAATCTGCTCAAGCCTCTTACAATATTAGATACATATTGTGACACCTATTATGGAAGTGCTATGGGTAACTTTTCTATTACACAGCATGTTCCCATTATAAATAAGCTTTGTGGCATTTTTGCTAACTGATGTCAGAAATAATCTGCCATTGAAACATCTTTCAGATTATCCTCTGGGATTCCTTAGAGATTTTTGCAATTTAATAGACATGCAATTGTTCATCATATTCTAATATTCCTTTTAAGGGAGTTGATTCAGATTATTTTCAGTAGAAATAAAAAGCACATTACTTTTAGAAAGTCTTCATGTGTTGAATGGCCTGAATAAAATTTCCTACATGAACCAAATTCGTTAATAGTAAAGTACTGACATTTACTTTTTTATACACAGATAAGCAGGTCCATCCCAAGTTGTCCTGCTTGAAACAAATGCACAAACAAAAAGGTCTAAAAATTTAAAATATAGGCGATATTTTACTCCTCTTCTATGGTAAGAATGAAAGCATTTCTCTGCTGTAAAGGCAGGGAGGAACTGAAGATAAAAGCCTATCTTGAGAGAGTTTAGGAACAGTCTCTCGATTTCATCTTTTATATTTCTTAATTTTACTTTTAGCTTTGTCAATGTGATCAAGGGAAATATATTGTCATTTTGCTTTGTTAAAGAGTTATTTTGAGAAGAGGAAGGAAAGGGTACTCTAAATGGGTGTGAAAGGCTTTACTTGGTGCTAATCAATAAAGTCAGCTAAAATATCTGGAAGACCTCAGCATTAAAAAATGTAATGTTTTTAGTGCTTCATTTCCTATTCCAGTGCAAAAATATCCTATTCTCTACAAAGACTTTTTATCATAATATTAGTGTAGTACATTTTGTTTTAAATAGCTTGGAAGAAGCAGACTTGAAGGAATTTATACAAACATTATGGCAATAGTTGGTTTGTAATGACAATACTACACAAGGGTTTTTTAAAAAATAAATGAAAGAAAAACTCAAATTATAGTAGTAAATTGGTAATGTTTTTGGATCAGTGGTAGATAAACAGGCTTAGAGTTTAATTGTATTTCTCATAAGTTATCTTCACATGCAGATTACCTAGATAGACAAAAAGTCTTGACATAAACAGATATAAGATGTGAATTTAAGTATTGGAGAATTCAAAAGAGGAAGTAGAAAACAAAACTGCAGCTTTGTTTTCCTTGAATAATGATGAGAATGACAGAAAATTCACATGAAATATAGGAGAACAGAATTCGACCTGTTCTCTTGGATGCTTTGGAAACAAGTAGCAAGATTTTTGAGGACCAGTGTTACATTTGGGCTCAATTTCAAGTAGTCACATAGTTTACAAGTTATGGTTATTTTTACTCCATTAATTGAGACTCAGTCATCCAGGCAGACCCTGTACAATCCTTAATACATATTTGCCCAGAAGAAAGGTAGATGTTGAAAGGTAGAAAATAATTGTTAAATTCAAGAAACTAAGGTAAAACCTCTGAAGATCAGTGCTTTATTTTCTATCACTCATTTTAGAAAAAATTGTCTGCTTGTGACATCACTGATTTGTCAGAAGTATGGCACTAGGTAGTTACAGAATTTCTGCACAAGACACATGTTCCAGGAGTTAAAGGAAATGTTTAATGGAAAGCAACTTATAACATGTATACAAACTCTTAATTAGCTTGATCTATGGACATGTTTGGCACTACAGTCCCCATAATTAAATTATTTTCCATAAATTGTGTAAACAACAGAAACTTTATATCATTATATTCCCTCAAAAGTTGTAGTAAATTGTTAGCTTTATTTCCTTAAATATATATTTTTTTATATAATGCTTAAATATACATTTTAATGGCAGGCTGCTGGCAAATTTATATTAATTTGTATTTGTATTCCATAAATTAATATACAATTAAGAGATGAGTAAAATAGATAGTTAGCCATCCTTGTTATGTTCTTTCTGATAAAGATTATATAAAAAGGGGGAAAGTCTTTATCCTGAAAGAGGGCAGGTTAAATTAGGTATTAGGAAGAAATTCCTTACTGTGAGGGTGACAATGCTCTGGAAAAGGTTTCCCAGAGAAGGGGTGGATGTGTTCATGTGTTCAGGAGCATTGCTAGAGGTGTTCAAGGCTGGCCTGGATGAGGCTTTGAGCAGTCTTATCTAATTATAAAATAAATTATACACAAATATTATTGTTAAATGTTACCACCATTATATGCTAAATTTTATAAATTAAAAAAATGTGTGTTACAAGTTTAAGCAAGTCAAAAAAGTTTTCATATTGTGTTTAGTAAGTGTATATCGCAATCGTGTGTCAATAATCACAATATAAAATAAAAAGTAAAATGTTATAAGTTAATGTTTTAACTAGCTCCTCTCCCTGTCTGTGGCAGGGCTGGTGGGGATGTAACTAAACCTTTAAGGTCTCTTCCAAACCAAACCTTTTTATGTTTCTATAATCAGAGAATTTCTGTGGTTAATTAAGGTGGATTTTAGAAAAACACAGATGGATAAACTGCGTGAAATTCAAGCATTCCACTCCTTTTCAGAATGCTAGATAGTGTGCTTTGTTACCATATTAACTATTTTCTAGACCAAGGATGCTTGCATCTCTTGAAATGAGCCACATACAGAGACATATTAATAGGCATTTACTATCTCTTAGTTCACTACTTCTTCAGTCCTTCGTTAATTTTAATGAGGGACATAAATATTTGCATTTCCCTTAATAATTTCCTTATAATAGCTCAATTTTAATTTTTTGCTCTGTTCAACCACTTTTTCTCAGCAATGCAGTTATCTTATTTTTGTGGTGTGAAAATACTTGCTAAATACAGTTCTTAAACAAAACTCCTGATAATATTTTTCTATACAAAATATTCAAGATAAGAAATAGGACATATTAACTGCAAGAAGTTTCCTTCCTTTTGGCTAGTATTTGTGAACACAATATTTCATACATAGAACTCTTAACAAAATAAAATAATCTGGAGAGCTCGTCAAATATGTTACAAATATTTCAAGAAGAAGCATAAGAAGGGGATGAGAGATGGTATGTTAGCTAATAATTTTAACAGAGTGAATGTTCAATCTGAATGTCTTAAATATCAGTTGAGATACAGAAAAAAATTATTTTTAGGATCAGGAGCACAATCATGTTCTTTGTATGGATTGGAGAACGCAATGTTTTTTCACATCATTTTATAGAATGATTTTAGACATTTCAACTCATATTACTGTAATCTTGCTAACATGGAGAACATTGAAAAGGAACCTTATTTGATTTGATGGCTCATTACTTGTTTTCAGAAAGGTGCTCTGAAAACAGCACATCAAATTAAAACACATGGACAATTCAAACTTACAAAAGGTTCTTCAAATGATGCTGAGAAAGAAGAGTATAGTCCATCTACAGTTAGCTTTGAGTGTAAATATAGCATCACTGACATGCAAAAAGCTAAAGAATTTTTCTTAGATATTAGCAAAAGGTAGGTGTGGGCGAGGAATAATGCTCAATGGAATATGGAAGAAACTTCCCTATTACATGGGGATGCATAAAACCCTGCATATTCATTAGGTTTACCACTGGGTACTACTTGGAAGACTCATGTACCAGGTAGTGCACCCCAGGCACGTCCATAAGCAGCTCTCCCATGCTCTCCACCTTCCTGCTGCACACTTTTCTTCACACACTGTTGCCATAACACCAGACCTTCATCTTGCAGTATTATATCAGTCACTGCTTTCAGAAAACCTTAAAGTATCCCCACCACACTTTCCACCTGATAGCACTCCCTTAAAAGAAGCAGCATTTTTGAGAGGAGTGCTTGAATCTTCTAGAGTTTAACATAGTACCTGTTGGAGTTTTTCTCTGCAAAAGTATCAGATTGCCACTCACTCTCACAATCTCTTGATGATTTCAAATTTACTTCAAGACTGAGATTAAACATATAAGTTTTAATAATCTGAATTTAAAACATCTTTATTAGCTTCAGACCATATTAATACTTCTTTACAAAGTATAACAATAATTACAAATTGTTCTTGAAGGTGCAGACCATATCTGTCACTGTTTGCTGGGTTCTGAGTCTGGGACAGTCCTCTGGACTAAATCAATTTAGAAAACAAAATAGAAGATCTCCTGTCTCTACTAAAATTCTGTTTGAGATTGTTAAGATATGATTATGAAGAGATGTTCTGCCTGAATTAAGGTGCAAACATACTATATGCCAAAGGCAATAAACAGATTTTATTCAATAAAGACTGTGAGGTAGTAGATGTAGAAAGAATTGAAAAGAGGGGAGAAGGGTATAAAATGAAAAGATACAGAGAGACAGTGAGCAAAAGTGCAATTGGTTGCTATTGCCTTCTTTATAGATCACCTGATTCAAGCATATATGTTGAACTGAGAACTGTAAAGAATAAACTAAAAGGAAAAATTTCTTACCACAAGAGTAAAAATAATTTTTCTAACTTCCTTTTCTCTATACATTCTTGTGTTAGAACCTTGAAATGTGGTGGCGATCTGGAACCTGGATTGCTTTATAAACATGGAATTTTCAACTGACAAAGTGACATTCTTGAATTTAGAGGCACTTGATATTGTTGTGTGTTTGCCCAGAGCAGCCTGCTGGAACCAAAACATTGGATTTAGGGAGTCCAAAGTCCCAGCTCCTCTGAGTAATGTCTTCCTGATTAATATAGAGCTTTTAGATTAATTTTTTTCCACACAAGCATCTCAGGAAAACTGGAAAGATAACAGGTAAGAAAGCCACGTGATACATAAATGTGCATCTCCAAATCCTCTCTGAGCCTGGCAAAATAAAGAAGGAAGTAGTGGGAAGTGTCATATAGACATTCATTTTGAGATTAAGGTGGGTGCTTAAGAGCTTAATAGTGTGTATTTTCTTTAGCATAAAGACATAGAAAGTCCAGCTCAGTTGTTCAAAAATAGATAACTCCTGCCAACTAATAGGACTGAAGGCTTCTGAGTTAGTTCCATCCAGCTGTGAGACATGACACAGGATTCAACTACTCTGCAGAAGGTGATGGAGGAACTGGACTGAGACCATTACCTGCAGTACAGCTTCATGCTGACACCTGAATTTATATCTCTGTATGGCCAACACTAAAAATTCAGCAATAAACAAATGAAGACCTTAGAAAGTCAGCCAGTGAAGCCTAGAAAGCATTTCAGTAGACCAGCTTCTGGTGTTCACCCGAGGGGAAACTCTTTAGGCTCCATTTACTCTATTGACTGTATCTTGACTGCACAGGAGCCTTAGACACATGGCTGACACCTGGATATTGACATATACATGTCTATATTTAGATATCTTAATCTGAAGATAGAGATAAAGATAGATTTGAAAGGAGGAAGAGAAAGGAATTCCAAAGGAGAGAAGAGAGATCCACAAGATATTGAAGAACATTAAAGATTGCAAAAAGGCTTTATCTATTTCCATCTGTTAAGAGAAGGAGATAATTTATATATTTTATAAAAAATATGCTGTACATATTGCATAAACCAGTGTCAAAAGGGTAAATATGGCATATTGATATACAGTGCCTTTGTAAAAAACTTCAATAGATCATCTGACTAAAGCAAGACCAGAAATTAAAAGAATAATAATGCACATAACTGATACCAGATACTGGGGTAAGTTGAATTCTATTATTGATTAATTAAATAAAGATGGATTGAAGGATGTATGAAACAAGTGAGACAGAAGCATGAATAAGATTGAGTATCTATTAGTAAAGAAAGACTTCAGAAAAAAAATTGTTTTTAATACTTGAAGTGTTTACACTGTAATATAAATACACAAATAGGCATATCTGCTGGTAGCATTCTATTGTACCAAGGAAAATTCAACCCAGCATCTTGACCAGAAGAGAAATTAATATATATTCATGAAATGGGATTTAGTTTATTAGAAAAGATTCTGCATTATTTAGGAAGGTGATAAAACAATATAGTATCTGAAAAAAAAAAGATCAGTAACTGAGAATTTCTTAACAGATAAGAGTAAGCAGACTTAGAGTGAGGTGATTTGGCTGGTTAGACAACACGTGAAGAACAAATTTAGGTTAAAAAAGACTATCAGAGAAAAGAAAAATATTTGAACTGTGCAATGCAAAATTTCGCATACTTTTTTGATGCATGAATATTTCTTGTTTGTGGGCAGTTTGGGCTTGAAGTAAAGTCGATGGGAGTCAACATACTAACCAGCTTGTGGGATTGGACAGATGGTGTATATTGTGTGCAGTTCATATTTTATTTAATTCTCTGGCAGAGGGAAAGAATTACAGGTCAATATTTGTCAGAAAGTGCTGCAGCTAATGAGAAAGTAAGAGAATAATGTGTGGAGCTTTTTACTTTCTTTCACTTGGAAAGCAAGCGACTCTGCAATTAAACAAATGCAATCTATCTAAATGAGAGTTTTCAGGCAATGAAGTAACCTACCCATGTACTCTATCATGTTTATCAATTTCACTGCAGAAAACTTTTTAGCTCTTAGTAAAAATACTGGACATATTGCCACTTTAAGTTAAGTTCTGCCTATCTTAACAACAGCAAAGGCAAGCAGTAGCACAAGCCCTTAGTCTTGAAAATGAGAGTGTCGACTATCAGATATCCACAGTCTCTCATTCTGTGGATCACCTGTGGACTCTGATTTCTGCAGCTCCAATTGCAATACAATTGCTCTACAAGTGTCCACAGTTTTTCAGGGTGATGATCCTCAACCATAGAAACATTGTCTCTTCTGCTCCTGATGGCAAAATAAGTGTTTCAAGTAAAATTGAAGTAAGCACTTTATCTTTGAGTTCTATTTAAATGAAATTCACAAAAAATGCTTAATAGTCAATATACTTCCGAGGTATCAAACTGCTATCAAAATTTTGTGCCTAGGAACCGACCCATCACAGTAAACACTTAAACTATTCATATTCATGGAAGGAAAAAAACCCCAACTTAAAAACCATCAAGAAAAGAAGAAAATAGTATAGAATTTGTTGATGATAAAATTAATGTCTTTTTTTCCCCAAGTTATTTAAATTAACCCATTACTGTGAAATATTTTGGTAAACTCGGAATATAATGAAATTATAATAATCTATAATCAAAGTTTTGAGTTCCCATTAATTATTTTCACTCACTTTTTCCACCTTTCCCTTATTTGCTCTCTTATTTTCTCCATATGTAAACTCAGGAACTTACACATTAATAACCAAATTTTGTACAGTATGTTTAGCCTGGCCACTATTGATACAAATTTATAGATTGATTCAAAACTGTATATGTGTTATGGAGGATAACTCTCTCCACATCTCTCCATTATTTCAGCCTCAATCTTGAGCCAATGATTAATCAGTATACTGATCATAATCAGGGTGTAAGTAAATACGTTGTCTCTCATTTCAATGTCAGCTTTGATCACATCAATTTCCTTGTCCTGTGTCCTATGTCCTTGTCCCATTACTGAATCAGCCAGCCAAGTATTTCTACATGTGTAACCTTAGAT
>NC_136658.1:58592209-58724709 GCF_903797595.1 Erithacus rubecula
TTAATGACAGAAGGGTACAAGAGAGAGGAGAGTGATGCACATGCAAAGTGCTCAGAATTGGCTTTACCCAATTGATTGCTATGCCATGCTTACTCAGCTGGAAGAGACCCCTATTTCCTGGGAGAGATTCCCGTGCTCCTGCCCCTGGCAGTGCCATGAGGTGGTAAGATATAACCTCCAGATACTAGCCATGCCCCTTCCTAGCTTCTGAAAAAGTTAATCTTGTCCTGAATGGAACAGGGAATTTAATTTATACTACTTTGGTGGTCACTAAACAAAAATGTATATCATTTTTCCTCTTTGGGGATGGAGAAACCCTGATCAAATGCACAAGAAGTTTTTTTTATTTTTAAAATATTTTTTTTTTAAATTAATTAATGGTAGAATTCATTTTACCTGCATGTAGAAATGGCCTTTAAGGTCAAAATCAGTAGCTAAAAATCTAGGATTATCTGTCTTGTAGGTGTTTTCTTCAGAAGTCTCCAAAGCTTTTAGGCAGTCAAGAGGATCTGGGGTTTCTGTTAATGAAAATCTAATTGGTGCAGTCAGCATGGCATGGATTAGTTGATCATACACAGCTCTTTAGTTCCTTTTGAGATAGCTTGAGACAATCTGGACCTCAAGCTACCATTTCAGATGAACAAAGATCTCTGACAGGTACTGTATTATATCTGCCAGAGTAGAATCTAAGTCTGATATACCACAGAGTATCTTAAATATCTTTAAAAGCTGATAGCAGACTGGAGTCTGGATTTCAGAATATATTGAAAATAATTTCTGAAGCAAGGGGGCTAATGGCCAAACCCTGTAACTGTTCTCTCACAGCTCTAGAAAATAAATTTGGTAAGGAAGTCACATCCAGTTCAGAATGAACAAATTCTGTACAGAATTTCTGTGTTGCTTTTGACTTGTACTGAAGACTGTGGGTGTTGTACAGGCTGGCAATTATAAAATCCCAAACACAATGAAGTGGGTCATGTGCTGTTAAAGCTATTCTTTCTTGTGCCTCTCAGACTTCCCTTTAACCAAAACTTAATTCATTTTAGGAATGCTAATGTGATTTTCCTCCCTTTCAGGCTTCTTTTTAAAGTCAAAACAGCATCTGTTGATTTATTTACAGCAGTTTCTTGATTTATTTACAGCAGTTTCTTAGTGGAAAGAGAATAAGACAAAGAAGTGAAACTAAAAGACAGATATTGTAGTGTCCACGTTCTTTGCCTATGATTTTGTCCATAATTTTGAATTCCAGACTACCACAAGGGACTGTTAATGATAGAGTATTCATGAAAGATGTAAATATTATTAGTAAATCTGACTGTCTGGTGATAAAATTGCTATTGCAAAATACTGTCTTTGAAAAGTTATAATTCTGAAAAAGGTAGAAAAGAAGACATCTTTGGTCATTCAAGGTAGAAACAGAGCAAGCCAGTGAGTTCAGTCTCTGGCCATTTTCAGTAGTTCATTTTTAAAGCAATGGAAGTATGTGAGTAGTTACATAACCTTGGTAAAAATTTAATATGGAAATTTTGTCTTAGCTTTTTTTCCTGTAGCAAAAACAAAATGAGAATATAAAAAATAAAGAAAAGAAAAAAGGTGGCCCCCAAAATAAATGAAACTCAATTTCACGGCACATTATCTCTCTCAATTCTTTCCTCTCAGCTTTCATTTTCATTAAAATCACAGACAACCATAAATTAATAATTACTTCAGGTTGACTAAATGCAGGCCACAGTATTTAGCTCTCGTTTTCCTACAGTGGCCCTTCTTGTTCATGCTGGAAAAATGTTAATTTAGATAATGTGGCTTGCCCCTTGTCATATAATTCTGTTTTGCAGTTTCACTGATCTATAATGGTCTCTTCTGATTAGGTAGTATTAACTTTATCTTTTGTTCAATCAAGCTTCACAGTTTCCTCTGACTAGATAACTATTGTGAAATATCAGATTAAACGTTCTATTATCTATACTTCTGTTATATTTTGATTCATCTTTATGTTGTAACAGAACAGCTTTCAGCAACATTTATAATTTCTTCCAGTAATAAATTCATTGGTCATTAGCCTAAGCCATATGTGAAACTTTTTTTGGCAATAACTACTATATATATATATACATATATTCATATTCCTCATTCTTACTACTTTAGAATTTATGCACATTTCAAAATTAGTCATTTTATCAACCTACTTTCCAATTAAGAATGGGTGAATAGGTTCAAATAAAATAAAATCTCAACTTTCACTCAGAGCCTGAACCCAATCAGTTTTTGAGATTCTAAACAATTTAGTGTAGTTCACTTATCTATTTTTTTTTTTTTGGGAGAGGATTCTGGTATGAAGTGAATGAAGGAAACTGATACTTACAACAGAATTTATTTCTAATTGGTGATTGACTTGTTGCTACTGCCATTTTCATGAAATCCTTTAACTTCTCCATGCCTCAGTTTACCGATTCTTAGAAAATACTCAGTTGAACTTCATGAATATCTAGTTGTCTTCAAGGCAAAACAATGGCTATGGCGTCCTCTGAAACCTGTTTCAACACACAAGTATTTATAGAAAAACCTCACACAAAACAAAATTGAGTTCCACTTTAAATATGACATAATATGACATTACATTTTCTATTCATAGGTGAACAACTGAAAATTTCTATATGATTACATTGTTTGTAGTGTATTTGCATGGTAAGTTGCAACAGAATTCAGCTCTTTGCTCTTCTCAGTAATCCTCTAGTGGTGAGACTCTTTTTCTTGCAGAGTAAAGGTAACATTTCTTTTATGAAATAACCTGGGTGAAATAATTAGATGAATATCACTAGTGTTCCCATCTGTGTGAGAAATTCCTAGATCCCTTTTGTACCCACACCTATCTAAACTAAATAAATCTTTGCAGCAATTTTACCTGCAAATGTAAGTGGGCAAATATGATTGCAAATTTCATATGGATTGTAGGACCCACTTTTAATGAATGTTCATAAAATGTAATCTAATCAGTAAAATTTATTTTAGGTGAGTTTTTTTTTATGTTCACCCAAACAAATCTTCTTGAAACAAGACACAGGAAATTACCTAACTTGACATTAAAGACCATTGGTAACTATTTGAAAATGATATGTAGCTTTTCCCCAAGTGTCAGAGTTCTAATTCCCATGACATATGTTCTATAATAAGATATATGTCCTCACAGTTTGAAATAAATGCATTTTTCCAAGTGAATGGCATATTTTCTTTCACCCTTGAAAATTGCTTATATAAACATTCTGGTAACAGGCTATTGACATATGGCCTAATCTAATTCCTTGATTTTTTTTTTCTTCTTTTTTTTTTAAGTTTGCTTTTAAGGAAATAACCTAAAGTCATTAGTGGAAGTTGGAAGCTGAATAAGAAGAATTGGACTGCAGGATAATTTTTGTTATATAAAATTGTTTTATATCTGGACACAACTAATACATCTGAAGCTGTGGTGATCTGCTGTAGATTATGATTCAATTTAAGTCAATGCTTATAATTTTAAAATGCATTCTGTACCACCAATTACATAATATATGAATGGTTTTTCCTAAAGCAATAAACATTTATCACTTATCACAGTAACATACTTAAATGGATCAAAGCATTTTTCATCATCCAAATTATGTAGCTCAAAAGTGATACACCTGTTGCATAGGCTTAATTTTTGGCAATCTCTAGGGATGCACACCAAAGAGATATGAACTAGTTTACAGAGTAATACAGGAGAAAACAAGACCTGTCTATGTCTGTTGAATTAGTAATCATAGTATGGGTGTCATTGGCAAGTCACTTTACCTCTGAAGTGCTTCACAGTTATGTTTCCCTTGAAACAGAAAGATGAACTGACTTGCTATGTGACAAGTGGATCCTCTTTGTGCAGCCTGTGATAGAGCATATCAGTATCTAAGGTAGGATTATTCTTCAGAAAATATAGATGTCTGGAGCATAAATGTCTTTATTTCAACTTGTCATTTAGATTCCCCACATAGCCAGTAAAGAGAAATAAGCACTTCTCATCATTCATCTAATCCTAATGCAGCCATTAAATATAGGTCAGAGGAACTGTACTTTAAGTAGTGCCTGTTCCTAAGCACTGCCTCTTAGCAAAATTTAGACAAGTACTTCGTATGTAGATGTCTGCATCATAGACAGCTGAAGTTGAGTGAACACTAAAATCTTTGTTCTGCATACTCTGAAATCATAGTGACTACTGATTGCTAATGTAAATGTCTTAGTGCGTTTTGCTGATATCTACAAAAGTTTCTTCAGGAGAGGGAAGGGTAGGCAGGCGGTGTATCTGAGAGGCTTCTTGCCCATGCAGTATTTAAAAATATAATAATAATTGATATTCTTTGAAGATTTCTTTTTTTAAGAAGGAAGGCAGAGCAGCAAACAAAAGTTATCTGAGATATATCACATGGTAATTTTAGGTAAGAAAAATCTAAATTATAACAGAATTAAAGTTTTCTAAAAAAGACTTTAATTACAAAAAGTTACAATTACGAAAAACAATTTTAATTAGCATTTCTTTAAATAAAAATCAGGATAGCATTTTCCCTTCCCCAATAATAATTCTTTTGTTCAGCACCAATTCAAAAATTGCAGCCTGTATTAATGCAAGAGAATTTGAAAAATGGAACTGACTAGTTTCCATTTGACTGAAATGAGAACAAGATCTAGCCTTAGGCAACAGGATCATAACTAGCCAAAAACAAATGCCATTTTTAAATTTCATGAAGTGATTATTTGCTGTTAAAAAGTCAGTATTTCCCAACACATGTAAGACAGTAATAGAATCTGAGCTCTCAAATGACCTTATGCTTACAAAGGAAATAGCTGTAATATATCAGCCATTCCTGTGATCACTGGAAATAAGACTCTATCAGATCTAGTTTGAATTAAAATAGTATAAATTAGTATAGCACTACTTCAAACTGGAGTGGTACCATAAACTTCAACAAGCCTGTACTGATTCAACTCAACAGATACATGATTTACTAATTGTACAGTGATGGATTTGACTCATCAAATTTTCAATTTGACTGATGTGTCTCTTTACAAGTATTCCTTTCCACATCACTCTAAAGTAACAGTCCTGTGTGAAACGGGAAGGGAAGGGAAGGGAAGGGAAGGGAAGGGAAGGGAAGGGAAGGGAAGGGAAGGGAAGGGAAGGGAAGGGAAGGGAAGGGAAGGGAAGGAAGGGAAGGGAAGGGAAGGGAAGGGAAGGGAAGGGAAGGGAAGGGAAGGGAAGGGAAGGGAAGGGAAGGGAAGGGAAGGGAAGGGAAGGGAAGGGAAGGGGAGAATTCAGTTTTAGATGCCATAGTAAAATTATCCAGTTAGTTAACTATACACTACAGTATTTAATGCATTTTTTTCAGATATAAAGAAATAAAAGTACATTAATATATTATTATATGAATTAATAAAGGCAGACTAAGGTAAGACCATATCTAGAATATAAGAAAAAAAAAAAAAAAGCTAAATATCTTTTGTATGTTAGGATTATGGTTTTGTAAAACAAAAGGAACAAAAAGCCCGCCACCCACAAATAAAGAAAACCAGAACATTTCTTTCTGCATGTCTCTAGCTGTTGTAACACTGTGTCATGATAGAGTCTTGCTAAATTTCCTGGCTCATGCTGTGTATATCCACAGTGTAATGTTACCTGAAGGGAAATATCCCTGGGATTGAGATATTTTATCAAAGAAATCACAATTGTAGTGAGTGTGTGTCATTTATGTATTTTATGCCGGAGTCTTGTCACGCTGCAAGAGCTGTTTCTGGGGGAAAAAAAAGGTGCTCTAGCATTTTACAGTGTGCCATTAAATACTGTAATTATGTACTTCAATTCTTTTAATCTCTATGGATCTATGTGAGTGAACATTCATGTTTCTGCATTTTGGAAACACTGCTATGGACTGTGATGCATCATTTTTTTGTGAAGACATACCTTACAATTAAATGTTTCAATTACCCAAAAATTTGCAAAACTAATAAAGTTAACATGATTAGGGATTTAGTAAGCATATTTTCAGAATACCTGAATCAGCTAACTGGACAATCATGGTACCTATTTTTGAAGAATAATTTACTAGGACTTAATTTTGTGTTTTGTTATGTCATGAAAGAATAATGTGATTGTGTAACCCACTTTTTATGGTATGTTTTGGATCTCCTCTCCCCAGTCCGATTGTGATGGCCTGAAGAAAATGTTTAGCCTTCCAATGCAGCAATGATGAGACTGTATCTCAGAAGTGCTGGCCAAGAAAATTCCCTTTGATTTCAGTTCTTTAGGGGAATAATGAAACAATATTTTTTTGTAATAATCCATGCCTTAAAGTAATGCAAGGTGAATGTTTCTTCTATCAAAATGTTAAATCCCCACCCTTTAAAGCTTTGATTTTCTGATCATAGAAATATTTAAATCCAGTATTATGTGGGAAAATAAATGTAAGGTGCATATCTAGTTTCCTGGATAAGACAGAAGGTATTTACAGAACTAGTTGTGGCTAGGACAATGAATAACATTCTTTCAATATTCTTAACACTGAACAGTTAAAAAAATACGAAATTAAAATTATATAATTTATCCATATTGCATAACACTTTGTTATACATTTATAGAATTAGATATACACCTATAATCTTGGAAATGATTTTGTAGTTTTCACCAATTTCTCTGATTTTATTTTTCTAATAAGAAAGGAAAAGTAGTACGCAAGGAAGAAAGAGCTGAAATTTCACAGGATAGATCTTTGACTGTTCTCACCTTCTGCCAGTCTCACAGACAGGAGCAAGCATTTTCAAAGTATTTAGACCCACAAATACACATTGCACTCCAGCTATGCTTCTGAGTTGTTCATACATGTACTATTTTTACATCAATGCCCACTTTTTGCATAGATTAGAGACTTTGAGATGATCAGATCTAAGAGTCCCCTTTAGCACTTCAAGTTTAAAGTAAAGAGTCTAGACTTCTCTGTAGCTGGTTAAAAAAAAAAAAAAAAAAAAAAAGAAAATCCTCTTATGTCTTCTATTGCATCAATCACTGCTCTTCTTTACTAGCTATTCCCTTCAGAATACTTTGAAATGAGATCTGTCTTTGGATTGTCCTACCTGCCACAGTTCAAACACCTTTCTAAAGAGTGGCAATAAAAAGCTCTAAGTGCAAACCTGGCAGAACAAGGAGTCATTAGGCCTCTCAGATACCGTGAAAGTGGTGATTGCATAAGAAACTATATAGATAGATGAAAGCTTTGGGAAAACACAGCGCGTTAGCAGAACTGTAGGAATTTATTCACTGCATGCAAATAACTTTAAATTTAGAAGTCTTGTGTATGCAAAGAATTCAAAGTGGTCTTGCAGTCACAGACAGTCAAAATTTGTCAGTGGACAAGAAATTGCATTTTTGCATATGCGAATCTGCATTACATCTGCATATGTATTGCATATGTAGTTACTTAAAATGCATGTAGAACTGTTGATTCCTGTCTATTCAAAGAGAATCACCCATGCATTTAGGTAATAAAACTTCATCCTGTGATTACTCTGAATTTTTGATAGTAGATGACATACTGTCATGACTTGGAATTAGTAGATAACTATTTATGGCATTTTGTTTGTGAGGTGTATGACTACTGAAGGCTTTTCAAACTTTCTATGATTTTTAATTGGGCTTCACCTGAATAATTTCTAGAAAATCAGACAAGTTCTGCTATTCTTAGACAGTGGAAGCAATTGGTTTTTTCCCTAAGATATTGACAGCATCACACTATCATCTCATGTTCAACACCAGTTTAGCAGAGATCTGCAAAGTGAATAAGTGCTTGTACCTCAGCTTCAGTGGACTTCCACTGGAGGGAGGAGAGTTCTCATGACTCAACATGCTGCTGCCCCCTCTTGGCAATTTTTATCTTGGGACACTTAACCAGTTCACCAGGGTGTTGAATTAATGGACTGTTAATTTGGGATCATTTTGGAAGCCTTGCCCCAATTGCCTTCCTATATTAGTCAATTTCTTAGATTTATTTCATTGTACAGCTCAACACCCATAATATAGAAATACAGTTTCAAGACAGTAATTTCAAAGCTTAAAATATGCTATTGGGAAAATCTGGTTGCAAAATCTTATTTGTGATATATGATCTTAATTTTTTTTCTCAGAAACATATATGTATATATATCTCCTACAGATTACCTTCAGATGATACCCAGTTGATACAGATTACCTTCATCTTTTTCAACATCATCCTTCTTCCCAAATTTATACCTTAAATCTTAAAATATGCCTTATAATCTTAAATCCCACACTCATTGTCCTGTCCCCAGTCTCCTCTTGGGTTTAGAGATGTTCTCAGGTGAAACTGGCACAGCAAAGTCTGTGGAATCTGTAAGCACAGTATTAACTTTCTTACTCATTATACAACAAAGTGGGTTGTCCTTAAAACTTCCTTTTATGTTTATATGTCAGCTGCTGTTGAGGCCTTTTATTACTCAAAATCCATCAACTTGAAGGTCATGCTTTTATAGACCGTTGATGTCACTGCCTTTTGCATTTAGTGTAATGTATGCTTGAAGATATAGTGAAGGCAAAAGGGCTTTTGGTTTCCTTAGGGAGTCCCATGCTATTATGTCCATGACTAGATTCACATGACATTTTCTTATAAAGTAAGAACTTTATCTGTGATGCATAGAAGTGGGATGAGTTGAGTTCTGGCATAACATGCTTCATATTTTCAGGTATATTCATTTGTTCTGAAAAATAAAAGCTATTTAATATCAAGAGAAGCTAGCACATGTGGATGGACCTCAGAGAAAAATATTTGCTTTACAATCTAAATTAATTCCCAATTTATAAACATACTTATTTTTTACAACAATACTCTGATGTGCTCTGCATTTTGATGTGCATAAAATACTGCATTATCTATATTCTTATGTGTTGCTTCAGTATTTAACTTGAAAAAAAAGGATAATTCAGGAGTATAAAAAGATTTTAAAAATATTCAAAATCCAAGTACATATTGTTCTCTGTTTGTTGCTGATCATAACTGTCAAGGCAACAAGATAAAACAGCACTTTCTACAAGACATTAATTTCTCCTTTTCAATGTAAAACTGCTAAATTGAATGCTGAAACATAAACATTTAGAATTGAAAAAGCTTTATCTCATGCTAGGATCTGGAGGGAGATGTGGATTTGAGGACAATATTCTAGGTATATAAAACTATATGTAAAGGAGTGTGTGGTAAGACAAATGAGAAAAGAAAAAAAAAACCATTGCAATTGAGACTCAGTGGAAACATCTGAACTCTTTGGATTATATGAATTTCTTAAAACATATATAACTGCCAATCAGAGACAAACCATACCTGTTTAAGCATAGAAAACATCTTTCCCCTTCAAAAATTTTAAAGCTTGCATGATTGAAAGTCAAGAAAAAAACCCAGTATTTTCCAGATCTTCCTATGTTTAACCTCTCCTTCAGATTTTGTTTACTCTTAAATATAAGCAGAACTCTTGCATTAAACGATTTCTTCCAGATCTGTAATTTTATTCTGAGTTGGTAGCAAGAACCATACCTCTTGTATTCTGTGCATATTTGTCCCTTGGGGCAAAACTAAAACTTGGTGACTGAAAGTAAAGTACCACATAACAGGGGATGGGATGCCTAACCCATATCTTCCTCAATCAGGCAGATAGGAAGCTCAGGAAGTTCAAGCAAAGGGAATGCAAATCTTTGCATCTGGGGAAGAGACATGCACATGCTGGGGATTAACCAGCTGATAAGCAACTATGCAGAGAAGGATCTAGAAATCCTGGTGTACCCTGAATTGAACCATGTTTGGTGATGTTGTAGTAACGAGCAACAAAAGCAAATCCTGGGTTGTATTATGAAACACATTCCCCCTAAGTCAGGAGAAGTGATCCTGCCCCTCTACTCAGCCCTGGTGAGACAGAACTGAATTGCTGGATCCAGACTGGGATCTCCAGCATGAGAGAAAGCTGGATATCTAGGAATGAATTTAACAAAGGGTCACAAAGATGATTAAGAGACTGGAGCACCTCTCTCTGAGGAGGAGCTGAGGGACCCGGAATTGTTCAGCCTGGGGGTGAAAGTACTCAAGGGGATTTTTCAGTGTGTGTAAATACCTGATGGGAGGAACTGAAGAAGGAGCAGCCAAACACTTTTCAGTAGTGCCCATGACAAGATAAGAAGCAATCAGCATACAGCCCTTGGCATCTTTCTCTAGCTGAAAACTTGAATATGGGGCATGGATTAAGTTATATCAACATGTCCCTTCCAAACTCAGTGATTCTTCTGCAATATGTGAATGCTATTTTATATTAACTATTTACTTGTATTTTTTAAATTAAAAGAGGAATTTTTAGCCTCCATAAGCAGGAAATTAATTCTTATATACAATTAGGCAGGTATCTATCTGCTCTTGCATTGAAATAATATGATCACTATTGTGTATTTTAGGGCAGTTAAAAAATTATTGTCAAGGGAAATGTTTTGCACTACACCTGCAAAAGAACAATGTAGCTATCCTTTCAATGATTTCATGAACTGGAAAAAAAAAAAAAAGCACTACTAGAAATCTTTAAATTGAAATTGTTAAAGAATTTCCCTGCATGATCTCTTCAATTTGTTATTTTCTTCCCTGAGCTGTTGGATCCACAATGTATTTTTCGTCAGTTTGACCTTGGTTAATGGTTGCAGCGTTTTTGATTTTCTAGAAAACATGAAGTCATTATTCAATTCTCTAAGTAGTTTTGTTGTTGTTGTTCTTTATTTTAAATTAACGTAATGAATAATAACTTCACATAAACACAAGGTTTAGATCATCAGCCTGAAAATCAGCAATGCTAGTGTTAAAAATTGTCTCTCACGCTCTACACTAAGGCACAGAAAGCTTTCTCTCATAAACTATCCTCAACCATAAAATATGGTGTTACATTTGCACTTCCATGAAAAATCCCTGTGGTCCTTCCTGAATCAATTGTATCCTCCCCCGAACATGCAGTAGCAGACAAAAATGCTATTATTAGAGGATATACATCCCAAATGACAAATACATATAAGTAGTGCTCTATTTAGCCATTTTCTTGAGTGATTAATGAAGATTTAGTTGGATAGATAAAAATAATAATCTCTGATATTTTGCATGGAAAACCATTTAAGATTATTAATGTTACAGTATTTCACTATTATTTTTTCAATTTTGAGTAAAATTTAAATTCCTATGAACAATGTTGAATGGCAATTTTACCAACAATGGCAGGTTTTGTTGAATATTGCCTGTGACACATAAAAGCTTTTGTTAGTCAGTAGAGAGGGTGATAACCAGATTTTAACCTAATTGATTTAACACCATGTAGGAAAAATATCTTTGGGCAAACTAAGTGGAATAATACCAACTCAAACTTTAAGTGTATACACATGAACAAAATATATTACCATATTATTTCAAATTATCTTCCTTTGTGGTTCTGCATGATTTTTTCTATAATATCAGTCAGTGCTATTTTTGAAGATACTGAAATAGAAGTTACAAAATGGTATTAAAATAGCCTATGTATATATTTAGTGAGGAAAATGTTTTTAATTACCTCATTAGTTTAAGAAGCACTGATACTTTGAATGTTACAAAATTCTTTGAAGTTCTTATTTATGTTTTTTTTTTCATTTTTGTCATAACGTGGTATCACAGATAAAATGGTAAAGACATAGAAGGTTCTGGCAAACACTGCATAAATCTCTAAAATAATTGCCACAACTAATCAGTGTTGCCAAGATTTTCATCCCCATTGCAGAGGTGTCTACTTAATTTATTGTAGGTCATTTGTAAACCATGGTGATCTATGAAGACAAAGCTAGGCCTAAAAGCAGTTATTTCCATGGAAAGTGAATTTTCCCCCTGTTCCATTAATGTCAGAAGTCATTTCTTGCAACCATTTCCCCACACTGAGAAGGGAGATACATTCTCCTCTGATGACAGGAGACAATGAACACTCCATGTTGAAGATATTACTTCCAAATTCTTGACCCAAACAAATGATTCAAATCGATACAGACTACAGTCATCCAGTCACCTAGAGGACTCCAGTAGTTTTCAGCACAAACTGGAAATCCTAAACATCAATACTGAAGTCAAATTCACCAAACACGTTCAGGATTGAGTCATATTCAGAGCTTGGAGAAAACACCCAAACAAAATTAAGCGGATCTTATTGGCGTCTGGTTTTTTTGGCTTTGGATTATTTCCCAGATGGAAGTTGAAGTGAAATTAAACCCATCCATTATATTATTAATAATTATACCAAATCATGGAAATTATGTAATTAGAACCACAAAATGTGAGTATGTTAGTGCACATAATAGTATTGTTTGACTGAAAACCAGAAAGGATAAATATGCCCTGATCCCTCTTGTTTCAGCAGGACATGAAGGTTAGAACAAGAAAACTATGACAAATTTGACTAAGTCAAATTATGACTTGCTCAAAACTAAGCCATCTCCTTATACATTTGCAAGGTTATTAAAAAAAAAAAAAACAGAGATAAGCAAAAAACCAGAATGAGAACAAATATCACTATTTTATATCATGAAAGCCTTTTTTTTCTTATTTTACCCCAGTGTACCAACAGGACACTTTAGAAAAATGATTATATCCAGCGATTAATCATAAGAATACATTTCAGGAAGCAAAAACATTTAAGCTTTAAGAAAGTCCTGCTGATGCAGTGAACAAGACAGTTTTTACACATAGAATAATTTCTTTGAAAAAGAAAAGCAGAAAATGCTGAAATATGGAATCCACTCAATGCCCCAGATAGAGACCTTTTGAGATGTGTATCTATTTTCAGAAAATGATAGAAAGAGATGGAATTCAGCAGATGTTTAAATCCTGAAAAGACATCACGAATGGTACTTTTTCTTCAGCAATGCTCCAATGGTATATATCAGTTTGACAGTGAAAGGCCACTCTAATTCCCTCTGTAATAACCTAGGGAATGACACTTGCTCAGAATGTCAAGTTCTGGAAACTTGCTGTTAATTACAATGCTTGCATGATATTTTCAATTTTATCAGCATTGGTAGGATTTTTGTCTGTTTCTCTGCCATACAGTAAACACTGGAAACTGACCCTCTGGTTTATGCTCTGCCCCAGCACACACAACTCACACCTTTAAAGTGACCTTTATGTTCCCTAGCAGGTGTAAGATTATATAAATTATGACTCCCAGTGTATTATCAATCAAAAAGCTACTTGTCAAGCTGCTTTTTTGCTAACAACAAAAAAATCAAATCTATCCTCAGAGGCTATAATCCTGTATAGGCGAATAAAATACCATGGGGTCTGTTCTCCTCTCAGTGCACATACGTAAATCTCATTCCTACTAACATTAATGGGGAGTTACACGCGTGCATCAGGAGAAGAATAAATCTGCAGCAGAGCACGCAGGAAACCATTCAGTGTGAAATGTTTTAAGGAGACAGATAGGGGAAAACACCGCATGGAAAGAGTTTATAATGCATTAATTCAGTTTTACTTGCAACTCTTGATGAACTTTTTCAGACTGAACGCTGTACATTTGTGTCATGCAGATTTAGAATGCTTGATAAAATATATTAGCAAGTACATATTAACTGCAGCATGATTCAGGTGGGATTGCTGTCTCTAAGTTCTGCATTGCAGAATGATGGTTATACAGTCCAAAATCTTTTAAAGAATTCATGTCAAATATTTTCAGGTTTCAGTTTTCACATGGTCATCAGTATTTCAAAACTATTAAGGTCTTACAGTCTGTCCTAAACGTTTCTAAGTATTGATTTAAATGAGACCAAGGAAATAAATATATCTGCTTTCCCAAATGCATATTATTCTAGACAGGGCAATCAGCATAGTGTAGAATGATTGGATGCTGCACTTTGTAACCTCAGGCACATACATTCTCTGCCTCTCAAAGTTAAATGTGGTGTACATAGCTGTACATGTACAATCATATCATATTAGAATTATTATGAGAAGGAGACTTTGTCTGGACTATTGTAAAATATTAATCAGTCCTGATGGGGCAGAAAAAGTAGCTGTACATAAACGTATCAATGCAACTTCCTTAAATACACCCAGGCTGAAAATTTGGCTTTCTAAAATTACAGTGGCTGAGAGGCCATTGAGTCATCCAATTATTATTGTCTTCAACAAAGAAATCAGTAGACACAGGACTTTAATAATAAATCCATATATATATATACACACATATATATATTTGTATATATATACATATAAACACATAAACTTATATACATATACATATATATATATTTGTGAATTCATATATATATATACATATATTGCATCAATATAAAAAGTTGTGAAAATCATGTCAGAAGCTATTAAAGATGCCATGTTGTTGCAAAGGTGAATGGCAAAATGAATGCCAGAAACGCGTGATAATTGCAAATAAAGCAGGAAATTGTCCAAAGAGTCACAATATTATCAGAAGTAAGTTCAGTTTCTTTTCTTCCCCATCCAATTAAATTCAGTTATATTTAGGAGATTACAAATTGTGAAATATCTAAAGAAGTAATGCAGCTTGAAACATTTTTAACAATTTTAAATAAATTCATATGTTCTCATGGTATTGTTGTGGTTTCAGTTTGATTGGGTTTTGTTGGTTTGTTTTTTTTTTTTTTCATCCTAAAGAGTGCAATCCTCTGTGAAATGGATGAGCAGAAATTTCAGTTTAAAGGCATCATTTTCTCATGCTGGCAGATGTATCAACCTATAATTTAAATGCTACTTACTCTGCATTAGAAATATAGATCTAAAATATTTACTAAACCAGTTAGGGCAGTGAGATAATGGAAGGGGTATGGTAGCACTCAAATAAATAAACTGCAGCAGCATCTGCTATAGACCCTGAAGGCTTGATGAGAGCAAGTATGAAATATTCCTGGACCAACTATCATAGAGCTTGAAATCTCCAGGCACTGTACTCATGGGAAACTTTTGCTGTGCAGCCATCTGGTGGGTGACAAGCACATCCAGCCATGAATCACCAAAGACATTCCTGAGTTAGAATTGTAGAGGACAGCATCGTGATTCAGGCAGAAGGGTTATCCAAAAATCCTTTGTCATTAAGGGAGTGTTGATAGAAGAGTATGAATATCATATTTGTTCAGGTATTTGGATGTAAACTAAGTGGTCAGTGAAGTGACTAATAAGTGGAGAATAATGGAGAATGAAGAATAGCAGAGGACTAAAGAACAGTCAAAATCCTTGGCCTACACAAATCCACTTGTGTTTTGCTGATGATTTGAGTAAAATCAGATTTTTATTTATATTGGGATAATGGTAATGAGAAGTAGTTGAATATGTCTGTGGAGGAGAAACTGATATATAAGAAGTACTAAGATTAAATTACAAGAAAGTATTATTCTAATAACAAGGGAAAATGAAAGAAACTATAAAAGGCCAGAGTAGCTTTACAATAAAATTCTTAAAGGTTAAAAGGATCCAGACAGCAATAAATGTAATAAAAAAAAATTAGAGTGTAAGATTTTTTTGCAACTCTCTACAATCTCTATGATTTAGAGACCATCCCCCAAAGACCTTTCTGTAGTCTGAATTTGCTATCTTTATTTCTTATCCAGAAGGACATAAATTAAAAAAAAAACAACTTCTAGGTAATAAAATATACAAGGATTTCAGAATTTTCAGTTAATTTGGCTTTATAAATATTTTTTAAATAAATGACATTATTCCATAACTGTAAAAATATTTTGTATTTCATAGCTATAGAACAAAAGTCTCAGGGACTGAAGTGAATTTCCTGAAAGTCCTAATGCTTCTGACACCTCCAGCTGAGGAATCCCAGCCAGCCTAACATGTTTGACAAATGATTAAGTGGGATTTCTCATATAGCAAAATTTCTGCCTATTTCCATGTCTGGGCAAGCACTTGTAGGACTTTGAAGTCATGAAGGAGGTCACAAGCTGAGTTAAATCTGATACCCAAACTCTTCTCATTCATACTTGAGATACCTCAGCCTTTTATTGAAATGCAGCCCCAAGAGCTCACAGCAACTTCTTGTTTGGCATGCCAGTGGAATGGATGGCTTAGAACACATTCTCTTTTCCTTGTGCAAATTGTTTTTCTCTCAGAAATAAGTTCTTATAAGGTCTTGCTATTATTTACACATAAACTATATCATAGCACCAGTACTACCCAGCTGTAAGGTGCAAATGTGAATGAAGAGCAGTCTTTTAAGTAAAGACTAGAAATTCCAAAGTATTCCACATCCAAACCCCATAATTTGTTGTCTGTGGTGAGATTTTTTTAAAGCAATTATCTTATGTAGAGGGCATTTTAAAACCTCATTATCTATCCCCTTCTCTAACATGTCATTGACCTACAGGAAAGTTAGTTCCAAACAGGATAAGAAAACTTTTTTTAATCTTTCAAAATATTTTATTTGAGGACACTTTCTTTTCTGTTGCCTAATTCAGGAAATACTTCCACCAAAGATTTCTAGTCACAAAGATATTCTAGTTGAATAATTTCATTTTCTTGGGACTATGCACATGAATAATGTTCCTTCTGTGTGAAGAAACTTAATCTACTATAATTTATACTTTAGATTTAATGTCCCAGGCTCACCAAATTTCTCCATGAAGGTAAACCCTGATAATCTGAGATACTGTATTTTTTTTAATTGAGTAAAGGCCACTTAAAATAGAACTTCTAATTTAGATTTAATAACTCTATAAAAGATAAATCTAGTTGCCATGTAATAAACAGTAATTAATTAGTTAATATCAATTAAATACTAAAAATATTAATTTACATTTAACATCTAACTACTGTAATTTGCTATAGCTATCTTATTAAATGCTAATTAAATTCCTAAACATTCTTACAAGTTTAATGCATTAATAATAGGAACGTAAGTACACATTTACTGTATCTGCAGTACTCAGTTCATTACATGGCAACTAGATTTATCTCTTTTACACTAATTAAATATACTAAGCAAACCTCAGTAACTTTTCTTAACACATACCATAACTATTTTATTAATTTCAAATTAAATGCCCATTTAAGATTTCTAATCTACCGCTGCCCTAAACAATTTCCTGCTAACAGAGTGAAGGTTACACTGATGTTATAACTAAACCATGATGCTTCTAGATGTTGGTTATATGAGAAGCAACGCTCTCTTTTCTGTTCTGTATTAATTTAAGCATTATGACTTTTTACTAATTCTCTTTTTTTCTTCCCAGAAAGGATATGTCTTTCCTTTCTCACACTGTCCCATGTCAGCATAATCCTATTTCCTTCCTGTAATCAGTTTCGCTCCAATTTTTCTGCCTATAGTAGCTGGTAGTCCACCTTGGTTATTGTTTCAATAGTCTTAAAATAAAAGGAAAAGTCTTTCCATATGTACAGCTATGATTGTGTTATTTAAGATATTTCTGATGCTTACAAAATCATATTAATCTTCAGCAAAACCACTCAGCAAATTAAGCAAATTAAGCAAATGACCATATAAACACCTGTAAGCAAAGAAATTCTGGTCAGAATGTCAGTCAGGCTGCTATGAACATGTCAGAATAGCATCCATAACAGGATTTTTTTGGGAAATGGAGGGAAGCACTACATTCACATGTATCAAATTATTTAGAATCATGGTTCTTTTCACATACGATGGGGGCTGTCATAAAGACAGGAGGCTGCTGTGCAGCAAGAAAAGCACATTAGCTATTAACCTTCCCCCAGCCGATCAACTTTGTTTTGCAATCTTTCCTCAGAACCATTAGAATACCCTGAAGAAATAACTTTCCAATTAAAAAGGATCTCAGAGAACAAAGCCATTTTATCTCTGACTCCTGGTGTTCTTTATTCCAATAATTTAAATTGGAATTGATTTTTCAATTTAGCCGTTGACTTGCTATGGACACACAGCTGAAAAGGCCGAATGGAATTGCATGGCTGAAATATTTGTCTTTGTGATGCACTCCTCATAAATTCACAGGAGCCTGCTTTTTTTTTTCCTTTTTTTTTTTTTTAATGCATTTTCTTTTTGCTGCTACTGCTTTAGACAACAGCTTTTTAGCTCAGCATGAGCAAACTGAGAAAACACGTCCAGCATGACCTCGAGGGCCTCATACTCAGTTCTTCATAGATCTATTTAATTGTTACATCCCAGAGAAAAATGAATAGATCCAGTGAAGTCAAAGTGATAGCTGTTTTTCAAAGCCTGAAAATGTGTTCTACAATTTTGATGTGTATTTCTGACTATGTTTCTCAAAAATAATAATTTTTAAAAGTGAACAAACAGTATTAAAATAATCATTTTAAAAAGTAAATGCCTATAGTCAGTAAATTTCACTATATTCAGTAAAAATGTGGAATTACATGAACATTTATATATATATATATATGCATATATATACCTACATATGTATAGAGATATATTTTCTCATTGTTCCAATGGGAGATTTACTTAACGCAGTAACTGATTTACCCGTGGAACAGTTTTGAATTAAGCACTCAAGTTATTAAGGAGTCTTTTAAAAGATTAAGGTCCAGTTGTGCCTGTAGTTCAGCTCAGTTCTAGTGCAACCCAACACTTGACACAACTAGGGAGAGAGTTGTATCAGTTTGACTGAGGACAGAGATGGGTCCTAGCTCTCAGAATTTTATATCAGCATCTTAGCTTCCCAGTGTTTTGTGAGCAGCTTTTTTTTCTGGACAAACACAGCTGAACATCTGATGCTGAAAGTAGGAAGTAGAGCTGGGGAAGGCAAGGTAAGAGAGAGCAAACTTCTGGTCCACTTAATTAGTTATATTCATCTATTGTGGGGAGTGGGAGTTCTGCTCATAAAGAAGACAGAGATATGATAGTTACAATTTTTTCTTTGTGATCTTTAATTCTTGGTCTTTTTTTTTTTTTTTTTTTTTCAAGAAAACCATCAAACATAGCCATATTTGAAAGCAGCTATTCAAAATGTTATTCTTGGACCTTTCTCTGCTGCAGTAATTTTACTGTTTTAGATGGGACATTAACTACAGGAAATTTACTACTAGTCAACTGCGCAGAAGAAAACAGTAAAAGCGTGTCATATTCCACTTTTCATAGATACAATTGGAGAAAAAAATCAGAAAAAAAAAAGTGTTGGTGTTGCTGAAATTTTAGACCCTATCTGTCTAAAACTCTGTCCACCCCCTTAAATAGTGCAACAAAAGAACTTTTGTTAATTTTAGAAAATGTTGCTTTGATAGCATGTGTCCCATTGTCTTTGGTACTTTTACACTGCTTAGTGGAAAAAGGCCATGATCACAGCAGCACAGAATATTCTGAGCTGGAAGGGACATGGAAGGGTCATTGAGTCCAGCTTCTGGCCCTGCACAGGACATCCCCAAAATGACCCAGAGTACTGTGCAAACTCATCTTGAACTGATTCTGTGACCACTAACCTGGAGAGCCTGTTCCAGTGGCTAACCACCCTCTAGAGCTTTTTCTGCTCCACTTAGATTTCTTTTAGGTGTTAGATTAGATATATGTACATAAGAAAGCATGTGTTTCTGGGATCTAGGCCACAGAGTAGTCCTGACTTCTTTTTCCCTTTTTTTTTTTTTCCTCAGTTTGACAATAATGTCTGTAACAGGATGTCACCACTTAATGTTGAAAATTCTTAATCAAAGAAGGATGGCTATTGGAACACGAATAAACTTTTGAAGGAAACTATGTAGAAACTAAAAGGACTATGTTATCCTTTGAATATTAAAATGTCTTTAATACTCAGACAAATGTATGAAGTACTGAAGATGAGAGAAGGAGGAAAAATACATAAGGGAATGGGGAATGATGTATCAAAAGCCTGCAATTACTAAACTGTCAACAAACAGTTAAGTAACAAAATTGAACTGGGATTTTAGTAACCTTTTTAATTGTCAGAGCTGAAAGGTATCTTGGTTCTTTTCCAACATGAAAAATGTATAAGCATTTTAACTACTTTTAAAATAGGTTTTTATAAGTTTATATATTTAATTATGTATAGCAGTCTCTTGCAATAACATTATCTTGGAGTTAGAAGTTCATTCTATCTCTGTATCATCTCTTTCGTTATTTTTAGTATATATTATGGGTCATGGGAATATTTGACTTTTCCCTGGTTCCTTGATTCTTTTGCATTCCAAACACATTCAGATAATACCCAGGCACATGCTAGATTTTCCCCATTCTTATCCAGTTTTGTTTTTCATGAAAAGTAATCCCAGACTCACAAACAGGACAGTCTTATTGGTAGGGTTGACTGACAAGATGACTGGGACTTCAAATGTTTTGTAGCTTGCATTAATCAGCAGAAGTGAGTGCAGACTAAAGAGTCTTTTAAAAGAAGCTTGGATGTCAAAAATAGCATCCAAATTCCCTCAATTACTGAAAAAAATAAAAATGGAAGTGGATTTCCACACACACATATACATACTTACATAGACTATATGCTCTTATACCTTAAAATACTTCCTTTCCATGTGGTCTGCTACAGGTCATCTGTATAATGAAATGTCCAAACAAATGAAAATATTTTGAATTTATTCTACTAAAAGCCAAGAGCAAAAAGATTGTCCAGCTGGGCTACTTAAGAACTTAACTTCTAAACAGTGGTCTTCCTAAAGTATATCTGAAACTGATTTCTTTCCTTTATTTACAGATGAAGGAACAGACCATTTCAAGAGAAGGAATATTTTGATTTTAATTTTTTTTTTTAATGAGGAAAAAATCTAGAATGAAAAAGCTGTTTATTACATAAAATACTGAAGTTGCTTCAAAAACACTGATGTAAATTGTCATTCATTGAATGTTGTATTAAAAGCAGTCAGCCTATTGGCAAAATCAGTATTTCCCTGTACTACACTGGAATTATTTTATGTTTTATAATAATTTGAGAACAGGTTTGATACTTTAATTTTAGGGTCCTTTAAAATCCTCTATTAATTCTGTTAATGCTATTCATTTATTACAAAGGAAGTGATTTAGAAAGCTAATAAAAATCTTGAATGCATTTTTACTTCTTTGTTTTAAGATGGAACTGTCTTCAAGAGTACCTTTGGCCAGTTAGTTCAAGGAGTCCATTTTATTCCTTCCTTGGTATTGTCGTAATCTGTAAATTTTATCTCTTGCAAAAAGTTGTGGGAAGACTCTGAGAACCTGCAACTGATATGTTTAAGCAGTTTATTTCTTTCTTTTTCTCTTTTCCCCTCCCTATTTTTCCTTCATGATTGCTATTTTCTCTTTGAACTACCTAAAGACAATAAATTAGATTTTAATTTGGGATTATTTTAAATATGCAGTTATGATATAATTTTAGAGACTTGAGTCAATTTCACCATTATGACTAAAGTATTAATAACTGCAAAAAATTCAGAACAGAGTTTAAAACAACAACAAAAAAAGAATGGTCTAAGCATTTAACAGCAACTGAGCAGGTTGAAAATATTCATTTGTAATGGAAAATTATCCAAAAATGTTCTCATCATATGCAGGTAGAAGAGAGTATTCATTATGTAAGAGCATATATATAGCTTAATGTTCCATACATCAGATTCCAGCCTGACACATTATTTTAGACAAATGACGTTTCATTGACAGAGTATATGAACTAAACCTTTGACATTGAACACAGTTTGGAAAATGATCTTTCCCAAATTCTTGCTTTTATGATGTCAGTCACTTGGCTACATTCATTTCCAATGGTAATGAGGAAATTATGCTACAGGTCCCACATTTATATAGTCCATTTTGCTCTCTAACACCTATAACTCCCCTAATCTAGAAATAATCTCATTTCTATTAATTTGTATAACCACATTTCTGTAGGACATGAAACCAAAATAAAACTACCCTCAAAAAACACAGTATAGTTATCATGCTATTCCCCCCAAATATCTTGGATACACTTACATACCTCAAGCATCCCCTATCTTTAGGTATAGTATTGCAGTTTAAAATTATTTACCCTTGTCCTATCATTACATGCCTTCATAAAAAGTCCTTTCTGTCTTTCTTGTAGACTCTATTCAGATTCTGGAACAGTTAAGTCACCACAAATCCTTCCCTATTTCTAAATAATCCGAATTCTCTCAGCCTTTCCTCATATCCTCATGTTCCCCTGATAATTTTGTGGCCTCCTCTGGACTGTCTCCATCAGGTCCCTGTCCCTCCTGTGCTGGACCCCAGGGCTGGGTGCAGCCCTGCAGGTGGGTCTCACAGAGCAGAGCAGAGGGGTAGAATCCCCTCCCGGCCCTGCTGCCCACGCTGCTCTGGATGCAGCCCAGGACACCTTTGGTTTCTGGGCTGGGAGTGCCCATGGCTGGGTCATGTCCAGCCTCTCACCCACCAGCACCCCCAAATCCTTCTCTGCAGGGCTGCTCTCCATCTGCTCTTTCCCAGCCTGGGCTGATACCAGGGGTTGCCCTGAACCAGGTGCAGCACCCTGCACTTGGTCTCATGAGATGTCCATGGGCCCACTTGAATTTGTTCAAGTCCCTCTGGATATCAGCCCATCTTCCAGCTGTGTGAACAGCACCACTCAATTTGGTGTCATCTGCAAATTTGCTGAGGCTGCCTTCAATCCCTTTGTCTGAGTTGTTAATGAAAATGGCAAATAACACTTGTGCCAGTATAGACCCCTGAGGGACACCACAAAGGGTGGTGACCTTCTATTGGCCATTCTCCTTGAGGAGCTGGAAATTTGCATTCCTAAAGCTCAGGGACCTAACTTCACTCCTTACTTGACCCCTATGCCTTAGGACTGGAAGCTCCAACAATGCATAATTAGGAGACATACTGGACAAATCTGTCTGGAATTATATGCTAGTGCTGAACACAATATGATCCTAACCCTGACCAAGATTTTAGTAGCAAATTCTCTGAATTGGACGTTTTGACATTTAGTCTGCTATAATTTTCTCTGTAGCTTCATTGATTCAAATGGTGGCAGTCTTTGTGTAATCATCATGTGCTACGTGAAATTTCACTGAATTTCCATTTGAAATGTATTTTTATATTTTTGTTACACATACTGAGCTTTAGGGCCATGAAAGAAAACACATGTGCCTAGCATTCATTGAGGTATGAGCAAGCAGATGAGGTTACTGTGTTTATTAGATTACTAAAGATTAAGGAAACACTTTTTTAATGTGAGAGTGACATTCAAAAGCTGTCTGGACATGGCCCAGGGCAACAGGCTCTAAGTGGCCTTATTAAACCAGGGGGCTTGAACCAGATAACCTTGAGTACTCCTTCAACTTCAACTGTTCTGTGACCCTGTGATTCTTTCTTTACACATAGCCCCATATTATGTGTACAGTTCTTTTCCATGTGCTCCAAAAAGCACAATCTATTGTACAATTTCAATTCTTTCTAAGACATTATATTACATAATGAGATTTGTGGTTGACTTTAACAGAAACTTTCTGAGTTCTTCACGTACACAGTGAATGTCTTATTATATTTTGCCCTTCAAGTTTTTATAGTTGCTACTCTATAGGCTAACACACTTCTTCATCCATTTAAAATGCATTTTCTAATGCTTAGATATGTTTATTTTTAAATTGCTTCTGAATGTAAAAGTTAATTTAATCTTCTAATAAATTACTATGGCAAAACACTTAGTAGTCCAGGTGATTTTTATTTTCTAAAAGGATTCCTTTTTTACTTTTTTTAATATATTTGTGTGGTGGGGTTATTTTGCATTGCCTAATTGGATCACAGTAAGTGTTTTACTAAAATTTTTAACACAGAATGCTATTAGTGGATCAAAAAACTCTGTGTGTGGGGTGTGTGAGTATGTGGGCAGAAGGGCTTCAAAAGTGTATTATCTGAAATGAATTACTAATTGACTGAACTAAATATGAGAAGGTTTTCAGTGTTTTTCACTTACAATCATTTCTCAAAATGTATTTATGAGAAGGTTTTCATTGCTTTTCACTTACAAACATTTCTCAAAATGTATTTATTTGGGGGCCACTTATTAAATAAAACTAATTGATTAATTATGTTAGCTTGCACGCCCCCACCAAGAAAAAAAAACTTAAAGCAAAGATACAATGAAAAGAAAGGAAATTTTATCAACAAGTTTAAAAATTATAACCTTGCGGTACATGGGAATTTCAGACATCATTTGGTCTTGAAGTTGTTAAGGTCTTTTGATTGTACTTAATCAAAAGAGGACTAGGAAGAAAACAGTTAGCATCTGATTGCCAATTTGACTATCCTCCTTGTCTCTATTTTGGATTTGTCATCTAGACATATAGTTAGGATGCAAACAGTTTTCAGCAGTGTGTATGTGAGCCAGCCTGAACAAAATGGTCCTGTGGTCAGTGATCACCCTCTTTAGTTAGCAATGTCAATGAATTTAGCTCATCTCTTTATGCAAAGAGAGGCAATATCATTTTATTTTCTATATAAAAATGTAGCCCAGGGGTTCTATTGTGGTTTTTACTTATCAAGCCTGAGTTTACTCTTAGGAGATGTACAGAAAAGGTGACATCTATGCTACGAAATAATACATGTCAGAGATTATTTTGGCTGGATTGCCAGAGGTGTCACAAGTTTTTGATGTTTATGTGCACAGATGTCATTTATACCAAGGAACAGGAAGTCTGAGTCCGAAGTGGCTTCATTTCTAGCCTCTAAAAATTAGGCATATCTGAAACAAATCTAGATAATTTTTGATTTTGGAAACTATGTATATTTTATTTTTCTTATTTTATTTATTAGCATGTACAAACACCCACCTCAGGACACCCCAATTACTTGTTTTTAGACTACAAACTGGTCCAAAGGCAGGGAATGTGAAAGCATTATTAGATAAGGGCTATCTCCAAGAGGGAACTACTGAAAACAATTTTTTATCAGGTGGATCAGAATGAATGAAAGCAGTAAGAGATCTTCCTGCTGGACTGAGAAAAAGTAAGCAGCGAAATGGATTTTAAATAATTTTAGACACTATGATAGCAAGCCAAGTTTGTTTGGTTGTTTTCACACAGTGCATTCAAAGCACTGGGGTTATTGTTAGGAAATAATTTTCTAATTATTTATGTCAATGAGAGATAATCTTTTACAGAACTGAAAGAAGTAATCTGTTGATAGCTACAAAACCATATTGTTAGACTGAGGTTGAAATAATTTTTTCAGCTGAGGTAGACATAGCTAGAAGAAAGTGAGTCTGTTCAATTCAGTGCATTTTAAAAAACAGATGAGCACAAATTTCTTTCTGCTGTAGTTGTGTATTTGGTGGCATGAGGCATGATAGTTGTTGTCATTCTGTTGTTCTACAAATTGCATTATAAAGTAGAAACTAGAGCATTGCACCATAATATTTGTGTAGAAGAGAAAAACTACTTTCATAGTTTGAGGGGGAAAATGATTAGTTTTCTGATGCTGATAGAAAATGCAAGAAATACTGTACTTATGTCTGGCACATCTAAACTCATAACATCTATTTGCTTTGCTTTGTCAAAACATATGAAAAATCATTAAAGTGTTTTAATAAATGTCTGGTTTTCTTGCTCATTCATCTTATAAATATTAATTAGCCATGGATCAGGCAATTAAAGTTTAATCAATTTGCACTAATTAGCACCACATACTTGCATAAAAAGATAAAACCAGCTCCTGCATCTGGCTGTTATTTGCAGTTTTTGTCAAGTGCTGATGAGTTTCATCTTGAAGAGAAGATTAAGAAGAAAAGAGGAAAATAAGAAAGTAGTGTTAATTTTATTAAATCTTCAATCAAACCTTCTGTTCATAAGCTTTATGGGACAATACCAGGCAACATTTCACTTTGCACAAAAGCAGACATGATTGGGCAAAAATTTAACACTTTTCTGTGACCACACCCTTCTTAATTATAACTTGTAAGAAAAAAAAAATAAGCTCTTCTGTGCAAAAGTCCAGGTTCTATCTTACACCAAATAATTTTGTAGTCATATATCTAGAGCTCACCGCCCCAAACTTTCATAAGGAAATCTTTAATCTTAAAATATTTTCAGTTCTCACATATGTAAGTGGAAAAAAAATCAGCAAAATCTAATCTTAAATTCACTTAGAATGATGCTTTTAAAGGAGGGTTTCAGTATTTAAGTTATTCCTCTTTCCAACGGAATGATAAAACTTCAAAGGTCACTTTCCAGTATTTTGCTAGATGTTAGACCATAGAAAAGAAGATTTTAGGCTGGCTCAAATGACACTGAAATTAGTTGATAGATGCATGGAAATGTGTCAGGCACCTGTAGTGAAAAGGGAAAAAAATAACTTATTTCCTGCCAGGAAAGACAATTATTTGCTAATACTTCTTGCAGTTATTAATGTTTGGTGATTGTGTAGCAACATTATTGTCTAAGTTATCTATTTGGCAAAACTAAGAAAAGTAACCAGCAAGGTTACAAAAATTAAAACATGCACACACACACACACACACACACACACATACAAACACACACTCACCCACACACACACACACACTCTCTCTCTCTCCCAGTGTTTCTTTTCATTCAAGATGTATATTTTTCCCTTTCACTGGGAAACACTTGGGTAAATCTTAGCCTAGAAAGACTGAATCTACATTAGAGGATTATAAAAGTATTGGATCTGGTTAAGAAGCTTATGGTATCCTTTAATATCCTTATGTGACATTGTCATATATTTAAAAAAATGCACTCTGGCTGTGCAGGCCAAACATGATTGTCCTCAAACAGAGAAAAATTCAGACATTCCACACATCAGTTACTTATTCCTAGTTTGAATCCAAAGGAGAACAGTGTGCCCAAATGGATAGCTAGATTACAGCTATCTGAGTGCTGTTAAATAAAAATTGAAAACTGCATGTTTTGCATATCACAGACTTGTCCAAGTCACAGTTCTGTGCTCCTGTTGGCCAAGGCTTAACATCATTAAACTCGTGGTTGTCTACTAAAGGAACACTTGAGAATCAGCATTCTGAATCTCATTTTTTTACTTAGTTAAATGCCCTGTAGAAATGGTTGAGGTTTTGGCTTCTGGGTTTGGCTGAATGAATCAGATTGCCAATCTACCAAACAGGTATTTTTGACTATTTCAATATGAGTGTTTTCAACTTTAATAATGGGAGAAAACAAAGCATTCCTTACAGCCTATTCATATAACTGAAAATGTTTATAGGGAGAGAAACATGTATTTTATCACCAGTGGAAATTTACTTTAAACTCTGTAGGTGTAGCTAATCTTTTACTAGCGATGTAACAGCAAAACATCCCAAACAAAAACCAAAACCACACAACACCAACCAACCCACAGCATGAATCATAAAGAAGTTATGCATCATTTACAAGGGATTTTCATGTAGTTTATTCAAGAAAAGACTTGTGAATGGTTATTAATATTTTTCAAATGAAGTATGTATGAGCCATTAAACTCCTCATTCCGTAGTATACAAGCCATTGCTCTGCTAAACACTCTTTTACCACATAGGCTATAAATGAAGCAGAGGCACTTCAAAATGGGTCATTTTTCAATGTTTGTTTAAAGGTCTGACTCATATGACACACAAAACTACCTGGTAGATGAAAGATCAAATTGCTGATGTTACAGAATCTTCATAATAGGATATTGTGCGGAAGATCTATTGTTTTAGAGTATAAAAAGACTGATTTTGACATGATCTCTAAGCACTTTCTCTAATTGGGACACTGAAACAAAAAAATCATTAGTAGAACAAATTCCTTCAGATGAACAATTTTGGCTTAGTGGCTTCCCCTATGATGTATCATATGTATATATACATTGAACAATGCCTTTCACTGAACCTAAGGAACTAAACTCATTGGAATAGTCTATAGTAAACTTTAGTGGGCTTAGGAAGAAGACAAAAACTAAATGCAAATAATACATGGACCTGTGAGCAGTGAAGACATATTTACTGAGATATATTTACTAAAATATTAGGGAGCTCAAGTGTTTCTTAAAGTTCAGTGTTCAAGGAGTAAACTGCATCTCCTAATTAAGTGTAACCAGACCTTATTTTACTGTCTTCACACAAAAGGCATTCAAAGCTTTGTGACCTAAATCTTTGTGAGTAAATGCAGAGGCATTAAGGCAAACATGAAATCGTCCTCATCATGCACTGCCATTGTCCTTCCCATTCTTGCAAGACAAGGGCTCCTTTATACTGTCTTCTTTTTGGTCTGGTTGAAAAGGACATAAGTATAGGTCAGCATATTAAATCTCAACTCAACATATATTTCAAACCTGAGTTTTCATACAAATACGGCTTCATATCACATTTACAAGGAAATTCTCAAAAATTTTGCTCATATGTGGTCTTTTTCATTTTGACCACCTGTCTTTTTTCGTATTTTGCTTCCTAAACCACTGCTGTGCAATTCCAAGACTCATAAAAATTACAAAAAACCCAAAAAGCAACAACAAAAAACCCAACAAAAACACCAACAACCCTACCCCCAAACCCAACACAAACAAACAAACAAAAGAGAAATGAAAAGAAAAATCACTTCAAGGTGAAGCATTCTTTAAATGCCTGTTGCTTATGTAACTTTTTCAACTCAAAAATTTGAGCTTATAAAATGAAATTCAATTCCATTGGTTCAGCTGCTTTAAATAAATGAATAAATTTCAAAGACTGATGTAGTATTTTCTCTATTCTCATTGCAGTGGGAGACACCACTATGTGTTCTGGGTTTCAGCTGACAATCAAGGAATAGAAATCTAAGAGAGAGAAACTGAATTAGACTCTTAAGGTGGGGAGCCTAGCATTTCAAGGCAGTATTAAGCATGAAGGTTTGGTCATGTGCTGACTTTATATAGCTCTATGCAGCTGATCCTTATGACCAAAGAAAGGGAAGGTTGAGTTACTAACATTGTGAGCATCTCAAATACCTACTGCTGTGGTATAGCCATGGACAACAGGACTTCAAAATTGATGTCATGCTTTTGATTTTCTTTACAAATGCATTGCAAACATAAATTATATATAGAGTGCATTAATTTCAGAATTATAGGTTTGGGTCCCCTGTGCTGCAGACGACTTGTGTAAGTAAGAGAGCACATACCTAGAGATCCATGAGTCTTGTCTGTTGAACACATTTTTTGTGGCTTGCATCAATTTGAATTTGCAGCATGTTGCTCAATTTTCTAGTGAAGGGACTGTGGGAGAAACTGGAACAACACTTGTGGAAGGTGTTTATGGTTGACTAAGAGTTAGAGGAGGAAGGTTTTTTTTAAAGGAGAGGATATTTTCAGAAGTGTTTTGTGGATAAAGCTATTAAGATGAAGTGTTGTTTAACTCATATCAAGGACATTAGTGAGAAATTATAGGGTATTCTTTTAGGATTTTGAAAGAAGAAGCAGAGAAAATCGTGAACAATATGTATCTTTTGCATGCCCTATACAGTTCATGCATTTAATATCTGACAGTTTAAATCAAGCCCTTTTGGATCTTTATAGTCACAGTAATTTAAAATCTGTGCCAAATTTTCTATTTCCTCTCTTCTTCACACAGGTACTGAAAAATACAGAATTGTCACAACTTATCATAGTAAGATCTCTCACCTACTTCCAGGGACTTCCTTCTACTTTTTGGTGTTTTCGGGTTTTTTTATGTTTGTTTTTTTGTTTGTTTGTTTGTTTTGGTTTTGTTATTTTATTTTATTTTATTTTATTTTATTTTATTTTATTTTATTTTATTTTATTTTATTTTATTGTTTGGACTGGGTTTGTTTTTGTTTTTGTTTGTGGTTTTGGCTTTTTTTTGGGGGTGTTTTTTGGGGTTTTTTGAGGGTTTAGAGGTTTTCAGTGTTTTTTCTTAGAGTTGTTTTTGTGTTATGTGTCTTTTTCTTGTAATTTAATTTTTTTTTTTCTGAGGCAGCTCTTTCTTTAAAAATCACTTTCAACTACCTTTTTCTGTGGTTATAGGTCCGAAATTATTCACTAAATGTCAGATTATGAGTTGCTTCCTGTCATTTTGGGGTCACATGAGTAATTTCATTGACTTCATTGTGAGTAACAGCTACTCTCTGTTGTGAAGTTAGCAGTAGCTGTCTGCTACTACAGGAGGAATACTATCGATGATGTGAAGATAGGTACCCATCCAGTTTCTCTACCTTTGATCAAGATCAAAGTGTGCTTTTTGAGATTGGTGCTGTGTTAGACTAGGCTGCCTTCTTTACTATTCCAATTTGCTATTCTGTTTTTCTTTTGAGTGTATAAAAATTTAGTTGCTTTTGTATTGACAGTTATTGCACTGAGAATATCAATTTGGAATTTTGTTGTCATCTTAAGTCTGTAAGCATTCTTTGTAAAAGCACATAAAGATACAGTGATTTCCTACTTAATCTTGATATGTGCCTGTAGAAAGTGAAATGAGCACTCAGACAAATGAGTTCACTCTTGGAAGCCTTACTTCACTATCCAGGAGACAAGTAAGAATTGTGCTGTCTACTTTGAGTTTATGCACGGTAGGCAGTAAATATCCTGAGTCTCCTCTGTTTTGCAACAATAATGGGTGCTTGGAATGGAAGGAAAAGAAAGTGGTGCACAGCATCTTTCTGCCACTTGCAGGAATGTGACTTCCAGAATCAATAACAGCCTTTGTCTGAAGATATATTGTGAAGCACTGAAGAAATTGAAGAGAGATATGGAAGATTCATTCAACTGCATATAATAGCACAGATAATCATGCACAACTTCAGTTACATAGGTATTGGATTTAACAATTGGATTTAATTGAATTTGTTTAATAAAATATCTTCTAACTTCTCCAAACTCTAAGTGTAACAATGTTGGTGTTTTAAGTATAAATTTTGCTCAGAAAACATTGCTCAACGACTAATGAATACTTTGCTCCAAAGGACTTGCATTCTAAGGATGACAGATGGCTCAGCACAAAACAAAGAGGATGGTACAGAAAACAGCTAGAGGGTGCTCTTTGTAGTTGGAATGTATGCATCCATTCTGGAATTGTGTGAGGGAAGTTTGTGTGAGGGAAAGATATGAAGGAAGTTGCTAAGAGTGACACTTGATTGAACAGATGGAGAAGAATAAAGTGTAGAGATAGAGTTTGGAGCCAAAGACTTATCATTATGTCTGAATGAGAGTCATAGTCAACTTTAGTCTACATATCACAGGAGCTAAAACTGAGTTTTCTCAAGTATTTTATCTGAGCTTGCTTAAGTGTCATAACACTTTCATCTTTTGACTTTCATAGAGTTCCCCCTCTCCCCCCCCACAACTACTTTCTCCTGCCACTTACCCACTGGAAAAGTATTCCACTAGGCACAGAGGTGCTTTCATTGAAAAAATCCAGAAATCCTCCAATGATGAGAAATTCAGTAAAAATGTCTTGTTAAAAAAATCAGAATATGAGCAGGAAAAAACCCAGCAAGCTAGTTTATTTTTATGGTAGAGTTACAACTTGAATTAGATCACTACTCAATATTTACAGATTGGAACACAAGGTTCACTTTTTATAGAGAACCCTAATCCTTCAAGTATCCATGGGGATTTATTGCAATTACTAAAGTGAGCCCTGTCCTATCTCTGCCTCATAACAGAAGGTATTGTAGCACTGGCTGCATTTGCATGTGTCAAGAAAAGAGCTTGTCACAAGGAATACAGCTTTAGCAAATCAGAACTACTGTTCAAGGAATGCTAACACTGATGTAGCATGAAGCTCAAACACAGCATAACTTCACTCTTTTTACTCAGTCTGCTTAAACATTGTTGGACTTTTAATACCAGTAGTACAGGAAGGAGGATACTGATGTACAAAAGCCAAGAAAATACCTTTAGGCAAATTAAAGTAAATAAATATAATTTAATTTTCCAACTAACATAACATGATTTTACCTTTAAATATTTATGATTAAATAACACAGGTGAAATTAACATCTAATCTAGAATTTGCATGAGGCACTGTATGTAACACCAACAGATTGTCCAGAGAAGTTGTGGGATTTTTTTTCCAGATCTATCCACTTGATGCAAAATACCATCTGAGAAAAACAGATGGTCATGCCGCTCCAATCTTGCATTTCTATATATGAGCTTATAAAAATAAGACCTGTAGACAAATTAGCTAGAAATGTTTCTTATTTTATCTTGACCAATGGATAAAATAAAGTCTCTGGAGTAAAACTCGTAGCAATAACCTAGGATTCCCTGTACCAAACTGCATGTGCTAACTAGCAGACAGCTCTTTCTCTTCTTTCCCCTCTCTGTCTCCCTCCTCCCTCCCATGATATCCTGAAATCTTTTCTGCATAGTGACACAGCTTCAACAAGAGGGGTGGAATACATTTCCTTCCCTCCCACTTGCCCTCTCTCCCAAATGATTAGAGCACTTTTCAACAAAGTGGGAGATGTGGGTGTCCCTCCCTACCTTATATACACTGAGAATACATTAAGTATGAAATTGCCTCCCAGGGGAAGTGATGAAAATGCCACTTGTTCATTTTTAAACTGAATCTGAAAAAAGCTTTATAGGAAAAAATTCTGCTGTAGTGAGGGAGAGATTACATGACCTTCTTGAGAAAGATTTTATTTTCTAATTTCTAGTATCCTGAAACTGTGGTTTACTCCTTTCCATTCTGTCAAATTTTTTTCATAGCATTGTGTTTTAGGAGATTTATTCAAAATGTGTGTGAGAAAACCAACTGAAGATCTTCAAAGCAGACAGAATATAGCTCAGTTTCATCGGCTGTTTGAACCTGAATTACTGTAATGACTGTAGTGGAATTATTTTCTTTTAAATGAGCAAATCTGACACGAACTTCAAAGGGGAAGTAAATACATGTAATAAAGCATCGGGTTTCCTTTTTCTTTTCCTAAATGATTTATTTTATCCCCAGAAACACCAACAAATGTTCAAAGTTCTAGATATTTAAATAGGTACCAAGATGTCTGAAGCTGTAATCCTTGCTCTGCCAGTTCATTGAAAAATTGCTGACCTTATAAAAGCCTGTGTTCCTTCTCACTTTGATAACAGCTTTTGCTTCATCAGTCCACAATATGTATTACAGAAGTGAATCCATGCAGGATCAACTAATTGCTTGTACACGCATTTAAATATAAGTACCCTAGAATTCTTATCCCATAACCATACATACACAATTTTATTTTAAGAAAGAATTAAAAAGTTTTTGTTCTCTTAAATTATTTTTGTGTTATGGACCTTGTTCTAACAATTACATTTTACCAGTTAGTGCTTTATGAAGCATGATGGAATCTAACCAGCAACTAATATAAGAGCTCCAGTTTGCCCTCAGTACACAATCTTAAAACCCATTAACATTTGTGAGAATTATATGTGCAATGTGCAGGGAGAATATAACCTTAAGCAAGTGAAAACTGAAGTTACTGTATATGCTGTCTAAATTTTTCACAGCAGTGTGTTATATCAATTGAAGTTTGTTAGACAGCAGGAAAACTAATAAAAAGAGGAATAGTATAAATAAGATGCAACAAAGAAATTTGCAAAGCCCTTCTGCATTTACTAGGACATAATCTACAGATGTTTCTCAGTTGGTAGAAAACAGATTTCCACACAGCAGTTGCATTTAATACAAATGTTTGCACAGAATCCAGCTGGACTAATATACAGAGCCATCTCTCAAGATTAGAAGCTTTATAAAAAAAATAGTCACCAGCTGACTAGAAAAAGATGGGTGTCTGAAGATGTTGTCCAAATCTCCTAAGAAATAGATCAGTCTAAACTGTCAGCTTCAGGTGTAATTGAATCAGAAATTCCTTTTAGCTGTGCGATCCCTGACTATTTCTGTCTTTCTGTTCAGAGATTTGGAAGAGACAATGAACTAAAGAAAAATTACAGTCAGTTGTGAAGTTCCAAGCTTAATATGTGGATCATAACTGTTAATGTGTGTGTGTTAAGCTTCATATACAAAGCTTTTATTTTCCTAGCCATAGTTTCCAGCTTAAAATTATCTTGGGACTTGACAAAGCTAATTTTAGCTTTGATAATACTATAGCAAACTAGTTGAAATATAGAGGTCATCAGGGAAAATATGAGTGGTGAAACACAGGGCACCAATTTTGAATAACAAAATATGAATTAAAAGGAAAGAACAAACTCTAATTTTTTGAGTTTTATGCTTTTCCCAGTGATTTTGATCAAGTTAGGAGCTGGACTCGTTCATTCCCTTCCAACTGTGGATATTCTATGACTTTATGATATTCTGTTTGATGTTTGTTCTTTCTCTGATTCTAAGTTTCTTCACCTGAAAATGTTTTTTTTTAGCAAGTTTGGTTTTTTCTTTGTTTTCTTGTTTGGGTTTTTTTGGTAACAAATACTTTTGTATGTTAAACGGTTGGAATAAAGAAAATTTGTGATCCTGCTTTTCTGTTAGATTCCCCTAAACAAAGGTTCTGGTAAAGGATAATGTCTTCTAAAAAAATGCTTGGAAATAAGTGAAATTCGGGATCTTTGAACATGAGGGACCCTGTGCTTATATTCTTAATGGTCAAATATAACAATGAGAGTCCTTCCAGATGCCATAAAAGTTATCTTGCTGAAGTTCGTTCTATTAAATATATGTATCTTGCCTAACCCTTGGTTGTCTTTTTCTCCATCTTAATTCCCAAGGGAAACATCTTTAGAAATTGTGGAATTTTGTCTGCAACTGTAATTTTAGGTACTCATCTTGCAGGAGGGTAGTTTGACTTCTTAAGGGGGCCTGTCCTTTTATGTTTATTTCTAACTTAGAGGGAACCCTTGTAACTTGCTTAGAATTGACACCTAGCACTTTGAAGGATACAGTTAGACAGGAAGAATCTACAGTCAGCATTCTGCACTAAATGCACTGAGAGTTTATCATGGTGTCAAGATGAGGAGAGTTAATCCACCTTGGAGCACATCTAAAATCCTGCATTCCTCCTGCAACGTTTTTAAACATGCTATAATAAATACAGCAGCCAGTAGCACCATGCTGAGTTAGCAACATTCAGGGAACTGTTTTTATCTGATGACAGTTATGAAGTTTGAAAGAAGATGAGGTCAGTGCTATGTATGTCATATCAAAACACTTTCTTACTACAGCTTTCTCTTTTGAAATAAAATTATTTTATAATAATCATAAAATTCCGGTTCTTATTACATTCTTATTGTTCATTAGCAAGAATGTCTAAAAAATATTTTTTGTCCCTGTAAGATCCGATCACCTTCAGCATCTCTACTCAAGTTTTCTAAGTTTCTTAACTTTCTGCTACTGTTGCATCTTGTATAATTTTACTCTGACTTCTGTGTACTTCTTTTCAAAGTTATATTTTTTTAAATGTTTGATAGAGGGCTAGAACAGTTTGTGACTTGGCTGCTTTACTTTCCTTTTTTGCTCCCTGTTCAAAAAGCTCTTGATGGCACTAATCATAATTATTCAACTGCTGTGTTGTGTTCTGTGCAAAATACTTCGTCTGGCTTTTAAGGTTTTCATCCTTCTCTAGGATGATTAAAAAGATATTACAGCACTGTTGTTTACAATTAAGCTCTTGTTTACGTATACTCATCAGCTCAGAAAATCTCCCCACTTTTTATTGATTTGTGCAAGCCTTTTTTGACATTTTGTAAAACCCTTTTCTTTGATTTTCTTCTTTTTGGTGTTTTCTTCTTTCCTTTTAAAGAACAGAAGGCAATAATTATTACTACCTTTAAAAATCCAACTTGTAAAATCATTTCATTCCTTGAAATTTTTTGAAATACCTTATTTTATGTGTTCTAGCCAGGCATGCCTTAAAGGATCTGCCTTTAAGACTTCTTAAGGACAGTGTTTTAATGCTAATTGAACTGCAGGCAGTAGTATGTTATTGTCTTTTTGAGTGTGAATATGTGTCAAATGTGTATCTGTCTGCCTGGCAGTGAGAACATCCATAAAAATGATCAGCATTTGCTATTAATATACATTAATATAGCAGATACATTATTATTCTTTTTTTTTTTCACTGCAGAGATATTGTTTTCATACTGCTAAGTAATGATATATATGCAGGCTAAATTTTCTAATGGGGAATGCTTGATGTTGCTGTCCTGTACCCTTATTGTACTTTGAATATCTATCTAATCAGCAGTTAGTCTGTAACTCAAGTGTTTAAGAGTTGTTGCTAAATTTGTGCAGATGGAAAAGCCTTTGTAATTTGTATATGGCCAACATGTATCATGGTGAATAATGTATATGATGCGTTAATCAACATGTTTTACATTTCAGGAAAGTCTGAAAGTTTGACACAATTCAAAATATGTCAAAGGTCTCTGCACTAGATGTACATATCATAAAATAAGTAATAAATATGGTGCAGTGCACAACTGATAGAATCAGGCATGAACTACTGTTTTAAATCCATCTGCTTCTAGCCTGTCTTGGTCTAACCCCAGTTGGCAGCTAAACCCCACACAGCTACTTATTCAATACCCCCCTTTTCCTGGTAGGATGAGGGAGATAACTGGAAGAATACGAGTGAGAAAACACATGACTTGAGACAAAGAGAGTTTAATAGAGAAAGTAAAAACTGCATAGGTGAGAAAGCAATATAAGAATTCATTCAGGACTCCCTATGAATAGGCAGGTGTCCAACCCTCTCCAGAAAAGAAGGGCTCCATTACTCCAGACATCTTCCCCTTTCTTTTTTATTTGCCCAGTTTTATATGCTGAGCATGATGCCATAAGGTCTGGATTATCCCTTTGGTCAGCTGGGGACAGATGGGTAATTTTATTAAACAGTTACAGATATCTCACCTCATGCGTGCAGAAAAGGTGATGCTTTTCACTAAGATTGCTTTGCAGTATAATAACCTGAAGCAGGAAATTCTGCAAGATTCCCTGAAAATCAACTTGTATCATATTCCATGCATTCTACTGCTTTATTCAAGGGTGATAACAGTCGTTATAGGCACACTTAATTATTTCTGTTCAACTAAAATTCATTTCTTCATTAAAAATAATAAAAGCCTTTCTAAAGTTTTTTTGTTTATTTTACTTTGTCAGTTTTCCACTTCATTATACAGGAAACTAAAGCTAGCATCTGAATTGTGTGAGAAAAAAAGAAAGTGTGAGAAAATCTAGGCAAGATAAGAATACATTCCTGACCTCAGATTATCCAGATTAATGTCCCATATACACAAAAACCTCACACAGTCAAGAAACCTTAGTTTGACAGTGTGGTGTAGAGACTGGCAAATAGCAATAATAGAAACTCATATAAAATATGGCTACAGAGTAACAAGAGCCATTTAATTCCATCTGTCATGGGCTGCTCTAGGCCAGTGAAAGAAGGAACAATGCAGTTACCTTCCTGTAACCAAGAACTGAATTCTAATTCTAAGAACTGAATAAACAAGGAAAAAAACATGGTTATGATGCATGTAGAAGGGTTTCAACATTTTGAGCCTTTGGTTAAAACAGACTAAATTACTTACAAATCCTTGCTGGATGTTTAGCAACAGAGATAAATTTTCAAAGGATAAAAAGTAAATATACATTGAGATCTGACATTCTTTGATCTGATCCATAATTGTGAAGGGTAACTTGAAGATAATGGTAGTGGAATAGATTGCATAAGTAATTACTTTACAGAAATATTGTTTCCATATTTAGGTGCAGAATATTTTGGATGAATGTGTGATTTCCATTCAATACACTGTCAAAAGTATCACACTTCTTTCAAAAACTGGTAGAAAATTGTGTGAATTTTGGTTTTAGATTGTCAGCTTAAACTACTTTAAGCATGGCTGGATGAAGTTTCTCTTTTTCTCTTAAAACCTAAGTAATGTTTTCTCCATTGTAATGCTATTTAGCTTGCCACAACAATACAAGCCTAAATATCCTTTCTGAGCAAGAGAAGAAAAAAAACCTTGGGTTTGGGAGACAGCAGGGATTTCCCCCCAACTGTTACTGGAGTTAACTTTTCACCCATTTGCATTTCTACCTTAAAAAAACCAATGAAACTTGTTTGCATTCTGGTCCTCTGAAATCCAGAGTAGGAAGGAAGTTCTTTGAAAGAAAGTGTATGCCACATCTTCCTAAATGGCTACAACCCTGGCAATGTATAGGGCACTACTCATTGTGTCACAACACTGGTGTTTGACTATTACTAATATACATGAAATACCTTGATAAAAGGAAGAATTTCATGTTGCATTCAAGGCAGCCTAAAAGTAGTGACACGATTTCCCCCTGCAGATCAGGTGGAGGATTGCTCATCACTGAGCTCCAGTTACTTTCTCATTTTACTCATACAGTGCTAACTTTACAGAAACACTTAGACAATCCAATCTTTAATAACATTAAATATAGATATATCCCAAAGAGCTAAAGAAGCCCTTGTTGAACATTGCAAACAAGGAATTTTATACTCCAGAAATGTGGGAAAGGAATTACAGGGGACACTTGTTAAAATTTATTGGAATTCGCTATCAGAGAACAGAGAATTAGAGCAAAGAAAAGGAGTATGAAATGTAGCTTTTTATTAGAAGTAGAAAGTTTATGATTTGAAATGTGAACTGTGACATACAAAAATTTTTTCCCAAAGTACGCATTGAGATATTTGGGCTCATTTATGTTTAGAAATCATGGAAAGAAAGTCCACAAGAAAAAAACAGTTTTCAAAGATGGTAGGGAAGCTTGTCACTTTAGATTATCCTGAAATGTCCTAATAAAACTGAGAAAATATTTCAGATCTTTCCCCATATATGATGCCCAAAATACATCCATTTAGAAGGGAACAAAATGTTTTATCACACAGTGGGCCTTGAATATCAAATTAATATTCTAGGTTAGGGGTATATGTTACACACTAAAGACAAAAAAGGCTTTAATATTAAAACTTATATATTTATCAAACATTTAATGATGCCTAATCCTTGAACAACCTGATGAGTAACTTGATTATCAGCAGAACAAACCATCTCAAATTTGTTGCCCTTAGCCAGATAACAGAAGCCAACAAAAGTAGCTTTCTGTGAATTTATCCTCAGACAATTAGCAGATAAATGCACTATCTTGCTATGATCTCTCGTCAAAACATTTTGTCTTTGATTAACCTTTAGCTGTTTCAATTTCAACTAGAGTTAGGAGCAACAAGGAGTTTTGCTGAACAAAGTCAGTTTTAGAAGATATACTATTACAATTATATTTTTTAAAAATAATCATACTCAATATGCAGAAAAACTTTAGAGATAAAGTGTTTTTCTTGAACGTTCTTCAAGAAAAAACCCAAAAACCCCACTCTGCACAGTTAAAATAGTCTCTTTAATGTTGGTACCAAAATAGAAAAATGCTATAATTACATCATTATTTTGTCAGTGTCTGTCAATCTGTTGTAAGAAAATATTCTCTCTCTTACCCTTTATCCAGGTCTTAACACCTTCATAATGTTGTTTCCTCAATTGTTTTAGAGTGCATGCTTTTCAGCTCAGGGATATGGCTCCTATTTGTCTGTAAAGTGCCATCATATTTACTGGGTTATATTAGTAAATCAATAAAAAAATTGTAATTTGGTATATTTTGTAGTTCTTAATGCCCATAACCATGCATTTACTTTAGCAAAGCAGGCTGTCTCGGTTACACATATTTGCCATATCTACTTCAGATACTGAACAGTTTAATTGTCCCTTATTAAATACAAATCACACTTAAAATTTACTCCTCAAAAGAGCAAAAGGTTATCCTTCCTTCCCAGCAGTAGCTTTGGACAGCGATCTGTCTACTCCTTGTACTTTGGACTATATCTATATTAGTAAATTAAATAAGGCAAGAAAACTTTTCCAGAACTCTGGAATGCATCTGTCTGTACTGTTATTTTATAATACTCCTTTATGTGTTTTCTGGTTTGTTACGAAAAGAAATAACAGATAGCTTGAAATGACAATTTTAGAAAGGAACAACTCCTGAAAGACAATACAGACGTAATTTCTGGAGGGTATGAATGTTTTGGTATGGATGCATTATTAATACTGAATGCCAAAGAATTATTTCATTATTTTTTTGATAAGTATAGATTCAGCCATAGATGCTAAGCAATTTCTCTAGATCAAAATGCTAAGTAATTTCTGTAGGTGAAAATAGAAATTTTTGTTATAAAAGCCTGAAAAAGACTTGGTAAACATGCAGTAGTCCTACTCTGTGTTCCCTGCTGCACAGCCATGTGATAGAAATTTCTCACAAATAATCTTTTTTTTTTCCTCCCCTGGAAAAATCTATAAGAATAAGTAAATATATTAAGTATGTCTATAATCTACTATTTATTTTCTACTAATAGATGCAGTAACAAATTAAATTTGCATTGAAAAGTAGTATTCCATGTGATACCACAAAAAACTTCAGAAACAGATGTGTAACCATAACTGTGTGCTGTACAGTTTGTCTGCATATATATCTTTCTTCCTCTTCACGTACATTAGAAAAATTGAAGCACATATAGTTAGTATGTTATCAGGTAGGCCAAGACACATTGCTAATTCCAAGACCAGAGTTCAACTGGTCATAGGTCCTCTAAGTCTGCAGCTTATGCTCATGCAATTACCAGATCATGAATCTTTGAACATGGATTCATTCTTTCTGAAAATTTAGAAAAGTGTCATGTTCAGGATCTCTTCACAGGCTGGTTTCACACTTTGTGCTGAGGAATTTTGGTTTCTTTTTAAGATCAGAAATGTATGAAAGTGAGAAACATATATATATAGAAATAGGAACAATTTCTTATTTTCCTCTGAAGAGGAATTTGTACCTTTTTAATGACAAGTAATTTTCTGGTATGGATTTCTAATAGTTTTACTTCAGGAACAGTGTATGCAGCATTCTATGTATATTGAGAAGATGCGAGTGGTTTAACCAAGAATCTTAATTCTTTTACTTTGCATTAGTGTGAGACTCTGGATATTGAAATGCCCCTACAAGCTACACACTAGATAGAAACACAGATTCAAACAGAATAATATTAGCAAAGATATTTTAAATTATTCAGTGTGTAAGATAAATTTCAAGAAAACTTGGCTTTTAATATTGCAGTTTTGCATAACTGTACCTGGAGGTATTTTGCAACAAAAGTGTATTAAGGTAAACAGAGAAATTCAGATACATAATATCTAGAGCTCTATGATTCCCACTGCAGAAATCTCCATAATTATAGAGATTATAGAGATTGCACACTAATACTAATTCTCCTCTAAAACTGATGCAATTAAAAGATAGTAGTAGTTCTAAATTAAAACCTCAAATTTGCATTTGAAAGATAACAATTAGATTAGTCAATAAAACTTTGTGAAGTAAAAATGTAATCTTTCTTATTTTCCCATGGAAAAACAAAGGAAATAAAGAAGAGAAGAGATAGACTGCAGGAACAATGTAATTATTTACAGAGGAGCTTTGTTCTCCTAGTCACTGAAATACTTCACTTTTGGATTTTGGGAACATCTGTTCACACATGTAATATGTATATCTACACTACCATAAAAGATAGATGATAAGTAAGGTTTCCAAACTGCTGCTGCTTGTACTGTTGAGTTTGTTATTTTACAGTACTTTCTGGGTAGACCTGAGCCAAAAGTGATGGAGGAGGTAGAAAGCAGACATTGAAAGCCAGTCTTTCAGCACTGTACAATGGGATCAAAGTTCTCTTTGCATTCCTTCTATAATTGCCAATATTGTTTTTCAGAAAAGTTGGAGAGCAAAATTATGAAAAATTTTGTAAGAAAGAATTCAACATTTAAAAAAAAAGTCTTTTGAACCATCTCTAGGTTTAAAAAATATGTGCGAGAAAAAATTTGAGTGGAAGCTTTGGCAGAGCTCAAAGACTGAAATGCTAGAGCAATTTTTTTGTAAATGAAGCCTGGAAGATTAGGAATTTATTGCATATATTTGTACTCCAAGCAACAGGGATATTTTATCATTTGTGGCCTAATTTCTAATCCAAAATAATAGATTGCAATTTTATTTAGCTATCACCTGCTGTGTAGAGACCTTGTTACAAATGCAAGGATCATAGGGGATGTTGTGGTATAATGTATTTTTTCCCCTCGTCACTTCAAACATAGAGGAAATAGCTCTCTCCTTAAACCTTAATGAGTCAAGGTGAATTCAAACCAGATGTTTTCTGGTTTTATTCCCACTGACAAATCACAGCACTACTTGCTTCATAGAAAACCCTAAATGTAATGGCCAACTGGTGCTCTCTCTTTTAGGGCTGAATGTTCCTGGGTCAGGCTCCAAGCTAAATGTTTATTTTCCTAACTGTTTTATAGGAGAGTTTTGTTAAAAGACTTGGCACAGTGCACTTCAGTTTAATTTTAGGCTTGACAGCAGTCCTGGCCTCAGAGTGTGCATGTGTGTAATTTAGTTGCTGTGCTACTGGAAGTCTATGGAAGATTAATGAATGGTAAAGCTGTGTGGCAGTTGTGAAGAGATGCAGGATAGAACAAACCAGTTACCATCTGTTCAAAATATCTCTTACAGCTTTTTTAAGGAAAGCCCTTATCAGCAGGAGATAAAGGCATGCAATAATTTTAAATATTAATATCTTTTATGTCAATGGGAAGTTCTGTTGCTGTATTTATCTTGTGGGACAATGTCTCATATACAAGCATACTCATATGATTACTTTGGTGTTTATGTGATGTATGTCTAACTCTGCTTTTAATGTGATATTTTGGGAAAAAAACAAAACAGAAAACAACAAAACATGAAGTACTACACTCTTGATAGTTCAAGTTATTGAAAAAGCTAGCATAAATTTTATTTTTCCCAAAGTAAGATGGAGGTATTTACTTCTATATAAACTCTTTGTGTATAGTGCATTGATTGAAATAAAAGTTGGATGGCTTTATCTAAAATTTAAAGCTATGTGATTTTATATAGCCTTACCTTGTGAAATCCTCAGTTTTCAGATGGACTTACTAGGTTTAGTAGAGAATTCATGGAAAAATTTCAAGCTAGAGATATGTGTTACCAGACAATAAAATGTTTATAATTTGATTAACCAGCATTTCTCTGTATCTTGGTTTTCAGGAAAAAAAAAAAAGAGAATGAGAATCATAATTTTGAAGAGGACCTTTATCTGATTTGGTTGCTAATGTCCCTCAGCAGATAAATCTAGATGCAGCTTCAAAATATCTCCAAACCCAGAAATGTTTTAACACTTCCTGTTATACAAATATTTGTAATTCTGTTGACCCTTACTTTATCAACAACAGAAAAGATGGAATTTCTGTCCATCACAGGAGAGATTCTGCTCATCCTACCTCCTTTCAGAGTAAAGCAGAGTCCACCTTGAAGCAGAATGTGTAGGCTTCCTTTACAACCAGTACGATTCTAGACTGTATAGTGACCAAAAGCTGGAGAGCCATTCAGGGGATCAAATGTTGGTGATTTCTGTGGGATGAGAAAAATAATTCTTCTGCACCTCATGAACTGCAGTGATGAAAGAAAAAATTAATCTGGAGTCACGTAGACCTCTGCAATTTTACATGCCATGAGGTTATTCCACCTGGCTTTTAACTACTTCTTGAGAAGTGTTCAAGTCTCCTCCAAGTCTTGTTGGCTGTCAGTCAAGTTTCATGTTGTTGCTTCTGAGAGCTTAGGGCATCTCAAACAGAATGAGGTTAGGTGAATTTCATCTGCTATTTTTCTAGGGTTGAATAGGAATTTAGATAATCCAGAGCTGCAGATGTCTAAATGTAGATGAAACTATTCCTGTTCAATTCAACAAAGATTTAACTGATCATCTTGACCTTGACTTGTAGGAGTTTAATACATCTTAAAATGCCCAAGAATATCTGCCAAGTGTAGCATGCTACTGGACTTTTTGGGGAGGTGTCTGGAAATGTTGATGGAAGCCAGAAGTAGAGTGTAGGACACTGAAAAAGGAGTATGTAATCAGCTGAATTGAGCTCTTTGCCTACCTTTGCATATGCAGAGAGAAATATACACTCTGGAAGACTTTGGTTTGAGAATCAATGTAGATAAATGTAAAAGAATCAGAAGAACAAACATGTTCTGCACACTACCCCCTGCCCTTCAGAGATGTCTGCTTGTCTTTAGTGGTTACAGCAGGAGCACAGGAAAATCAACTTTGATACAAAATAGATTTTCACGTACCTCGAAAACTAGGTGGGAGTAATCCCAACCATATTTTATAAAATTTCCTCATCTTTCTTTGTTATTACCCAACTACCTTTGTTTACTCCGTGGGTTAAAAAAGAAAAAAAAAAAAAAGGAAATAAAATGTAAGGATATTTTCTTTCTGCTTTCTTGTGCATAATCTTTTGCCTTTACATGGTAGTCCATGAGCTCCCATAGAAAGTTCAGAGTAAATTTTTTTAAAACTTTCTTCACTGTAAAATAAACCATCAAAATTAGTAGCTCTGAATAAACTGCACATTAAGCAAGTACATGTAAGATGCCAAAGCAGTCACAATGTAAAAAACATATTTACATTTTATTTCCTTCTTTTTTTCTATAAAGTTATTGAGCACTTTGATGTGTTTTGAATTTGTATTTGCTGTTCATCTTTCATAATGAATAGGCTTAAAGATAATCTAATGTCATCTCACTCAGTCCATCAAACATTTAATATTGTAACAGTAACCAACATTAATTTTTCTAATTAGAAAAAAAGGAGTTTATTTTCTGTGACATGTAGAATTTCAGGGGCTTTTAATCCATCACACAAAGCACATTATCATATTTGAGAAGAAAACTATATTTTAATGAAAGCACAATGCACAGAAAAGACTAATAATTTATTATACTTTTATGAATAGTAAAATATTCTTTCAACACGAACTATTCTATTAATTTTTCTTTCTTTTTCTAAGAATGATTAGAGGCTACCAAGGCAAAGCATCTTTGGTTGAAGCATTGGACTTTTTATTGTGTTTATCTTAAAATATGTAATAAGTTTTAAGAGTTTAACATATGTACAAACTCTATTCTTTTCAAAAAAGCTAAAATTCAATTTCTAATAGAATATTCACTTTTAATAAAATCTTGATATTCTTTTTTTAAAAAAATGTAGTGCATATAAAACTTAGAGATTTAGTCATCTGTTCCTTTTTCCTTAGAACAAATGATACACAGGAGCCAGGCTGAAGATAGAACCTAAGTTCAAGAGCCAGACTGGCGTAGGTCATGAAAGGAGGTAAACTGCAGGCATCAGAGCCATGTGATAAAGTATTCATTCATGGAATGGCTATTAAATTAACCTGAATTTTTAATCTTGTTGGAGACAGGAGCTATTTTAACTAAATATGAATACCCTTAAAGCCCTGTTGGTTGAAACCTGTGAACATCTAGTATGATCAAGGGTCTTTGTTGTGGGACTCTGAATCACAGTCCTCTAGTGGTTCTGCAGCGCATTTTCTTTGAAATTAATGTAATAAGAGACAGAAATCTTCCAAATCTATGTTTTATTACAAGAAAAATAAAAATAGTCTTTTGTTGAATAAAGTCTAGTCCTCTGTGTAGGAAGGACACACCCTTCCCTTTCATCTTCCTTCTCACTGAGCTGCTCAAGGCAGTTAGCAACACCAGAACAAAGCCTGAGTCAGATTGCAAAGTCTCCTTACACCGTGCTGGAGGCTGTTTTCTAACACAGCCTCTTTCTTTTCAGCAGATTCCCAGGGTCCTCTCCTGGCTAAAATCTCACCCATTTGGCCACTAGAGTTCACGTTTCCATGCTGCCTAATTACCCACTCAGAGGAATGGAGACTCCTGTTAGAAAAAGTTCCTCTTCCCAAATAGCCTATGCAAAAAGTCAGGGTTTTTAGTTCTAAACAGATTTCTAATTTCAGTTATAATAACAACCATGTAGGACAACATGCAGATTGCTTTTTTCCAGAACCAATTTAATTGTTCTGACACATAACAGAAGGTGACGTGCAAGATAAGTTTATTCAGATTTTATAAATTGAGGGATTATGCTCTTTATGCAATCACTCCAAAGAAGTAAGTGTTCCTGAGGCTGAACAGGATGTAGTCAATAAGACTAAACAATGTAATATCATATGTACAGAGACACATTTGCCTTTTTGCCCTTCTCTGCAAGTTAGCAATCCAATAAAGGTTGTGCTTATATAGTGATGCAATTAAATTCTTGATCCTAAGTTTAATCAGAGCAGACCTGCTAACACATCAAATTTATGTCCATGTTTGATATGTTAACATACACTAAGCCTGTCTACACAGAGTCAGTTATGGAGTCAAAGCTGGGAGCTGGAATCTAATAGCTGAAATGCATCAAGGAACAGCTTCTTAAATTACTTCTAGTTCTGAATGATTTTGTGAGCAATTCTAGTTAGACAAAAAAAGAAAAAAAAAAAAAAGACGGTAAAGCTCATAACTGGAAGGCTATTTTTAAAAAAATGAGCTGGGGTTTCAACCCATTAATTTCAGTATCTTAATTGGAAATGGTGGCTAACCAAGTAAAAATGTTCCTAAATAAAATAAGTAAAAACCTTCTTAAATGCCACTCGGCTGGAAGTCTTTGAACTACAGACCTATTAGAATCCTTTATCCCTGCAGCAGGAAGGGTGGATTTAATTTTGGATTCTGAGTGCTATCAGTTTACATTCAGTGCTATGCTTACTTTTTAGAGAAGCTCTAAATTGCACCATGCTACATTTTATTAGTTTGATGGTTCAGATGGTAAACCCCAAAGAGGAGATTTAGAGCCTTACTGAAATAGCTACATAAACATCTTTGGATCTGTTTCCTCCTTCTGAGAATCAGGACCTTGGGATTTTCATGTGAAGGTACATGATTAAATAATCAGAATTCTTCTGTATCAGAAGACAAGAGGATAATATAGAATTGCCCACCCTTTGTACAGTAGCTATGGAACTGATTCAGAGCTCCTACTAGCAGAAATTAGGTGATCTAAAGAGGCTGAGGGACTACTTACAACTATTCTCTCATAGCTGGATCCTGGTGAAACCAGAAGGTAAGAGAAAGGGACTGAGAGATGAGAATGAAACTGGAAAGTAGCTCAGAAATTACTGTATTGCTGCAAGAAGGAAAAGTTGAGGATTCTTTTCATGCTGATTCTTCCCTTTTATTCAGCAACTGTCTAAAGTAAAAATGAATATACATTTCAAGGAGCAATAATTTTTATATCTAATCTGTCATAATTTATATTATTTATATTATTTTATATGTATTTCACCCCCCCACACACACACCCACATATATCTATCTATCTATTTATCTATCTATCTATCTATCTATCTATCTATCTATCTATCTATCTATCTATCTATCTATCTATCTATGTGATTCTTTAGGCTGGGTAGAATGCCACTGTGGTCTATGGAAGGGTTGATTGTGGCTGATCTTGCTGGCTGAGTATTTGAGAATTAATCAGTAACCAATTCACATAGTGCTCCTGTTCTCTTGTAGGACTCCACGAGGTAAATTTAGCAATGTCAACCTTTAGGTCTTGAATCACTGGCTTCAGCTAGCTTACTTCAAATGTTTAAATATCCAAGTGTCTAAGTGGCCTTGGTGATAATATAATTACAAAAAACTATAAAGAAAGGGACAAAGGGACAACAGGTCAATGTAACCCAGGATTTTTCTTCCAGTTTGCCTGTGAAAGTGTACAGGACCAAAGAAACTACATTATTGGTTAGCTTTCTTAACATACATTAACCAGTGGCTTTGGAAATTCTCAAACTCAAGAATGAAGTCAGGCATGACAGTTTTAATAGTCCCAGACTTATATTCCATGAACTTGCCATATTTCTTTTTAAGCTCACTTAGACTTTTGGCCTTCAGAACATCCTGTGGCGTTGCATTGTTTAGTTTAATTGCACATGATATCTAAAGAAAATGTTTTGAGAAATAGTGTGTTTTTTACCAAATGGACATCCTTCCTAAATGAAGAATTTTTATAGTTAATATCAACATTAGTTCAATAATCTGTCTGGAAAAAATAAGACTTCTGTGTGATTGAAGCCCAGTCTTTTTTTTTAGTTCATTTGTTTACTTCTTGCCAAATATATTGTCTAGTTCAATTCCTTTCTCATAAACCTTAACTTACATTTTTACTTAGAAAATTGATTATATTTTGCAGAAATGTAATTGTGGCTCTTAATAAGAGATATTTGAAAATACTCAATTTCTGATGTCTCTGTCCTGGTATTTCAGTAGATTATTAGAATTTGGTCTCCTATTCCCTGAAGGCTCCCAGCTTTAAGTTGGCTTAATCAACTGCTATTGCCTATATAAAATTAAATCATAGAATCACAAATGTTTTGAGTTGGAAGGGACCTTGTAGATCACTTAATTCCAAGCCCCTGCCATGGGCAGGGACACTGTCCACTAGACCAGGTTGCTCAGACCCCCATCCAACCTCATCTTGAACACTTCCAGGGATGGGACATCCACAACTTCTCTGAACTTCCTGTTTCAATGCCTCAATATCTCAGTAAAGAATTTCTTCAAAATATCTAATTTAAATCTACCCTCTTTCAGTTTGAATTCATTCCCCCTTGTCATATCTCTACATACCTTTGTAGAAAGCCATGTAGGTCCCCTTCAAGTACTGTGATACTGCTATAAGGAGCCTTCTCTTCTCCATGTTGAACTGCCCCAGCTCTCTCAGTCTGTTTTCAGAGGATATAAATATTTTTTTCTTTTTTTAAGAAGATGCATTGGTTTTTTACTTCTGTGTAATTTTGTAAATCAGGGTTTATTCTTTTTCTTAAACGTGGGCCTTCATTGCCTCAGAAAATAATCCTCATCACATTATTGGCAAAGGCTACATGGTATTTTGTAACCAACCTCAGCCCACAGCTACTCATTCACTTATAAGAAAGCTGGATTTAGCCCTCATTTTTGAAAAGGCATGAGAAATGTAATCAAATACATTTTGTAAACATCATACGTTTAATCCAGTCCTGCATATTTTGGACAGATTTTGCTAATAAGGTAACCTTGCTTAGAGACTAAAATTGGAAAGCACAGATCAGAAAGCCAACAGCTGCACAGTTTAGCCACATAGTCCATTATCTACTAAAGGAAAGGATTTTTAATGAGATTTCCTTGACACTGGTGTTTTTCTATCACAACCAGAACTGCTAATGTACCAATCAGACCAGAGCAGTGCTGCTGCCAGCATTCTTCCTTAAAGAACACACTTTTTTTTTTTATGCCCTGTTAAGTATTTAACAGGTTTGCGTTGTACACAAATCCTTACAACACAGTTTAGTTTTTCATATTAAATAAATCAGCCTTCAGATATCAAACATGGTTCATTTCAATGAATATGGATTTTTTTTCTAAATATCAATATTAATGGGGATAGAGGTGAATGGGTGGCTCTAATAGTGCTTCTTTAGGAAAAAAATCTCTTAGCTATGGCTCTTAGCTATACTTTCTCCAAGTTATGATCTCAGCCCACCAATTAGGATAGCTAGCACAGATGAATGTAGCACATAGAAGGTTGCTTATACAAACCTGATTTTAGTTGTTGTGTCAGTAATTAGGACTTGTGGCATGTTTAATTTATTTAGTTATCTACACATTTAAGCTTTTTATATTGCTACTTGCCAGTTCTGAAATTGAACACAGAGTATACTGTGCTGGGCATGTAACAATGAGAACTCATGCAGAACTGTTTTGAGGAAAAGAAATATTTTAATTTTGTGCAATAGTGTAACTCTAGATGTGGCACAAATTCTATACTGAAGTCCATTTTAATGGAGTTTATTAAATACTTCCATTTAATTAGGTGAGTTCAGTTTAATTTCAAGAATATTATAGTAGAAGCATGGTCTGATGGTTAAAGAATAACAGTAGTATGAGGTATTACCAAATCCTATTTTGCTATGCCTTCCTGCTAGGACCTTTAGCAAGTATGGAGAATCATGGGAGAAGTTCTGCAGAGTTTGGGACCTAATTACATTGAACACATAGCAAACAGTAGTAGTCTTAGGAGCTGTAGCTGTGACTTTCTTCCCATGTAGTTGTCATACAACATAAATAGAATACAAACTAAACACAAACCAAATCAAACCAACAGAAAACACACCACAACCTAACAACAAAAAAGCCCAACCAAAACCAAGACAACCAACAGTGAGGGCTTGTCCTCTACCTTTGTTCCTCTTTCAAAAACTCTTTATCTTTGTACTGGATAGTTTATCTACCTGACTGAATGAAATGAAAATGTCTCTAGCTGGTACAGCACAGTGGTAAATTCATTTTCATAGGAGCAAGAAAATTCAATTTTGAACACTAAGAAAAGCTATTGAAGTCATGTCTCCATATTACAGTACTCTTACCTTACATTCTTTCTAGGATTTTGTGCTGTATAACCCTGATCCCCAAGAATAAAAACTCAAGAAGATAGCAAAGACCTTGAAAATAGACAATACTAAAGGCTATAAAAGTATAAACAAAGTTCATATATAGCTATAGAAGAATGAAACTTTAAGAGCTAGAGAGAACTAATTTCCCAGTATAACAAGGAGAAAACAAAATCCATGCATCTAACATCTAGAATGAGTCTCACATATAGTGAAACATGAAGGGGATAATATAAATATACACTGAAGTCTGGCACAGCTTCTACCAACATGGGAAATGGAAGAAGACAGAGGAATAGGTGAAGTATTATTTTTCACAGGTAAAGACAATATGCCTGATCTGATTCTCTACTTACCTGCAACAGGTCCTTGTCCCTCCTCAGCAGAAAGTATTGCTCTATCAATTGCAGTTATGTTTTGGCTAAACATTAGAGATAATCAAGGGTCAGTGCTAAAACACGTGCTTTTACCTTATTTTGTTTAATAGCAGCTTGCCTCTATATTCTTCATCCATTAAGTGTATAGAATATATAGACTGTACTTTGTTGATAGATTTCTTCCTCCATCTAGACTGCCAAAAATATTTAAGGGTACTTTTTAGACATCCTTCATTTTCCTGAAATTCTCATCTTCTAAATTATACGCACACACACACACACACACACACATACATATATATATATATATATAAAAATATTATATTATGCATTTTCTATCCTAGAATTAGACTTGAAGAAAGCATTTTAAATAATGCCAATATTTAGGTTCTCTCTTAGGTTATTTGACCCTTAACTTTGACTACCAGTTCCCCTCCTTTAAAGGATTCATTTATTTTCCACTTTCTTCTGGGAATAGGCATCAAGGTCCTTTGATAGTCTGGCATTTCAGACCACTCTTAAAAAAGGAAGGGTAGGTGGAAACGCCCTCCCCCACATTTTTTTCCTAGGAACCACTGCTTAGGACATTTACTTGGAAAGATTGGATTTTTTGCTTCAGTGAGTCTTACTTGATGCATAGCAGAGCAAATTGCACAAGCAGGAATGAGAAATGCCTGCTCCAGAAATCCTTGTAGTCTGTCTTTTATTGTGTTCCCTTGGGACATGGTCTTACATCTCATCTTGTAGAAAAGAGACTTAGGCCTAGTTTAACATTTTGGAAATGTGTCCCAAACTTCTATAGGGTGAAATAGTCTTTGGGAATGACCTGCTGCTAGTGTTTTCTTGGGACTTAAAGTCAGAACTCTGAGCATGTTTATTCGTTCACATCTGGCACATGCTTATGTGAGTGATGCCAAAACATAGCCATGAAGTCGAGCATTAGGGTTTGTCAGAACATAGGCTTACAGGCTTACCTTAGAAAACATTAGCATGCTTATCAGCTAAATAAAAGGCAACTAGTCCTCCAAATAAGAACAAATATCTTGTTAACTTGCATCCACTATAATAAGAACTATATCTACATGTAACAAAGAAATATACTTGGAACAGACCAAAGCAGATACAAAGTAAAATCAAAGAATTAAGAAGTGGGGGTGATCAGGTTCCTGTCTAGAAGTTCATTTCCTCTGTCCTTTTTTCTTAGAACTAGCTGTGGAGTAAAATTTTTACACTCCTTTCTTGATATCTTGATTTTTTTTTTCTTATACAATATCAAGTACTTGTACAGTAGTGTGATGCTTACTGAGATTAGCTGTGGCAGAGAAGAAAACACAACGTGGTTGGTTAAGACAGCTGACCACTAACATTGTGGGCAGGTTGTCTCTCATGCTGTAGACAGCTATCTCTTCAAAAGTGTTTCTAATGGGCTATTCCCCACTTTCTCAGTGGCAGCTTTGTTTTCCAGAATTTGTTGACTCTGAAGTCAATGGGAGAAGTTTTTGAACACTTAGGGTGGGAATTTGTGATTCTGAGATTCGCCTCCACTAATGTAAGAAGTCTAATTCCAAGCACTTTGGTGTGAAACCTTAAATAGATTTCATCTACTCCTTTAAATTCTATGTGCTGTGACCATCAGGTGCATGGACATGAGATCCAGCTTCACCTGGGCAGCCAAAATATGCAAATCCCTTGGCCTTTCCCTGTTAGAGTAGCTCATTAGTGAAATGAAGTAACACTCCTCAATTTCACACGGCAAAGTAGAAAAGTATTTCTGCTATGTCTCAAATTTTAAATGTCTTTCTGTGTAACCTCAACATTCTTCCAACATGGTGTTGTAATAACACAGATAAAATATAGGTTTTAATACCATAAAAAAGACTTTGAGGTCAAACTTCTGCTGCTTGATTTGTGTCTCTGAGAGATTTGTTAGCAATTTTGAACTGCCTACAGTTCATCTCATAAGCTTGACATAAAAACAGAGAAGAAAGAAGCTAAAAAATAAAGGGACTTATCACAATCTTGAATCTTTGCTGTATGTATTTATGTCCCCAGAAAATATTTCCTGGATTTTTGAACGTATTTTTGAGCTGCTATAGGCTTCTGCTCATTATGATATTATTATTTTTTTTCAGAACTTAGATGTAAAGCTTTGGTTGTTCACTTTGTTTCATGCATTTGTTTCTGCACTTTGGCTAAAAAAAATTATTTACCTGAAGGGATAACCTTGCTCTGACATAGCAGCTGTTCCATGCAGTTTTGATCTATTTCTTTGTATGTTTCTGTCTCCTCTTTTTGTGGCAATGTATTCTGAAATGTACTGCTGATATAGTTAGAGGGAATCCATTATTTGATGTTGTATCTTTTTCATTTTTTGAGAGCATGGGGGATTTTAAGAGGCTACATATTCAATGCAGCAGCAATAATGGTCCTGTTGAATATGATAATATTTTGTGATTGTTACATGTTAGACAGGTACTTGAACACACATGACCTATTCATGCCCAAAAGCCCTCATATCTACTATAATGCTGCAGCTTTTCACACTCCCCCTGCTGAGTTTCTAATGCAAACTATCACAGTGTGTGGTCCCTACTACTGTAAACATGAATTCCCTTCTCATTGTGACTTTATATCTTCTACACTGATTAAAATGATTTCCTATCAGCTCAAAGCTGTCAACGCCCTCCTGAAAAGCCTGTTAGGGGTAGAAAAGAAAAAGAAAGAGGAAAAAAAGAAAGGCCTTGGATACCTAAAAATAGAAAGTGTGACCAGAAACAGGAAAAGTCTAAATATATTTAACTGCTTAGTTTCATATAAACAAATGTATATTTACATATGCTGCTTCTACTATCCTTCCCTTCCTTCCGCCTTCCCTTCCTTCCTTCCTTCCCTTCCTTCCCTTCCCTTCCCTTCCTTCCCTTCCCTTCCCTTCCCTTCCCTTCCCTTCCTTCCCTTCCTTCCCTTCCCTTCCCTTCCCTTCCCTTCCCTTCCCTTCCCTTCCCTTCCCTTCCCTTCCCTTCCCTTCCCTTCCCTTCCTCCTTCCCTTCCCTTCCCTTCCCTTCCCTTCCCTTCCCTTCCCTTCCTTCCCTTCCCTTCCCTTCCCTTCCCTTCCCTTCCCTTCCCTTCCCTTCCCTTCCCTTCCCTTCCCTTCCCTTCCCTTCCCCTTCCCTTTCCCTTTCCTTTCCTTTTCCCTTTCCTTCTTTTCTTTCTTTCCCCCCTTTATTTCTTTCTTTAAATAATCTGAGTAATTCCATGCAGGGAGTAGCTCTTCCCCTCCATTTCATATGTTTTGGAGACATAAAGATGCATACATCACACAGTCTATCTATTTCATCAGTTTCTGTCCTTGCCAACACCAGTTTGCATTCGTTATTTTCAGCCACCCCACTGCAATGTTAGATGTGAAGCAAGTTTGCTTCCTTGTATTAAAAACTTATCCATGGTTAGTATCACTTAACTGTACCTATCAAAGGCAAACCACTGACGAGGATGTTGAATTCTTCTTGCACAGAAGAGGACATTTTATTATTACAAGAAAGAAAATAATAATGTCACAATGTAAAGCTACTGTGTATCTCCTTCATCAGCCACAGCAGGAAGCAATACTGTATGTGGTAGTTTAAATCTTCCTCAGTGATTTGACAGCTTCCAACTGAGTAAAAGAGTCCACATCCTTAACAGGATTTAGAGGACTTGGAGCACCAGCCTTAAACTTCAAAAATTTGGAATTGCAGCAGAAGTACTTGATCTCATGAGCCTTTCACATAAACCTGGCAATAATGGTGAGCTGTGTTATAACAGTGTTTCATAGGAAAGAAGCAACAATTTTGAGTTTTCTTATGAGACAGAAGCAGTGCTCTCATTATCTAAAACACAGGGAATCCAAGTGTGGGGAATAATTTTCTTAAATATATTAACTTCTCTACCAAAATTGAGAAAAATAGGTAAGCAGTGATGGAGCTCTACGACAAACGTGCATTATTTAGTTATGGAAAGTTCTTAATCTACTGTCTACTCCTGGAACAAACTTGTCATAACATATGTCACACTTCCAAACAAGAAGTACAGGTGGTAGAGAAGTAGTTGCTTTGTTCTAGCAGTAGTTAATGTCTACTTTCATTAATTTCAGCCAGGATGGGAATCAGACAGCTTATCTGCTATTAATTGAAATAAGCAAGTGATCAATATGATTGTTAATTGCACAAAGGACAACAAATACCCTGGATACCTTCCCATAGGGTACCAACTGAAGATAATTTTTGTACTCCTTCATTCTTTACACCAGTAATACTCATAGGAAAAGGAAGCAAAAGACTGATGTTCAATAGACTAAATTTAATGGTGCTCAGTGATAATCAGGATCTTGAGATGCAATACTAATAGTAATGTCAAGCACAATTATATTTTCAGATTTATGTGAAATTATTGAAAGGGTTTTTGCAATCATTTTTGCCCAAGGTTCATCCAGTTGTTTATGCAGTATGTCAATATTGATTCTACATAGTAAAATGTTTATAGCAGGGGCCCAGTGGCTAGTACATCTAACATCTCCAGTGCCAGCAGCAAGTGATTTCTGCCAAGGATTGGTGGCAGCATGCCAAGCCATCCAGTGCACAGTTCATTTGTGCTATCCTATCTGGCTTTTTATTATTGTGGGGTTTTTTAATCACTTATGTTTCTCCTGAATATTTTTTTCCTTTTGCCTAAGAGACCATGCAAAATAAACCCCCAAACAAACCAAAAATCCACCCCCACCACTCCCAGATATAAGTAAAAGTGTTTTTGAAGGCTATTTCTCAATGCAAAAAAAAAAAAAAAAATACATCTAGTAGAGATACCACTAGAGTCATTAGAGCTGTTATATGTGATTGGTGCTGTGTCATTTAGCAAAGTGTTGCTCAGTGGGTACAGCAGCTGGTATATATGATTTTCTATACCACCTGCAAAAATATCCCATACCATATAATCAACCACCTGGATAAAAAAGAAGGGTAGAGAGACACTGTTTATTATGTAGCACACCCATATTTTCCTCAAACTTGTGAGTACATAAAAAGACTGATAGTACAGAACATGTACAGGATAAGGTTTGTTAAAGCTTTTCTGTTCAATAAGGCATCTACTGCCTGCTGTTCAGATAGTATTGAACAGATTTGCTTATTTCTAATGAAGGTGTTTGGGCAATTTTCTGGCACAAATGAAGTAAAATTATGTACTTTAAATGTTCATTAAAAAAAAAAAAAAAAAAGGCATTCAACCAGCCACCACCATTTTCCTGTAACAGATTGGAAACTACAAAACATACAAATGGAATCTCAGTGATAAATTGCTATCATTAGTACTGTTGGGATTAGTCATTTGCTTAGAAAGATCCTTTTCAGTGGCAACATTTCAAACAACAGTTTTAACAAGTTCTGATTAGCAAGCCACCCTCTAACATACACAAGAGGTATCTCAGATGATCACTGCTCAGCTAGTTCCCTCCCTGTAGCTCCCACTGCAATTACATTTGCAGTGGTCACTGTGATTCCTTTCCATGAAGCTATAGCAGGTGAGTCCTGCTGAAAATCTGGCACTTTGTCTTCAGCATCTAATGCAACACACCTTTCCACAGCCTAATAGTGCTCTGAATAAACCAGAAAGTTTTACTAAAGGCTTTCAAAGACAGGTGATCTGGCAGCATGAGGATTTTATGGATCTGTGATTCATAAGAAACATAAATTTTGGTACTGTATTATTGTCCAAATGAGGCTAAGGGTACCATACAGGAAATTCTTGGGTGATGTCAGTTATTTGCAAATATTTTGTAGCTTTCGTTTACTTTTTTTATGCCTAAGTCTCAGCATCCTTCACAACTGATGTTTTGGAGGGAACATCATTTATTGAGCCAATAAAACAATGAAGTGTATTTGTAAGTAGAACAATTTTTTCTTTCATTTTTACTGCTCTGGTGGTTAGATTTTTTGTTCTTTTGCAAAAATTATTTTTATGTTACAATAGAAAAATTAATTTAAGTAAACTATGTAAAAAAGAAAAAGTATAGAAGGATACACATTCTTTAATTTTCAGGTCTCTTTGTTCTTTGTTCTGGTGGACCAGTAAAATCAGCATATGTGATACCAACTGATACTTCTGTCTGTAAAACCAAAGACTAAACAAAAATTTGCAAATAAAGAGGAAAAACTTTTCTGTCAAGATCAGTTTGGTCACAAGGGAAAGAAATACACTTAGAGAAAAACAGGAATGCAAAAATCATAAACTGAAATGAAGATAAAAGTTTTGGTGGAGGAAAAAGCATTTTCAGGACTATTAGCAGTATTCTATTAGCGCAATATACTTGTACAAACTGCAAAACTTAATGAACAGAATACATGGGAAAATGCTAAACATAGCTTATCATGGAGAGGAAGGGCATAAAAATACCTAGTGTTATCCCACCCTTAGGAAAAATTGCCTGTTCATTTAGAGCAGTGACACCAATTCTGTTTGCCTGATTTGAGAGAGCTTATCAGGTTATTTTCCTGAAAATCTTTGCTTTACAGCTAGTGGAGAATGAAGCTAGTGGAGAATGAAGAACAAAGAGATTGTAAAAATGGCAATAAAACAAAAACTAAATAAACCCTCACCTTGATCAGTAAAACTGGCCTGGTAATAGACTTATACAAAATCATTGTATAGCTTCAAAGGCAGGTTGATTTTTCAGGGTTGTCAACTCAATATCTTACCCCATTGAAAAAACATCTCGTCAGAAATTACAAAAAATAAAAATAAAACAAAATGAATAGTGCTAAAACACTAATTAAGTCTGTTTTCAAATTATGTTAATGAAACTACAAAGAAAATGCAAATCTAGAAGTCTCTAGAAATTCTAACAGTTGTGGTGTAGCACCATGTCTGGTAGTCCCACAGCAATACTTCCACTGCCCCAGGAGAATACCATATTAGTGGTTCACAAATGTGCATTAAATTAATCTGTTTGATCAGTAAGTGTTTTCAATTTTTTGGCGAGCAGGGATTTATTTTGAACTCCATTCTGTGGGATTCAAAAATTGTGGAGTAATGCTGCCATTTGAGTCACAGAAGTAAATTGAGCAAAAATCTGTCACCATTGGTAACACTAAAATCATTCTTCAAGCCTCATGACATCAGCCCACCAAGATTCTCTTCACTTTAAGTAAGTTATAAGCACACTTATAAGTAATGCTATTTCAGCCCACTAGAAGTCTAAGAGGTCCCACTACAGCAGTATAACAGTCACAAGACTAGTGATGCAGCACTTTAGGAGTGCTTTGCCTGCCTAATCATATTATAAACATATTCATAGTAGTCCCATGGAAGTCCAAGACTGCTTTTGTAGTAGGGTACTTATGCAGTACAAATGAAGCTCACTTTGTCACTAAGGAGAGGCTTTTTAACATTTCCTTTGGCACATGGGACTCCTGTTACTACAAGTTTCCCATTATGTTTTTCCGTACACAAACACCAACCATATACTTTGTCAGATTGACCTTTCTTTGATATTAATTGAACAACAAAACAAACAAGAACAGAGGCAAGCATCTGTGCGAAAGCATGAGAGGGTTTATGTCTTTGCTCTGTACTTAGCATAAGCAAAAATAAAACAGCAGCGGTCTCAAAATAGAAGGAGGACATTCTTCTTATGTAAAAATGAAGACAAGTGAAATGAAAAAGAAAGAAAAATGGATAATTTCTTATGAACATTGCAAAGCTGAACTCACATTAATTTTAATGGTTGTCTACAGCTCTGTTAAGCCAGACTTCTCTTTATTCACTTGTAAGCTCAAGAGCTCAGTTTGTCTAAGGAAATCAGTTTGTTTGGAATGGGCAGAAAGGATCAATGGTCCATATATATATCAGTCCTCTTCTCTTTGTGTTTCTTCACCCCTATTATAAGGAATATAAAAGTGGAATTTAAATGGTCTTGGGTGCAAGAAATGCAAGAAAGCTTCCCATGGATACTCAAAAGTACATGAGGATACTAAATGCTGAAATGTTGTTGATTCATGTCTCCTTCAAATATCAGCCTCCAACTAGTTTTATAAAAGCTATTAATTATTTATTTAGGTACTTGACGTGATGTAAAGGAGGCTCTTAAATTTTCAACTGAGCTCTCTAAAACTCTGATTCCAGTTAAATCTGTGTTGTGGTTAAAGCTTTCTTTGCCATTTGCAGAAGTGGTTAGCCCTTGGATGCTTCCCATGTGTCCTTGGCTAACTATAGTTTGCATATTGTCCACTGATTACTACCCTGAGCACTGTTTTTAGTGGCATTTAATTTCCAATTCTAGGCCTATAAGCCATCAAATGTTAGAGTTCTTTTTGATTTTTATATTTTAATATTGGTAATATGTATTTCTATGCATATATTATATATGGTATTTGTATATTACTAAGAATAACAATATGTACATAGAAGTTCATAAATGAGAATGAAATAACTAAAATGAAGTCTAAAGATAGCATAAGAAATTTCTAAAAGTTTTTAATTTCAAAGCTTGAGCATAAATACCTAGTGAAAACACAAGATTCTTTAAAGTATTCAAGTAGGGGATATTCTGGTCATTCTTTTCTATTTTTTTGCTTTGCTTCCTTTTTTGCAAGTGTTTTATAGTAAGTGTTTGAATTCCATAAAATCAGGTATTTATTCTTCACATCACAGTGCTAAGCAAGACAAGAGAGACACATTTCAATTTTCTACTTTGATACTCTTATTATTTGAAGTAACCAAACACTGGCCATTGTTTTTTTAACTTGTACTCCAGCTTGAGAACCACTGTAGTTTTCAAATTCAATAAGCTAAGTGGTGAAAATGGACATTTCTTCACATGGGAGAAACTGCAGAATCTTCACAGTAACTTCTGCATAGGAGATATAAAAGTCAGTTCTATTTTTTTTTTTTTTAATGAGTAAGTAATTAGTCCTTTTATGGTGTCTATTTACAACAACATTCTTTTCTAGTAGCATGATGATTTCTTCTCAGGTGCTAGAAATCTGAAGATGGAATAGGAAGGTAGAAGTTGGAATAATTTAGTTTTTGAGTTCTTTTTGAATGAGTTATCTCACATTCATATATCACAGTAAAATGGGTTTAGAATACTTAAAGATTGTTGTTGCATAATGATTCCTTTGAATATGCAGTAATGTGAAGTTATCCCACTGTGCATCCTTTCAGTACCTGAAAGTTTACCTGTGGAAGTGTCAGACTGAGAGTGGGTAAAGGTTGCAAAAATCATAAAAGTTACAAAAGGAAAATGTGTATTGTACACTCCCCCCCTTCCCTCACAGTACAGCTGGATTTCCTCTCTCCTCCATATAGATTTTATACTAGCCTGTTTTGCATTAAAAAAAAATAATAAAAAAAAGATCACAGAAGTACTAATTTTTTCTGATATTACCTTTCAATCCCTCCAGATTAAAGGTCAGAAATATAATTGATGTAATGCATCAGAATTAATGCAAACGCAAACAAGATTGTATGGATAGACTGGGGAATAAGGTTCAGAAAAAGCAGTGCCACAGAAAGGAACATGGGATCCTGGTCAGTGGCAAGTTGAACATGAGCCAGCAGTGCCCTGGAGCCAGGAGGGCCAGCTCTCTCCTGGGGGCATCAGGCACAGCATCACAGCCAGGCAAGGGAGGGGATTGTCCTGCTCTGCTCTGAGCTGGGACAGCCTTGCCTCCAGTGCTGGAGGCAGCTTTGGGCACTGCAGTATAAAACCAAACAAAACTATTAACGAGTGTCCAAAGGAGGGCAATATTTCAGTCTACAATGTCTTCATAAGGGGAAGTCAAGGAGCACACACTGATCTCTTCTCTGATGGCCAGTGACAGGGCCTGAGGGAATGACCTGAAGTTGTGTCCAGGGAGGTTCAGTTCAGATATTAGGAAAATGTTCAGAGGGTGGTTGGGTGCTGGAACAGGCTCCCCAGGGAAGTGCTCACACCACAAAGCCTGACAGACTTTGAGAAGCATTTGGACAATACACTTGGGCACACAGTGTGACTTTTGTGGATGGTGCTGTGCAGGGCTGGGAGCTGGAGTCCATGATCTTTGTGGATCCCTTCCAACTCGGCTTATTCTGTGCTTCTGTAATTTGTCTGACCAACACAGTCTGTCTTATCATCCAATTGCTTTTTTTTCTAACTCTCTCCTGGGTTAGAAGGACTGTGTTCTGTGTGCATCTGTGTATGTATGGGAGTCTGAAAGCAGTGGATCAGACCACAGGTTGGAGGGTCTGTGTGTCCATGATGGCAGCATCTATCTATCTATCTATCTATCTATCTATCTATCTATCTATCTATCTATCTATCTATCTATCTATCTATCTATCTATCTATCTATCTATCTATCTTTATACACCTATACCTATGTAATTAATTTCTGTATCTATCTATATGTGTGATACATGTGCATGTTTCTGATGGGACTAAATCATCAGCCTTGCTACTGGTTGAATCTGGGAGCAGGGAGCAGCAAGAGTCTTGATTCTCTTGTATTGTTGAATCCAGCATGATATGTCTTGCTGAAACAATAAAGCACTATAATGATATTTATTGCAGATTACTAGTGAAAGAAAAAGCAAAATGAAACAAACAAACAAACAAAAAAATTAATGCTAGATTTTGTCCTGAATCCCCACCACGCTTTTCTGCTGAAGTAATTTAGTTCTCTGCAAAATAAAGAAAAGGCTATCACATGGAGCTAGCAGCATTGCTATCTTCTTTTCATAATCACAAATAAATACTTAAGATGCACCACAAGCAGATTTTCAAGAAGGCTCACTAAATGTGTGACCACAATTAAACTTTGTTTAGCTAAATGAGAGGAATTTTCCTATTTATTCTTGGGACTATGTCTCTATGAATCCTTACAACATGGTGCAATTTTTGTAGCAATGCTAGAGCATAGAACTAATTTAAAGAACCAATATTCTGCTGGAATGCTGTGATTCAGAGTCCTTTACTTGACACATGGGACGATGCTCTGTGCCCATTGTGCTCTATGCACCAGGTTTGATAACTGTCAGATCACTGAGCATGTCTGCCTTCACTGTCTGGGGGGCTGCCTATGGTAAACTTTAAACTCACAAAACATTTCTCTAATATAGTAAGGGACTAGCTCCAGTGTCCTGACTAGCCATTATCTTTCTCATTAAAATAATTACTGCGTCCAGGGTTGAATGTGAACTATTGTGTGTTATGACTGTGCATTTGTCTACAAAGTGATTGCGCTCTTGGAAGCTATTGTGGCTCGTTTCTATAGGAAACCTTCTTATTATCTTGACTGTGAAGGGGAGTGGGGAAGGAGGGAATTCTGCCTTTCCCATATTCTGCATTTATTAAACATCATCTAAAAGAAAACATTTTAAACACATAAAAGCTTTTACATGCACTCTGCATCCAAGGGAACACATTTATATTTTCTGCTACTTTAGCAGTATGTATGTGGTGACGCTATTTAAAAAAAATAGGTCAGGACCATTTTCAGCCTTTGTAAAGACAGAACCATTTCACAACGTGCTGGGAAAAGTAGTGGCCTTGCATTTTCTTGCATTCCTTAACTACAAAAATGTGTCCATGTATTTAGAAATCTCCAACTTCATTATTTCCTACAAATGTCTGAAGTGACTGGAGATACTTCAGATTGCTTTAATATCTCTCAGCTAGTACAAAGTCAGCACCATAAAACCCTCTTTATAAGAAGGATTTTCTTATATATTGTACCATATTTGTTAAATTACATGACCATGGAAATAACTTATGGTCTTAATCTGTCTTCTAAAGAATGTTTTTAAAAAAATTTTGGATGTAAATTACGATTTTCAGGGTAAAAATCTGTGCATATTATCCAGTTACAGATAATGTAAATTATTTGTATATAATAACAAAATCCCCAACTTTTATTTCCTTCACATCCTCAAAATTCCAACATGGGCTATTTTGTTTATGAGCTGCTTGTATGCATCCATAATTATTTCAGTCACCCTCTGTTCTGGGAAATCTGTTTCAGTAGTTCACTAACTTCATTGTAAAAAAAATTTAAAAATCTTCCTTGTATTCAGTTTGAATATAGTTTACAGTTGCTCCCTGTCCTGTCACAAGAGCTGCTAAAGTTTGTCCCCCATCTTTCTAATTCTCCTTCAAATTCTGAAAGACTACAATGAGGTCTCCCCAGAGCCTACTATTTTCCAGGTTAAACAAATCCAGCTCTCTCAGTCTTTTGTCATAGGAGAGATATTCCATCCATTCAATCATCTTCATGGTCCTCCTCTGGACCCATTCCAACAGGTCCAGGTCTTTCCTGTGGTGAGAACTCCTGAACTAGACCCAGTACTCCAGTTTGAGACTTGAAAGTGCAGAGTAGAAGGACAGAATCTACTGTCTTAACCTGTGGACCATGCTTCTTTTGATGCAGCCCAGGGTAAGCTTGGCTTTCTGCAAGCACACATTTCTGACTCATGTTGAGTTTCTGACCCACCAATACCCTCAGGTACCACTGGCTGCTCTCAATCCCGTCATTCCCTAACCTACATGGGAGCTGGGGCTTGTCCTGGCCAAGCTGCAGGATATTTCACTTGGCCTTTTTGAACCCTATCATGTTCACACAGGTCAATTCCTTGAGCTTGTCCCTCTGCATGGCATCCCATCCCTCAGGCATGTTAACTGCACCATTCAGCTTGGTGTCTTCTGCAAACCCGCTGAGGGTGCACCTGATCCCTCTGCCTATGCCACTGTTGAAGAAAACAGTAGTGGTCCCAGAGCAAATGCCTGATGGACATCACTCATCACTGATCTCCATCTGGACACTGAGCAATTGATCACCTTCATTTCAGCATGGAGGTACCCAATTCCTCTGAAGTTTTTCTTCTGAACAGAGGATGTTGAAAGAAAAATCAATGTAAATATCTAGTTTGGGATAGAGTCTAACACTAATGATATTACTGTCATAAGAAACATACCTGGCTAATGATATTTGCATGAATGTCAAAAGGCCACAGGACACCCACTGCCTAATTAGCAGAAATAGAGGTTATAATGACCTGATCTAGGTTTCATGCCCACTTCAAAGGTATTTTCATTTTGCAAGCTAGGTATTTAGGCATTTATAATTAAAAGGATCAAAGACAAATCAAGATGAATATATGGAAAAACTATTTATACATCTAAAAAGAGTATAACAATGCATGGTTATTTATTGATAAATGCCAGTGGCTTTTAAGACAAAAAACAAACTGACTTGCAAACATGTACTTATAGATAAAATTAGAATATGGATTTCTTTAAAATTATTTTCTAATTTCTATACTAGTGTGTCTTGCCAACTTTACATTGGACATAAGATGCCCAACCACTGGATAAAAAGCTTTGCTTTAATTGTAAAAATTATTTCATGTGAAATGCAAATAAATAATTTATATTATACACAATATGTTTGTGAACATACATATACATTTAACTGTAAAATACATTGCAAATAATTTTGTTTATCAATTCACTGGGATGGTTGGTTGAAAAAGGCTTCAGAGTTTAGTTGATTCAACCTCCTTCACTGAGGCAGACTCTAAGACACCTGTAAAGATTTTCATGTATATTATTAAATAAAAATCAATATAAGTACATTTCAAATTAAATCAGAAATTATGACAGCAAATATATTGGCTAACTGAACAACAAACTGCCAGAGTGATTTAAATTAAGCAAAAGAGGTGCTGCCCCTAATCTGTTAAGATGATGGAATACTGACTAAATATTTAGAAAAAGTGCGTAGGAGTATTTTGCTAAGTTTTAAGAGCATCCTTTTCCCAAATGAAGAAAATATTTTCTTCTTTGTAAGTTTAATGACAAACTGACTGGAAGTTAAAGAGTGCTTTCTTTCCCTCATCTATTCTATGAGGGGAAAAACAAACAGGATGTACAGGATGAGAGAGGTATTATATGCTGATTGTAGAAAATCAATCAACCTCTGAAATAATAATTTGTGTTGCTTAGTAAAATTAAGGCAGAATTAATAAAATATTTTTTGTTCTTAAACACAATTAGGAGTTTTACTTAAGTAATGAAAACCACATTTGTGGGTAACAAGTAGGAACATACTGACCTAAACCTTCAGTTTAGGACAATCATTAAGGCATATGAGGATATGATTTTTCTTGCTCAACTTAGACTGTTGAAGTTAACTTAGAGCAAGCAGCTTTTCTGAAAGTCTGTTCTCTTTCGGAAATCCTCCACACTCACTCTCTGTGAAGGGGTTGGATTTATACAAGTTACTCTTACATGTGTAAGGCAGTTGAGAAGATTCCTACCTCCATTTAGTTATTGATATTGGGGGGTGTGAGGCTTTTAGATTTAGAGAGCATTGGAAGTCATAGGCAATTCTAATTCCCCGATGAAAATTGAGAGCAGACATGAAGTTCCTTTTGTATTTGCCCTGCTAGGTCTCAAAAAGTAATTTTCAGAGCTCTTCCATCCTCTTGTGGTGGGATAATAAAATGGACTCATGACTTCTCTTTCTCTCCCTCTTAATATCTGTAGTTTAGCTCATCCTCATGCTGCTTATGGACAGGATTTTCTTTCAGGTTTTGGTGCATTTTTTAAAGTGTCATTATCCACAGGCAATAAAGAATAAACATATTGGCACAGCAACTGAAAGGAGCTTTTTATATCATTCCTCAATGTAATCAGTCCTTTGATTAATCAAAGCCACAGAAAAACAATACGTTCCCCTTATGTAAAACAGTCATGACACCTGGGCCAAAATTTGACTGCCATTTGACCCAAGCTGGTGTTAACATATATAGTGTAGAGGGGAAAAAGCAGACACTAGCAAGAGTTAATTCCAGAAACCTATAGCTCCTATGTCATGCTCGCACATATAGCACATTTGCACACTTGAGTGGACACTTTCTGGTGGCTGACAGAAACTAACACCCTTTTTTCTTTGTCTGATTCATTGCTATTACACTGGTTAGTTCATGTGTTTTTGCACACAGCCATCAATCCTCAAGATTTTTCACTTATTCTAGGAAAATTCTTATTTATTTGATATAATTTTTAGTTCATCTTATCATTAACACCATTTGTAAAAAAAAAACCAAACCTATCTCATGAAATAAAGACAGCTAGTTTCCACTGCTCTTTAATCATAATTAAAAGAGTAGAAATTTTTAAAAAAAGGAAGACTGAGAGTCTTTCCTCTATGACCCTTTCTTGTATTACTATTTGAATGTGGGTGAGTAGCCTCATTGAAACTATTTAAAATATTCAGGGTAAGTCTGATACAAGACCAGGACTATAGCCAAACTATTCTATGTACATCTGTTCAGTCCAAGGAGTGACTCTCTCTTTGAGTAAAGGCTAAGGTAGATTCTCAAATTTGGTGCGAGAACTGTGGAAAAAGACTAGGAAGATTCCTTCCATTGAAATTGAAGTGTGTATTGTTAGTGTGACATGGCAGCTAGAAACATATTAAGAAAAGTTTAACAAAAATTATATAGACTTTTAGACAGAAAATAATTCCTCCTTTGCTTCCTTTTTTTACAATGTTCTGTAAAATTTAACAGAAAATAAAATTCTCCTTGTGAATTGTGCTGCTTATCAAATAATCCAGTGGATAAACTAACGTTTCTACTGTATTAAATGATTCTACAAAGAAAAGTTTGCAATTTTACATACATTTTTCCTATTATTTAGGGAGCAGCAAAAGAAATAATCACATTTACTCCTACGAATGGCAAATATTCTATTTCATAATCAAGGACTTGTTTCTAAACTCTCAACGGAAATTGACTTTATAAGTGAATGCTTATAAATGTTTGCAATTCAGCTTAGAATTCTTCTCCCTTTCTTTCCCCCCATCATTTTTTAAACAATAAAAAAATAGTCCTTGATACTGAAAGGAAAATGTTAACATCATTTGCCATTAGTCAGAAGTGTAACTTCATTAAAGCAGAAGGCCACATAATCCCTACAGGAGCTCTCTGCAGGAAATACTTTATTCTTACTTAGCATATCTGTGAATTCTATCAGCATTAGTGTCTTTCACAATGTTTTTTTCTCCTGAATATTTATGAAGGACTGTCCAGTGACCTGCTTAGAATCTCCAGGTTTGTTCTGCCTTAACAATCTCTCAAGTAGAATGCAATCAGAAGACTCATTCTCCCTCAGCAGCAGCGATCAATATGGCAGAGGCCAAGGAAATGTCTGCAGAAAAGAGATTTCTATCAATGAAATGGAAGAAAGAAAAAAAAATAGGATTGGACTATAACTCACAAAAAAAAAGTCCTAATACCTAAGTCATGGTAGTCTCACCTTCGTTCATCTTTGTATAATTGCATCACTACTTTATGATGTCCACCACAAAAACTCTCCACAGAAAAAGAGGCAGCTCCTTTTGTCATAAATTTGGAGAGCTTTTGAGATCAGAGAAACAGTGTTCCTTCATGACTTATTGATACATTTTAATTAATAATTTAAAATTTGCATTAATTTAACAAGGACCAGAAGGTTTGAGTTTGTTTAGCTGTTTTTGGTGTATTTAATTTTAATATTGTTGCAACTCTTTGTTAAACTTAAGTACTCAGTCACTATTAAGCTATGAGTTTTGTTATCCTCCTGAAAATTATGGCCCAAATTCCAAAATATATGTGTTTGAGCTAGTATTTAAGAATTTTGGTGTAACACTAAGCTACACATAACACTCTTGATATAACACTGTCATCTCATTGACTTTATAACCTCTCACCCCCAGAAGATTAATTCCCTTGCAATTATTAGCATCTAAAACCTTGCCAGTTTTTCTCCTTTTAATTCCTCTGGAAGATTCTAATTCACATTTGGCTGCATATTTTTATAGTTGTTGTTTGCATTAACTGTCATGATGAAGAGCCATCCCCAGCAATATACACAGATACTCCCTAGATATGTTCACATATACCAACAGATTAATTTTTTTTCATTTTCACAGAATCACAGAATAAGGAAGGTTAGAAGGGACCACAGTGGGTCATATGATCCAACCTCTCTGCTCAGGCAGGGTCATCCTAGAGCATCTTTCACAGGATTGCATCCAGCTAGTTCTTGAATACCTCCAGTGAGGGAGACTCCACAAAGTCTCTGGGCAATCTGTTCCAGTGTGTGGCCACTTGCACAACAAAGCTCTTCTTCATGTTCAGGTGGAACTCCCCGTGCATCAGTTTCTGAGCATTGCCTCTTGTCCTATCAGTTGACATCACTGAGCAGCGCCTGGCTCCATCCTCTGAACACTCTCCCTTGATTGTCCTGCTGATAGACAATGAGGTCTCCTCTCAGTTTTCTGAAGTCTGAACAGGCTCAGCTTTATCATCCTTTCCTTATAAGACAGTTTCTACACACCCTTGATCAACTTTGTAGCTCTCCACTGGACCCACTCCAGGTGTTCCTTGTCTCTCATGTCCTGAGGAGCCCAGATGTGGACACAGCACTCCAGATGTGCCTCACCAGGGCTGAGTGCAGGGGCAGGATCACCTCCCTTGACCTCTGGCAATGCTCTTCCCAATGCACCCAGGATAACTTTGGCCACCTTGGCCCCCAGGTCACTCTGCTGACCCATGGACAGTTTGTTGTCCACCAGGACACCCAAGTCCTTCTCTGCAGAGCTGCTGCCATCAGGTCAACTCCCAGTCTGTACTGGTGGGTGATTCTTCTACAGGTACAGGATTCTGAATTTGCCTTTGTTGCATTTCAGACAGTTCCTCTCTGCCCATCTCTCCAGCCTGCCAAGATCCTCTGAGGGGCTGCACAGCTCTCTGGGCCACTCCTCCCAGCTTTGTGTCACCGGTGAACTTGCTGAGGAGGATCTGTCCCTTCATCCAAGCCACTGATGGGCAAGTCAAACAATAATTGAACCTTGGGGGACACCACTAGTGACAGGCCCCCAGTTAGATTCTGTGTCACTGATAAAACCCTTTGGGATCTGCTGTTCAGCCAGTTTTCAATCCACCTCACTGTCCACTCATCCAGTGCACACTGCCTGACTTTGCTTATGAGGATATTGTGAGGAAAAATGTTGAAATCCTTGCTGGAGACCCTTACATAATAACACACACATACATAATATTGAAGATTATATTACTGCTCTTCTCTCATCCATCCAGTTGACTAGTTGTTTCATCATAGAAGTCAATCAGGTTGATCAATCATGGTTTACTTTTGGCGAATTCATGCTGACTACCCTAATCTCCCTCCTGTCCTCCATGTGGAAACACGGCCTCCAGAATGAATCTCTTCATCACCTTTCCAGGGACTAAGGTGAAGCTGACTGGCTGGCAGTTCTCTGAGTCCTCCTTCTTGCCCTTTTTGAAGACCAGGGTGAAATTTTCTTTCTCTCAGGCACCTTCCCTGATCGCCATGACATTCATGAGAGGCCTCGTTATGTCTGCCAGATCTCTCAGCATTCATGGGTGCAAACCATCAAGGTCTGTTTTGCAAATGAACTCTTAGGAAAATAGAACTAAATCTTTCAGGAAATATTATGTCCTGGGAGAATATCTAGCAAATATGGAAACAAATACATTCTTTTAAGAAAAGAATAACAATTAATTAAAAGTATAATACTTCTTGTTTATAATCCCACCTCCATTTAGTCCACATCTCTTTTTCTTTCTAATTATTTTTTGGTGGATAAAATTCTTTTTTAAGGTGAAAAATAGATGTGGATAGAGAGTGAACATTGTTATGCATCATATACATTGTTATGAAAAACTTTCCACTTCAAGAAAAAATTTGAAAAACCATCATATTAAGTTATAAAATCGTAAGGCTAGAACAATAGATTTTTAACCTAAAGCAGGGGAATACTATTCTATTTCAAAACAAATATACATGGGTATGTGGTGGTTAAAAAAATGGGAAAATTATCAAATGCATGAGGATGAGAAGTTTGCCTGAGAACTCTGGATAACATAGGAAGCTCTGAGTGAGAGATTGTTGAGATTAAAAGTGCTTTTCTCTATTTTATTCTCTTTATTCAGAGACACCTAAGTTTGTTATTCTTTGTAAATAAAGACAGCCAAGAAATAACTTGGCTTTATCTTTTTGTTCTCTTGAGTATATTAGTTGGTTATTTTTCCTTACGCATTTGAACAAAACTGCTTGTTTTCTGAAAAAAGAGCGCATAGAGCATCCTATAATGACTTATTCAGTGAATTTTAATATAACAAAATTAAGCTTTTGAATTGATATAAATTAACAAAACAAACCAGTTCTGATTTATTTAGAACAAAAAGGATTGTATGCTACTTCAAGAAAATAAAATTTAAAAAGTCCTAGCTCTTCTTAACTATATGTGATAAGACCTTTGTTTTCTGTAAGACCTAAGAGACTTAACATGCAGTTTCAAAATTGGCTTAAGTTCTGGTTAGTCCTGCTGCTCCCTCCTGTAACAGAGAGAAGCTCTGCTATTCTTTAATTTCACCCAGGTCACAGGTGTCTGCCAGTTTCCATTTTGACATCTCTTGCTATCCAGTTCAGCTAAGCTCAATTTCTAGATCACCTAGAAGGGGAAGAAGGATGTGAATGAAGGTGGCTGGGGTGAAGGAAGACAAACATTTTCACCATCATCTTGCAATTATGAAGACTTACATTGTCTTGGAAACACTACCTAATATGGCTTTGAGATTGAGAAATTTATGGTTAGGAATAAAAAGATTGCTTCTTACTTCTGCAAGTAGGCATCTTAATAAAAAACTACTTTCAAAACCAGAGCAGAAAGTCCAGTCACCATAATTAAACCCCACAGGAGATTTCCTATGGGAGCCTCATCAAACATTTTGAAAATTGATCCAGCTGTTTCATTTTCCTTCAGTTTTGAGCAGTATGCCTAATACAAACCATCCTGACAAAATGTTGCAATGCTGGTTGAGTACTGACTCACATGGAAGTTTGATGTGGGAGTCCAGGGTTTTTCCCTGGCTCCTTTGGGGGTGCAAAAACCCCCCTGGCAGACCCCTCAGAGACCCCCGAGTGCTGCCCATGAGCTGCTGGGGCTGGATTTGGCTCCTTGGGAAAATCTGCCCACGCTGAGAGAAGAGACACAGAAAAGAATGATGAGTAGAGTGTAAATTAGATTGTTAAAATGTAGTATAAGTAGTTTTTTAGATTGTTTATATTAAGGGCCATGTGGCCAAGATGGAGGACCCTGGGTGTGGTGGGCTTCTTCCTCCTTCTTCTTCATGTCATCCATGTTGAAGGTGCACCCTGGGAACCACAGATTAGATGGGAGAGAACTGGACATTGCAAAGAGGTTACATGGCATTGGGGAAAATTTGTAAATATTCTTTACGTAGTTTAGGGTATAAAGACCTTGGCTCAGCCCTCTCAGGGGACCTTTCTGCTATGGTCGACCTGCAGAGCGGACCTGTGCCGGGCTGCCAGAAACTTTTTTAAGATAAGACAAATAAACAGCCCCAAAACAACTCAAGGTCGTCTTGAGCTGCTTTCTTGTCAGCGCCTCCGAGAGAACCAGACTTTTTACCACCTCCATGCCCTCTCTGGGGAGGTCTCAAGCCTGAAGAGACCCTCAGAGATGGGACAGTTTGATATGCAGAAGATGATCAACAGAATTTCCTACAGTAGCTCTTTTTCCTTTTGTTTCCTTTTTTTTTTATTTTTTAACTTATGCATTTTCCATCTAGGCATTGACAGGTTTCATACTGTTTAGCTTGTAAAGGCTAACAAGAGCACAGCCCAAGGATTATATTACTGCACTTGTAATATATCCAGCAGACTTTAGTGGTGCTACAGCCAACCACCCATTCACAGCCAACCAGCCATTTTGACAGAAGTCCATAATGATCTTTACATCTTGGAGAAACAGCATACTGACCGAAACACAATTATTCAAGTTTATGAGAAAGGATAATATCACACGGTTGAGTGAATCCCAAACATTGATAACACATAAAATTCATGTAATTTTAGGACTACTACATTTCCTTGTTGCAAGTACTGATGAGGATTACCATTTTGAGTGACTGGTATATTCTAGTTTGTTTATAAGGAGGTATCCTGCTATGAAAGACGCCAGTTTTGTAGCATCTAGTTGCAATTCTAACTACTATCTTTACAGAAATTGTGGTAATACTTACATGGTGAAGAGAAGGATGGAAAGAAAATAGCAATTTTTTTTCTTTTTAGGCAAAAAATTAAAAGATTTTGGGAAGAAACTATACAAATGAAACCTTGCTTTCTCTAGAGCCTAAGCAATTGCAAATAGGATCCTTTTTCTTAATTTTTTTTTTTTTTGTTGTACTGGAGACTTAGTTAATTTACTGAGGACAGATGAGCTTTCTCTTATCTCCTATGCAGCACTTCAGTAGTTAAAATTTTCTTCCAGATTGTGAGAATCTTGAACTTAGCTCATTTTCTGCCTAATGATGGTTTACATTGTCCTCATCTGTTGTGAATATGCCACTTTCTTCAGGGAATTTTAAAATATATTATGAAGAGTAAAAATGCACAGCTTAACCTAGTTATACTAATTATAAAATACTTTCATTATTTCAAATCAGTATGTAGAAGTAGACACTGTATTAAGGAATGGAGAGATGAACACTGGTAACTGTAAAAGAACAGAGGAAGGATTCAAACATAGGCAGTATCTATTGAACAGGTTATAGAAATTGTATTTATTCAATACATAATGTTTTTACTAATAAAATTTTTAGCATTCTTAAAGAAGGACCTGTGAGAATCACTTTTTTTTTTAATATAATTTTTGAGACCTTAGTCTGTTAGCCAAGGTGTATTCTTGGGCAGTTCTGCTGGAAACTACTCAGCTGGAAATGGAGGCTGAGGTGAATGTTTCAGCTATTAGGGCAACATGGACACTGAATCCTGATATATGATAAGAACTCTGAGATTATTTATTATACTGAGCTGCTGAGGGGCTACATGGTTGGGATATACAGGAGACACAGAGCTTATCTAGCACAAGAAGGTTATGGGGAAAATTTCAATATCAAAATACTTGCTCATCTGAAGTTTGAATAAATTTTTTAATTTAGTTTCCGAAATATTTTCATGGTCTCTAAAATGTGTGGAAGAATTAACAGGCCTTTCTAGTTAAATTAGTATGTGGCAAAAACACATCTGCAATAATTGATATTAGAAAGAAAGAGGGTATGATTTAGAATTTTTTGATTTCAGAATATGAATAAAACTTACAAGGTAATAGCATTGTTTATTTACCTTAGAAATTATTAAAATGATACATAAATAAATCATCTCTATCTCAAGTCATATTTTGCACAGCATTAGAAGAAACTTTAAGTATGAACAGTTAAATAATAATATGAGAAAGAGATAGTATGGAAGTATGTTGTATAGATTAAATAGATTATGTTTTAAATTGCACCTAACACCTGAGCTGGGACTTGCCACTCCAGACATTTTACATCAGAAATTCACTCATATTTCATGGTTTCTCATCAGTTGTGTACTAAGGCATGAAGTGCTCCACTTAATACCACAGTTTACACAAATAAACATGTTTGATTTTCATGAATCCTGAGCTTGCTTTTTGATGAATACTATTGAGACAGCTCATTAAAAACTAGGCTTTTTCTTTTTCTTTTATACTTTGGTCACATTACTATCTAGAACAAAGTCAAACTGCTCTGCAAGAAAAAAAAGTTATATAATGACTTAGATTTCACCTCTGCTTATTAAAACAACATCAGAACTGTGTGCTGCATTTTCTAAGAAAAGGATTGATATAGTCATGACAGTCAATGCTGTTTAACACATACTGTCACAAGTTTCACTATATGCTTTTCTGTTAGCGGGGAGAGCTGCAGGCAATCAGGATTTTCTGTACACAAAGCAGGGTTGGCATTGCCAGTGTCAACAGCAAACAACCAGGTTTGAGATCAGGAGAAGCAGAATAGGCTGGACATGGTGATAGGCCCAAACTCACAAACCTTACAGCTCAGTACAAGTGCTGAGGCTCTGCACCAGTGTGGCTGTGCCAGTTACACTCAGAAATGTTCCTAAAGCTTGCAAAAATAGTTTTGCTGCATTACATCCTTTGTGTGCCCTGAATTCACAGTTTTTTAAAACAGAGTTTGATGAGCAAAGTTTGTGATTTTTTATCCTCTTTCTTGTTGCAAACATAATGTGAAATTTCTAAATATCCGTTAAAAGCCTTTATTGTCTGTCTCAGTTATTTATGTTTCAGTCTGTCTTTAGTAGAGTTCAGTTGAGAAGTCCTAGTAGGTAAGAACACAATTCCTTCCATGCAGTGTGTAACTAAGTCAGAGACTTTGAGTGGTTTATTTGAAAGCAGTGATAAAAGGGGAAAAAAATGCTGCAATTTTTCTCTTAATTGCTATATCACAGACTTTCAGAAGGAAAAGTAAAAAAGCCATGATCCATGTATCAATAAAACTATTCCTAAAATTGACAGCTTCTAATTTCTCTCTTTTCTGGATGCATTTTATCCATTAATAAACATGAATTATGTCACTTCCAGACATTATTTTTTGTGAGTATCACAAGTTAGGAAACATGGTAAATAGAAAGACCAAGAGATGTGGGTATGTACCTTGATGGAAACTTCCCAGGCCTGGAGATTATTTTGCTGTGGTCAGAAGTCAGTTTTCCTAAAGAAAGAAGGACAGCATTTCCTTTACAGTAAAACCTTGAGACTTTTTTTTCTCCTTTATAAAAACACCAATAATTAATTAAAGAGTTCAAAACCATTCAGATTTTAACTGTTTCACCTTTTCTGCTGCTAATCTTGATAGCTAGAGTGGAACAGAGCAGTGAAAGATGTTTAGAGATTATTTACTTAAAAACCAGGTATTATTCCATGAGAAAGGCAAGTGAAAAAAAAAATCTTTACATATAACTAAACATATTCATCAAGGAAATAAAGAATTAATCCTGCAATGTCCTGTCAAATTAGCTGTAAAATTATTGATTGATAATTGGTTGCATTTTTCAAGTCTAAATATCTATGTAAAAATTTGTACACATTGCTTTATCTAAATTGGGTATTCTGTTTTCTTTGAAAGGTTGAATACAGTGATGACTGCTGAGTTACTTATCTTGGTTTTCAGTATGTGATATGACAAGAACCACAGAAGGTTGAAACATGAAGTGGTACTGGTGGCTCAATTTTGATTTGACACTACTGAAAAAATAATTTCTTCAGCAGAACATTCTTTCACAGACATTGCTGTAAGTGTGAAGCTTATGTTGGCCTGATTATATATCTTGTACCACTAAAATGTCTAAGGAATTTGATCACCAAACACTTAACAACAGAAATCTATCCTCAGCTGATGAATGTTTCCAAAAATATTATTCTATATAACCAATATAGATAGGTATTGAGCTACCCAACCCAGTTCATGGAGAATCACAAAAGCACCTGGGGTGTAGGACAAGAAGGTGAGAATAAAACTTCTGCTATACTGTGGCTCAGCTCCAAAAATTTAATAAGCAAATAGATTTTTGAGAAAACTGAATAATAACAATTGATAAAAAAAATGAACCTGCTTTTAATATTTCTGCTTTCAGGCAGAAATGGAAATGGTTGTTCTAGGTGCTGCTGGCAGTTATTTTCTCACAACATTATTATGTTTGGGAAAACATAATTTAATGAAGATTTCACAAGAAGAACTACTTCTGTGTGACATACAAGTAAGTTTAGCCTATGATTTTGTAAATTATTTATATAACCAATGTTCATTTTACATTTTCAGTAAAATGGCATATGTTAATTTCTTTCAGTATTTCTATTAAGTGCTTTCATGAAAATAAAACGTTTTTCTGCTTCCTCTGTATCCTAGAAAGGGACTGTATTTACAATATTGGTAGGATTTGTTTGTTTTTTCTCTTGTTCATTTGTTTGCATAGGTGCAGCTAAGCTTGGCTAGGTTGTTATTTTCAAAGTAAAACATTAGAAAAAAGCTTTGAGATGAAAGCTGCAAATGAATCTACACGTGGAGTTTATCTCTACATTCCCCTTTATGGAGAGATTCACTACTCTCACAAGATTTCCTTTGCAATATGCTATTTTATTGTTCCAGTGGGAAGCAACCTAACACAGTATTATGGGCCGCAGGAAGGCAGGATATCTTAAGCAGGTCAGTCACAGAGGACTTTGAATTGCTTTCTATAGTTGGTTAAGAGCAAGTGAAGAGTGACCTACATAGCTGAGAAAATTCTGGTGTTTATTTGAAGTAATTGGAGCTTTTCAGGATGTATGTCTCAGTTGCTAGAGGGAAGCTAAAATAATTAAGTCTAAATCTTGTGTCTAGATCTGTGTCCAAGAGCACAGACTACAGTAATCTCTTAAGAATGTAAGAGGTAGGTACTTTGTGTTTGACTATTTTTATTGCAATGTTTGATACAACTCCTCACAGAAATAAGGAAACCAAAAAGACCATAAGATACTAAATCAACTTAAAAGTACCCTCAGCTGTGAGGACTATTATGGACAAGATAAATCCCTTTCAAATGCTGTTCTTACTTGCATCTATGGCTACCTGACTATCCTGTTGATTTTAGTGATAGGAATCACCAAAAAGCTGCAGTAGATATCTGATATGAAGGAACACAGAATTTGTGCTTCACCTCTGATTATCCCAGATCTTTTTCTGCGTGACTTGTGGTAAGAAAAGTGAGGGTCTTGTGATTCTTGTGTAAAAAAACAGAAGCCCATTCTTTATGATATGTAATTTAAAAAGGGAAAAATGCAAAATTTCTAACATTTTTTTCAATCAACTGGAGAGTCAAATAAAAATTGGATGTGCAATTACCTAATGTAATGGAGTTAATTACATATTTATAAAATATTTAGGTTTAAATTAAAATATTTTGGAAGCCTTACTAGTGGTAAATGCATTCCAATTTGAATGTTTCTTAAGTTCTGAGCACTGATTTGAACACGTTTATTTGAGGTTTTTGATAACTTTTCACATTGAGATGCCTTTTTGTAGTCTTTATGATACCTGTTTTTTAAAGAGCTACAAATAAGAATGACCAAATGGGCATAATATCAATAAATGATTTAAATTATCAAATGTAACAAAATATTATAGATTATTTTAATGAGATTAAAAACTGTTACTTTAATATGATTTATTGGATTTCTTCTCCAGTAAAAAGTTGGATTCAATAAATTCTACATATGACTTCTTATTATTTTTATTCTTATAATTCTAATTGAAAAAGAAAAGAAAAACAAGACAGGTCACAGTTTGTTAATTCACACCTGGAATGGTGGCTATTGTAGGTGCTTGGTTTTTGAGGATTACAGAGCTGTTTGGCACAGTCATAGTAAGTGACCCTGACATTATCTCCACACTTTTAATTTTCACATGGGACCATAGGTTTTGTGAGAAAACTGAGCTATGTACAAAAGGACACAGGAGTTTCCTATTGTATTTTTATCTTGAAAAAATCTTCCCAAATTATTTGCAGTCAGTCTTTCATGACGGCTAAATCTGTAGATCAGGTGTCTTGGACTCATATTTCGCCAAGAGATTTACAATTGTCAAAACTTGGTCTTGAAAACGGTGGGTGTGGGTTTTGTTCTATTCTGTAATGTTTTGTTCTGTTCTGTATTTTTTTGTCCTGGTTGGTTCGAGTTTTTTTTCCCTCCTTCATTAAAATCTGGCTTTTGGATTGGCTTTAGCACAAGACTTGCCTCACTCGTGTGGACTTGAAGACTGAATAAAGAGGTTATTATAAGGAGGGATAGCTTTGAACAACTATAGATATTTCCAAGTTATTAATATAAGGTAAAGTGGCTGAATTTCACTCACTGGGAATACATTTCAGTTTTAAAGAGAAAACAAAAAGCCCCAAACTAACAACCCCCCCCCCCCAAAATCAAGAACTTTTAAATTTAAAGGGGATATGCTTATGTTACAGTTTAAAAATAACACAAGATTTGAAATTCTATTAATTTACTATTATTTCTTTGAATTTATGCTATTCGGGAATCTATCCCACACATAATTGCTAACATTTATGTGGACATAACATTGATTCACACAATCTACCCCATGTGTAGAAAAGTAATTTTGGGAGGAGAAGAAGGAAGAAAATGGAAGTCAATATCCATTTCTACTCATGGATTCAGCCAGCTGTGCCATTTGAATTGTATTTTGGATCTAAGCAAGCCATTCCATGGTACTCATGAAATTTCTATGGCTCAGCCACTTTCAAAAGTCTCTTTAGTGCTGAAAGGAGTCCTTAAGCTTTACAATCCTGTTAAAGCCTTCATTTTCCACTCAGATTAACCTTTATACTTTGAATCATTGGGGTATTCATCCTTGCTTGAAAGAAAACTGAGGAAGCTATGGGAAGTAAGACAGGAGTTCATCGTTTTGAAGTTTGGCTTTTTTGTTTTAATGGGAGGGAAAAATAAACCTCTCTTTCTGAGCCCTACAAATAAAAATGCCTCATTCTAAGGAAGAGACATAAACTATCAAATGTAATGAAATGTTTTTGTTAAATAATAAGCAACAGAAGCATAAAGAAATAAATATTTTTCATAGAGGTAAAATATATACAACTATAAAATCATAAATATACTGGAGAATTATAATATGAATTTGTAAATTGTATGCAAATAGCTTGAAACCAGATCTACAAAGACATAAATAAAGCAACAAGACTGAAAGGTTTATATGTTGGCTTGTTTATAGAGTAGCACAAACATTTTTCTTTTTTAATTGGCAATTAATTTTCAGCAGCCATCTAGGTACTTTCATGTCAAATTACTTTCCCTATACTAAACAAGATTAGGCATCCAAGCAGCAAAGCACTTATGTGAAAAGTGAGAAACTGACTGTCAAGTAGATATTTTCCACATATAACCAATTAAAATGTTTCTTTTGTGATGAATGGATGCTGTAATTCCACATCTTGTATTTCCACTTTGGTCTGCACACCTGCCTAACTTCATGGTCCTAATGTCTGAAGATAGATAGAGGCAACACTGAGCTCTCTTACTGTTCCTCTTGCTCTTTAACTCTGGGACAAATGTGGTATATGAGCATCTGTTATTGAGGTCTGAGTCATAAATAATATATCCAACCAGTAATGCTGCCCATACATATTTTAGTTCAGATGAATACCCACAATACAATGGATGAATGTAAGCTTTTTAGCAGGTCATTGCTTTGCTGATTTTTTCTTTTGCCTCACTTCAATATTTTTTCAAGATATCTCTACATTTAGAAGTAGGGCTACTGACACATAAGGTACAAAGTAATGTATTATTGATACTCTTCAAATGAATGACATAAAAAGGAAAATATTGATTTTTAAAAGATGTATCATTTTTCTTATTTCACAGAAGACTGATGCAGGTTCATGTGGCTATCAATATTATTTGAATTAATGCATATTCCTTACTATTGATTGCTTTAACAATGATTGTCATAACTGATTTATGGGCACTTAGGCATGTTAAATTTTTAAAAAGGCAAATATCAGATTTGTATATATAGATGGATTGACTTGAATAAACAAGATTGCTAAATGTTAATGACACAGTGTTTGATGGAATTTACATTATAATACATTATGTTCAATACTGTGTTTTTAAAGTGCTACTGAAGAACCTCAAATATTTCTTTGAGAAATTTTACTGTAGGACAGATTCTGTTACTCTCATTCATGGTATCTTATTCAACAAGTCATACATTTGATTTCAGTGGGATTTATAATAAAAAAATAAAATAAAGAGAAAAGGCTAAATGTACTATAAAAGTCAAGGATGGCACCTATTCAACTGGAACCTAAACAGAAAAAATGTATATGGGGGGAAGGAAACCCAAAACTTTTCACATGAGGTGACTGTCTTTAAAACAAAAATAAACCCAGGTGAGAAAAAATGACCAGAACACAGTGATAGAAGTGAAAGTTTATGGTACATAGCAGTGAAATTCTCTATTTCAAAGGAAACACCTTGAATTACAGAGAAAAATCCTGGACAGCACAGTACAGTGACTTGAATTACCCAAGTGCTCTGTTATAGTGAATAAACTGTTTAGGGGACCATCTAGAAGGTATAGGAATTTCCTCTGTGTATGTCTAAAGAACCAATATTGGCTAAAGTTGGACTCAGAAGAATGTGCTAGTGGAAAAATTAGGGACTCATTTCACATTAAGTTCAGTGTCTATAGGTTTGTTGCTAGTTTTTTAAGATGAATCAATTCACCTACACATAAACTACAATATTGTAATAGACTTCACATTTAGAGCTCAATTGCATCCCACTCTTACCATAACTGCAACAAAGTAAATAACATCTGATAATCCTTGAGATACTCTCAATTCTGCCAGTTTAAGATTCATATTCGGATTAAACAGATTACAAAGAAACTTACCATTATTATTTATTCACAACTTATTTACTATGTAAATGCATAATAAGAGCAGCACAATTGAAAATCAGGTTTGCTTATCTCAGTTTAAAAAGTAAGACATTCAGCAGCTAATACTGTAAGAATCATGGTAATTGCACTAGAATAATTAAATATAATTAAAAGTATGTACAGTGGGTTTTTTTTTAGTAGAACAACAGACTCACAGAGACTGTCACCTTAGTTTTTAAACTTCCATAGCATTTCATGCTATGGTTAAGAAACCTTTATATTCCTTTATATACCCATACCATACCTTTCCCACACAAGGGATTAATATTTTAAATGTATTCAAAGTCTACACCAGAAAAAATATAATAGCCATTGGTAAAACATGTTTAGAAGACTGTCTTAAAAGCTGGTGGCATGATCCAGAAAAGCAGTTTGTTTCCTAGTACACACAGACTTTTTTTCTGTCTGCTATTATGCTTTTGTGTCAACTTCTAGGCTAAGGAACCTGAAAGCATCTCCTGCATCCCACGATCATATATTCACACATGTTGTATCCTAAATTTATGTTAGGTGAGACATGGGTGTATTGCTATGTATTGCTGCTGTTACTGTTGGGAGTTTTCAACCAGCTTCCACAAAGAATAGATTTTGAGAAGACCTTAATTAGATAGCATCCATAGCTGTCTCTAAAACCTAGGAAGCCTCAACAGTGGGAGGAATAGGATACTGGCATAAGAGAATAAGTCTAGATCCAGGCCAAGACTTTGAGATCACTGTGGCTTATCTTATCTGTCTGTGAAACAAGGACAAAACTTCTTTTCCTTTTCCACAGCATGAAGACAGGAAAATAGCTGTATCAATACTGTCTATACATTCTCACAGGTTAGAAGTAAGAAAAACTTACTTATTTGTACATGCTATTACTCTAGTAGGCTCCTAAATGGCTACAGTAATAGGAAACAGGCAAGTCTCCAGGAGGCCTTCAGTATATGTCATGAACGAATCTAATGCTTACATCTGAAATACTCATACTCTTACTCTTACTCTTACATATAAATTCTCACACAAAAGTTACAAATCCATTACTACAGCATTTCTATCATGGTATAGATCATGCTGCACTCTTACCTAGTTTATACATCCTCTCGGGAGGACATTTTTTTCCCATCTGCCGCAGGAACTGCCAAAAAGTCCCATTGAAGAAGTAATTTCTCTATGGATAATGACTTACCAGGAAGAAGAAGTTTGTTAGCCCTTCAAAAGAAAGTCTTCCTGACTGATGAGGGAAATGCAATTTACTATTTATGTTAATAGCACAAATGTGAAGTAAACGGGTTTGTTGAACATAAACTGAGGGTCCTCCATGTATGCTGTAAAATTTCCTAAAATATTCTGAAACCACATCAGTACAGGGTAAGGAAATACTATCTCTCTCTTCTTGATGTGACTTTATCAGCAAAGACTTCGTACCTTCATGTGCCAGAGCAGCTTGGAGAAGGAAAAGGGTTCTAATAAACTATCATTATTCACTGAGTCAGTGATGCTACATACTATGGTCTTTACTCTGGTGATGATCTAAGCAACTGTGCTTGGCTTTGCACTGAAATAGGCCAAGATTATAGGATTGACTACCACACTTCAGAGAAAAGGGAGATAACTAATTTCTGAGGAGTTAAAATTTCTTAGATTATATGAATTTGCCTGTGATGGTAATTTGAGATGGCTTAGTTAGCCCATAAGGAAATCCTGGATGTAATTGATGGAAACCTGGAAAACAACATTTTGTTTTATGATCTGGAAATGCAAATAAAAAAGACGAAAATTAAATTTTCTGAGCTCCAGTTGAACAATGGTTCTTATAAAAGCAATGTATGTTATGCTTACAATATGGACTCATTCTGATTACTAGAAAGTGTGTAATTTTTGATTTATAGGTAGATTCAGGGCACACTGAAAATGGTCCCTTTTTTAATCAGAAAAAAAAGTAAATTAATGAGACTTTATAGCATAAAGAGACATCAATATTGTCTTCAATGATAACATTAAAATTTTTCTATTGCTTTACAATAGAATATTGCTTTCCTTAGTACACCCAACCCATCCTGTGTGCCTTTTTGTCACAGTTACATTATGCTGGTATACCTTGATGATGTCTGTGGTTCTGATACCATTCTGAAGACAGTTTTCATTGTATAAACACTGAGAACAGTTATTTTTGTTTTGGGCTGGAGTCCATAGTTATTTTCAAACCTGCAAACATATTATGCTTTGCCAATCCAACTGAATCTTTCCCAGACATCCTGTACCAAATAATGCATGACCTCCTTGTTTCACAACATAAGGATTTAACATATGTTGTTTACAGTTATAGGTTACCTTCACCAGTATAACACCCAGCTGAGTGAGGGGTTTCGTAGTATATGTTTTAGAAACACTGAAGTTTTCTGCAATTTCAATTTCTTAAGTAGCCTCTGACAAACCTGCCATGAGATTATAAGAAGCAGAGGACTCTGGATAAAGCTCAATTTTATATTACAGTGTTTTCACTTGCAAAGGAATTCAAATAATAACTTCTAAATTAAACAGCTGTGGAGATGTTAGGGTATTCTCCATGGACTCTGTGCTGTCGTCTGCAAGCTGATGATTCTGGAATTCTCAGGTATTGTCCCCATGAGGAGCTTTTTGCACTGACCTGTACATCTTTTCTGTGTATGTCCCAGTTTCTTTGCACAGTGTTTGTCCTTGAACCAACAATAATTGGCACTGTGAGACTGTGTTTCATAATAAAAATATACAATCTGTAATGTTCCCTACACTGCACATCCTGATCTTCTCCTAGTGAATTTGTTGCTAAACAGATTTTCTGATACTGTTTGTGACCCCTTGCCATCTTCAGTAGCAGTCCAAATTAAAACAATAATATTGAATATATATTTTATGAAAGCAACCAAAATTAGTCGATTGTGTTTTCTTAATTTTGCATGCTATGCATCTTCAGACTTAATTGTCCCTTAACTTTTCACTTGTCTACTTAAAATGCATTTCTTTAATTCAGCATCTTATTAATGGCTGGGTTTTTTTGGTTCTGCTGTCTTTAACCAGTCTGTAAACATTCTACAATCACCAGCAAATTCTGAATTAAAGTGCACTTTTAGAATTTCTGCAATTTCAGCATTAATTTAGGACTGTGTTTTTTATGAAGCGGCAGAAGATATGCAACAATGTTTGAGTTCTACTGCACTCCATAAAAGTACTATCTTTTTCTCATCACTAATATAATTGTTGGCTATATCCTGTTACATTTTTTCAGAATAGGTACTTCAGCCCTCTACTGAGCACTCAAAAAAATGTTTTTCCCAGGCAGATAGTTTAAGTTCCTTGTCCTTCTTTATTTTATCTGCATTGCACCAGTGCTGCAGGATGTGGTTTTAGCTCTGCTTTTAATCTCCAAATAATTTGTCTTTTACTGTACATGTGGAATAGGGTTTTTTGTTTGTCAGTAGTTATTGAGTTGCTTGCTTGTGGCAGAGAATCTCAAATAATGGTATGTATTACCTGTGTAGGAGTGCACACAGTATGTGGCTATCTCAGGGTTGCAGTCCCTACAGCTTGTGACGAGCAGATAACTCCATGGCTCTTGAAACAAGGTTGGTTCTTTGAAAAGATGTTCATTTCACAGAAGGAGCTTGTGTTATCCAAAGTGAGCACCAAAGTTCTGTACCAGATAGTAGACATTAACAAACATCCTACACTCTACTGCATCTAACATACAGAAGGTGTGTACTGCAGTTTGCCTTTTTTGTATCTGCAGCCCAAAAGGGGTTTTATTTGTAACTAGAAAACATTTCAAGGTTATCAGGATAAGTTGTAAGGATGAAGCTTAACAACAAAGTAATAAACCATGTTTTATATAGGTTTATATCTTAAATGAAAAGAGAAATATCCTAGCCATATATTTTTCATTTATTCATTAATACTGAGAGATTATATATGAAGCATCATGCTTACTCAATTCTTAACCTTCTTCTGAGTGTGAAGGGATATTTGGGTATACATTAACAGTCTTAATTTTCAGAAAAAGACTGGTTTTGTGGAATTACTGTCTAATAAATTATGTGTTAGCATGTCAGGTTTCTGTGAGAGGGGAGTCTCTGGATAATTGTTCAGACATTTAAGCAATAAGTACTTAACAAACAGAAGGAAAACTATGCTTTACCACTCGAGTGCTTTCCCACAAAGTCAGTTTTTTAAAAGAAGAACTTAGAAGAACTTTTTTTAAGAGAAGAACTTAGCTGCAAAAGCAAGAAATCTAAATGGATACTGACATCAAGCAGCTAGGCTATGGTTCTATGTTCTACCATCAAAATAATTTTGTTCTCCATATTAAACAAAGGAAGCTAAATAGGTGGCTAAATAATAGCTTTTTATGGTAGTGAAGCCAAGCAGCTGGGATCCCTGTCCCAGTATGCAGGCATTGACAAGGAGATGGAGTAAAGTGTAGAAACACACAGCCTCTGGAGGCAACTCCTACCAAGTGGGAGGGAAAGGTATTTTTTCAAGAATGGTCTATTATTGTACCAACATATATAGAACACCATGGAGCACGGTATCCAGTACTTGAGAGAATTAGCTATTTTGGAGGTACTCTATAAGGATTCAAAGAATGAGCAATCCCCTTGTAAATGCAGGAGAAGTCCAGTGTATACAAACCACACAGCAGAACTTCCTACAGAGCATGCCATAGCCACATAGCAGCTCCTTGGCAATATTGTCTTGGAAAGAAGGAGAACAAAGAGTGGATCATTTGGTTACCAAACTCAACTGTATGAAGAAAATATCTCTTTCCTGATACTGGCCTGTGTCTTGCCTGTGGAAAAAAACTGTTCAAGGATCTCCAACAATTTAAAGAATTCTCCCATGACCCACCAGTATAGAACAGATTCTCTGCTACTGGGAGCAGGTGCCCCTGATGCCCTTAAGTTTTAGCTTTCATATTATCCAGATTCTGTACTGCATTAGTTTATAACTCTGAACTCTGAACTTTGGTCCAATATGTATATGGACTAAATCTTGCAAAAGTGTGAAAAAGTGTGATCCGTTGTCCATCTTAGATGTTGTCTTGGCCAGGCTCTTGTACTGCCCAAGGTGTGTCCTTTGAAGGTCTTTTTAATAAATATCTACTTCAGTCCTTTAATACTGTCTGTCCTCTGTTCTAGGCAGCCTCTCAAAGCATCTCTTCCCTTCCTGTTCAAGGTCATCTAGAATCTCTCTAATAACAGAGAGAAATGTGATCATAAGTTTCCTTTTTTAAAACAGGTGAGAAGAATGACTCTCCAATGGCTGCAGAGGGAGCCAGGAAAGCCAGCTTAAAATACGCACTTAAATTTCAGATGTCTTAATTTAGGTGAGAATAATCTCTTCCCATGAGTGAGAGGTTTCTTAATGATTTTTTTTAAAAAACTTAATATCTTTCTATGCCAGAGATATTATTGGCCAAATTAATATTCCTCAAATTCTTTTCATCTTATTATCTTGAAGATATTGTCAAAATCCAACCTGCACTTAAAATATCACAAATGCAATACTGTTGTAAGTTGGACGAATACGTATTATTGAATAACTTGTTAATAAAGCGACAATTTCAAATTATAAAGTTTATTCTCTTTCACGAGAATTCTAGATATAAGAAAGTTAATAACGAACTATGAAGCTTAATAGCAAACTGTATCTATGTCAGCATTTTTATGAGTGGATTTATTCCCTTTTTATCCCTTTAATTAATCACAAAGCCCTTTCTTTTTTTCTGTTAAAAATCCACATAGAACTGGCAGATATGACACTAGCTGCAGAGAATTTGTACCTCTCCAAAATACTAGCTAAAATTGGGGTAGGACACTCTAGTGATCTCACAGATAGTTTGTGTTTAAACACATGAACTATGCTATTATGAGCTACCATATGACTAAAATCATGGAAGAGCTGATGGAACTGTAAAGCATTTTCTGAATATATTGAATGTCTTTTGTTTTTGCACAGTCAAGTTTAATTTTTTTTTTACTTTCCTTCTTTGATTATTCAATTACAATTTTTATATTGGCAACTAAAAGTTAAAACCCCAAAATAATTGTTTTACTCAATAAGCAACAATAAACCTTCTACGGGTCAAAATTATCAGACTAGAAATTATAAAAAACAGCCTAAGTTTATATTACTTTTTTCACATAGTTAATGAGGGTTCATGGTGAAGGAACACCCATCCTTGGAATCACTGATGAAATACTCCTGTAAGGTCAGTTGTGGAGTATTTGCAAATGCAGTGCATTTATATAATACATACACAGCTGTGGAGTGCTTTTTCCCAGAGATTGGACAGAACATCTCCTAATGCAGAATCCCACCTTTGATACAATAATTGTATCACCTGAAGAGATGAAAGAGAATGAGCTTTACCTGAGGAGACATGCAAATGATACAAGTTCTAGTCCTAATTGCTAATGAATCAATTTTCATTGCAAAATTTGGAACAGAATGTTTGCAGTACATCCTCTGAAGATTTGTCAAGTCATATTTTAACTTCCTTACTATATTGTCCTGGGAAAATGGTTTCATATACTGGCATCTACAGCACAATATGTAGCCACATGCTCTGTTAGTCAGGAGCTACTATTCAATCTTCTTATAAGCTCATATTGTATGTTGAAATGCTAGTGCAGTCGACATGTTGCTTAATTGCTGTCTAAGTCCTAATGACCTCAAAGAGAATAAGAGCAGCTACTGGCAATTTAACAGCACTAACATTGCAAGATGAATCTAGGTAATGGATATAACATGTGAGGGACCAGTGGTCTAATTTACTTAAAACAAAATGTGATTAAATGATCTGAATACAAAATATCTTCAGCAGGTCAGGTACTTCTATACCACATGACAAACTATTGGATGGATGCCTAAGCCAGCTCTGGAAAGCTAGTATTTCTAAACTGTCAGTTCAGAAAACAAATGTATTATAGCCTGGAGCAAACTTCTCATTTTCTGAGACAAAGGTGAGTCAGAAGTACTGGATTAAAAGTGCTGCTATGAAGCTCTGAGGAATGTGATCAAAGTAACTTCCAAGTGGAGAGACACAGGAAAGAGCAAATTCTGAAATATGATTTGTCTGACATATTTAGATGCCTTGAGAAGAGGTGGATTATACTCTGGAGTGCCTATTTATTTCCTTGGAGTATAGGTGAACTATAACAATCTTAGAAAGGTTGGTTCCCTTCTTCTGTGGTAGTCATGGGCCAGATAAAATATCTGGAACATCTCAGCTGGTATTACTAGCCTCTGTTGTATAAGCAAACTCAACAACACAATGTAAGTGTGAGAAAATGAGATTGCATAGGTCCATATCCCAGTCACTGAATGTGAGTACCTCTTTATTTCAAAACATTCATTATATTCTGCTTCCTTCTCCTGAAGGGATTTTGTTGTTTAAGAATCTTAGTGTCACTTCTTCCTAGAGCAGTGTCAGGTTCTACTGCTGAATGTGTACTTGTAGGTGTTTTATTTGAGAGAGTTGAGAGAGATAAATACACAAAAATCCAGTGACTTTTGCTGAGTTTTTCTCGACTTCTTTATTCTGCAGTGATTCAATGAAGTTTGAATTCAACATAGAGACAGGTCAGGCCTAAAATTATACAAAAACTAATATGCCTCCTGGTAAACGTGGCACAAAGCGGCAGCTGAAGAGAAGGCTGCGTTCTAGCTAGCTTTATTCCCTCCCACTTGGGACAGATCTCAGTTTTCTGCTGGATTTTACTTGGTACAATGTGTGTTTCTGTGTTGTGTTTTTGAGTATTTTGATGGGATCATTTTTCTGACTGGAATAATGCTAGGGTTGAACTATAAGCCTCAGCTGAAAAAGTGCCCAGGATTTAAGTGTAAAAGAACAGACATGAAAAAAAGTCTCATCTCAGGCCTGGAATATGCAGAACTGAAAAAACCTTCTCAGCCCTTTGTAGAAATCTGGATGTACCTTCGCTAAGTTCTTGTTTCTAGAAACTTTTTGCTGAAAAGCAGCAGCAGCAAAAAGGAGATGGATTGCAACACATAACTGTATGTTTTATCAGTCCCATGGTGTTCAAAGAATATATATAGTTTACCTCCACTCATTAAAACTTATAGACCCCTCAGATTCACAGACAATCATTAATGGGGGGTGAGAGAGTTTTTTTCATAAACTCTGATTTAATTCCATGTGACTACAGTCCACTGTACTTGGTGTAGACAGTGGCAGTGAGCAGGGCAACTGTCTCATCCCTGTGTTAGCAATATTACAAAGTAGTTCATGAGTTGATTTTGCCTCTGTTCTCTGCAAAATATGAATTATACTTCCCTTCCAAGTGAGTGGAAACTGGAGATCAAGATTACATTTTGAGGTTTTTTTCAGCTGAAAAAACCAGAAAATACTGGTATGTATAAAATATTTCCCTTTGAATACAAATACAGAGGGTCTTCACTTACTAGTTTATAATGAGGAAAACTTAGAAATATATATATAGAATATTTTAAAAAAACAGGTTAATTCTCTTGACAAAATGATTCCATTAGTGGTCCTGCCATCTAGGAATGAAGTGTAATCATTATCTGGTCATGTCAATCTTAATGTGGGATTGTGTGTTCATAATGCAGTATTTCAACCTCCTTGTGTTTTAATTGCCATGTGAGAATGGCAATTCTCACGGCCTGAGAATACTGAGCAGGATTTTAGTTTGAGATCTACTGTGTGTTGTGAACATTTCCTTAATTTAGTAAGGCTTATAAAAGTAAGACATAGCTAAGTTGGCATGATTTCTCTGCGACTACTATATGGTGGCTACGTTTTATCACCTTACTTTCCTCCAGGTGCTTACACACTGACTGCTTTAATAAATGTTCTAGCAATTTACTAGCTATTGAATTTAAACTTGCTGTTCTGTAATTTCCTAGATTGATTTCTCTGCTGTTTTAGTGGAGGCTGTCCAATATTTTAGGGAATCCATTTCCCAGAAAGGAAAATGTAACACTCTGAATGCTCTTCAGCATCACCTTTTTTATCTCAGGTGTATTCTCATGATTCTCTAGTGTCAGTTTTAAAATATCTGTGCACGATATGAAACCTCTGCTGTAATTCTTGGTCCTTGCTCCGCTTGAGTTACATTTAAATACAGAAAAATTCAATTGAAATGCTTTCAGTACATGCAAATTGCCTAAATATCTGAGAAGAAAATGAAGCCTTAGAAGCTTCTGTGTATAAAATTCTCACTTCACATAACTGAATGAAATGGGTTCACAAACTCTGAAATATGACAGCATTTACCATTCTTTGTGATGACCTCATTGTTTAATTTGCTTCCACATTTTATAGAATGTAAATAAATAACAAATAAAAATTAAATAATATTTTTATATAAACTTTCTAATGGACAGTGTATTTCTATATAATTAATATCAGAGATAAAATGTTGTGGTTTAGTTAAATGCAACTATATTACAAGTGACTATCTTTTTTTACACCTCTACTCCAGGGAGAAGAGGCTTATAGCAGCTGCTGAGCAGCAGAAGGTGATGAAAGGTTTAACACCAATGAAGTACTTATGTAAGGACATAACCTTATAGAAAAAAACAAAAAAACAAAAAAACAACAAGCCCCCCCCACATTTTAGGTACCTATTTATTTCTTTTTTCCACTACATCAGCTACTGGTTAGTACCAGAATCTGCCAAATTTTACCATGTTTTCACACACTGAATAGATACTGAGTTCCTTAACTATGAACTTCCTTGAATTGCATCCTTGTTTAGTAAGTCCATAGAGCTTTTCTTTTGTTTGGAGGTGGGTTCAAGAGTCCAACAGATAATGTAACCAAAGCACTCATTGTGAAAAGTTTCTTTCAGAAAAAATTTCCTTTGCATAAAATCATTCTTATTATTATCAGCAAATTCAGAAATGTTCAGCTAGGAGCAGGAAAGCAGAGCTTTTCCAAAAAATAAAAGAATTGTTTTGATCAGTGGTTTTGCACTTCCTTCAGTTGTATGTAATTTTTCTACCCCATTCACTAGTATATTCAAACATGTGAGTGTGGATACAATGAGAAATCATATACAGATTTAATGTTTCCAAGGCTTATAATATTAGAATAATGTCTCTTATGTTTATTGTATTTTAGGGGCAAATTTGCTGCCATACAAAATACGCAAAGCTAGAGATATATATGGAATATTTAGGGAGTGAAATTTGTGCAAGAATGGTTATTTATTACCTGATATTTTTATTACAATTGGCTTTTGTGATTATGCCTTTGGCCTGTTCATATTTTTGGTGCTTCAATAAATATTTGTAATCCTTGTCTCTTATAAAATAAGTTGGAGAAGGGAAGGAAAATAATAAAGTTTAGTACTCACTCTTGTATGTCACTGAAACCCTTCCTCATCAGAAACAAGTAAAATATTACTTTTTCTCTGAGGAGCCTCTGGATGACCAATTTTTACAGGTGCTTTGACTACAAGCATATGTTAGATCTGAATAATGAAGATTTTTAATGATGTCTAATATGGAAATAAGAATATTCCAGGGTCCACTGTATTAATTTACTAGAACATATACATAGATATTTTTTTAAGTTTACAGATACACAGATATGCATTCATCATATCACAACAAGAAGAAAATAAACATGCAATTAGTGATCAATACAATGTTGTTGTTTATTTCAGTATTCATGTCTACTTAGTTTTGACAAAAATGTTTGAGTGAAATGAAAATTAGAGATTCAAAAGTAAAAAATAATTTTGCTAATGAAATTTTGAAGGTTATATTTTATTAAAGTAAAAAAAGTGTAACTCTGGCTAAATAATGATCAGAAGATCCTGAAGAAAAGAGAAAGAAGAAGAAAAAGGAAAAGAAAAAGAAAAAGAAAAAGCAAAAGAAAAAAAGAAAGAGAAAGAGAAAGAAAAAGAAAAAGAAAAAAAGAAAACTAAGTGACATCAAGGGAGTGCAAATCTAAGCTGCGTGCTGGTGCCAAAAGACACAGCAGCATCTATCTCAACTTGCTAGGCTTGCCAAAATCACTGGAGCAATGTCCATTATAATAACATCTTCCAACAAACAGCAGTGCAGGGTTACTGCTGTCTGCCAAAACAAGGCAGTGAGTCCTTAGAACTTGCATCTAGATTCTTCCTCAAACACACAAAAAACCCAATGACTCCCTCGAAAACTATCACCGGGGAAATAAAAGGGGGTGCACAAAGTTATGGTAATCTTTTTATTTGTAATGCATACAGTGAAGATACTGTTCGCAATTCAGGGAATTTTATTTAAAAAGTTCTTGACATTTCATCAAATTCTTAGTGAAATTCATTACTATATAGATCTGAAATCTGGCCCCTTAGTTAACTTGCTGTAATTATACTCAGTAATTAAATGAGCAATTGACTGGCCTGATAAAAAGGACTGTACATAAAAATGAGTGAGCTCACACTTATTGTAAGAAAACAGCTGGCAGATAACACACCTATTTTGCATGACCAGAAAATGCTCTGTTCATTGCTTACACTCTCAGTCTACTTGTGGCAGTCCTTTTAGCTTTCTCCTATATCTTTGTTGTCCTTTCCATGATGTTGCAGTTAGTGAAAAGACAAAGAATCAGCACCTTAATTTTCAGCCACCAAGCTGTAAATGAGGCATGCTTTGATCATCCTTTTCTGTGTTCCTCTATGGTATTTTTAAGCATTTTGCATTAAATGATAATTTAATAAAAACTAGAAAATGTTCAGAAACTGGATATCAGATCAGTGTTCTTCAGACTGTGTTCAAAACTGGCAGTCTTGAGGTCACAGAGATGCAGCCCTGAGTGAAACATTTAATTTTTGAGGTAATTCTGATAGTAAATTGTAAACTCTTGAATAAGAGACACATCATGATTTTCATGGTGCTGTAACCTGGACAAAATAGTTATATGAATACTTTTGAGACTAGAAGCTTCAAGTTATAAGTAAAGTTACACAGATTTAGTTTCTGGTTGAAGACATTGTACTCATTTTACTTGAAGATAAGTTTTTTGCTGATAACCAGGATCTACCAAATAAAGGTAAAACAGAAGAAAAAAAAAAGGCAACATAATTTCTAATATGTGGACTTCCTAATATTTAACATATTTCTGTTTCTTAATAATCGTATGGCCTTTTCTGCTTTCCTCCGAGAAAAAAAAAAAATTTAATCCTCAAGTAAAATTCAAAGTCGAAACAAGGTTAAAAGAAACTGCCTTCTTGTATGAATTAAGCCTGACAATTTTTCTCAGTCATTACCTTGGCACAGGTTTCTCACATCTATGCAAAACATGTTTGAGAAATTATCAAGTCACAGAGTTATTAAGAGAAGTCATCTTGTGTTTACTTTGCATACACAGATGTATACATCATCAGATGAAAAATAATGGAGAATAAACCAGACCAAGTGCCTATAGAATAAACATCCTTCTGTAACTATGGATGTGTATTTTTCTTTAATTTCTATTTTCTATATGAAAGCATCGTAAATATGCAAGTTACAAAGCTAGAATTCTTGCCCATTATAGATGTAGCAATAACTTTCTAATTAGAGAATTCATTGCTACACTGCATAATCAGCTTGTTGAAGGCATGCATTATAGTAAAAGAAAAAAACAACCACTCAATAGCAACGTAGCTGTCCCATTAAAGTCTTGATTAACTTTATAACAATAATTCAATATCATTATACTTTTATAAATTAGAAGACAAATTGCATATATATCAACTAATGCACTTGTATCTTTACAAAAGGATGCACGTTTAATTTAAAGTAAAATAATTCCAATGACATGAAATTCTTAAGTGGGGTGTGACATATATAATGACGCAAATATATAAACCAAGTATTTTAACATCTCAACTGTATTATATAAGAGTTTCAAAGAAAGCTGTAACATATAACACACACACATATATATACATATATATATGTATATATGTGTTATATAAATGGCATAGACTAACATCAAAAGCAGTAGATATGAGCAATGACAGTTGAGATTATCTATTGCACATAGGCTGACCTATCCAAGTTGAGCCCCACTGCTCCTGTTTGGTCAGCAGGCACCTTTTACCATCTGGTTTATTTATATTGGCTCAATCTTTTCTATTATTACATAGCAGAGATATAGCCAGATGGCTATTTGGATCCAAAATGTAGTCTGGAAATCACAGAATTTTCAAACACAGATTAAAAACTCAAATAAAGTTTATGAGACTTTAAAACAGGACAGTACTGATATCTAAACATGCAGTTTGTATGGATATTTATAAGTAAGAAAACAGACTGTCTTCCATATAGCAGAATTTTATATCTAATACCAAAATAACAGAATGAAATATTCATAGCTTAGCTAGAACACAGGAAAGAATAAAATTCTTAAAATAAAAAAAGACTGTATGTATCACTTTTAGGATCAAAATTCCTCTCACGCCACGAAAAGACCTCTACATCATTGCTCTGTAACTATTTCAATAAAATTTTAGAAACTATATTGCATAATATCAACTCAAAAATTTAATAACAAAATGGTTTTCTTACAATCATTAGATAATCAATCAGTCATTTAAAAGACTGTACTGAAGTTGTCTCAAACAGGCATATGCCCATATGAGAAAGACTGATACAAAAGGAAGGCTGAGTCAAAGCCCCAGTACGTATCTGAGAGCCCACATGGCTAGCAATTCACATTAAAATGTACCTAATCAATATTTGTCCATGCTCACTTTTCCCCTCAAGAGAGCACACAGTTCTAAAATTTGACATGCTTTCAATTATATTTATATGATACCTAATATGTAGGATAGAAGGAAGATCTCAACTTTCATCTTGCATTAAAGTGAATCTTTTTAAAGGAGAAAATGAAGCATTTTACCAACAATTTCTTCAAGAAGATATCTATTAAATTGGAAATCTGAATCACATTAAAGTAATAAAATATATCTGGTAGCTTTTTTTTTTTTTTTTTTTTTTTTTGCTTGCCCCTTTCCCAAATCATTCTGCAAAGCATTAATTCTGCCTTATCCTTGGAGAAATCATTTTGGTTTTTTCCCCCTTGCTTTCAGCTCATAGACATATCTTTGGGAAAAATTTTGTTGTTATTTAGATTTTTTTGGAAGCGTTACAGAACAGAAACCATGAGCTAGCTAAAAGCAATGGGATTCTAGTGAATAAGACATCACATCAGTATCCTAATCATTTCACAGCCTAAAGACAACTGCAGTGAAGCCAACAAAAGAGCAAGTAAAGCCTGCCAATAAGCCAGATGCTACTGCTGAAAAAAGAATTTTCTATGGCTTAACATCTGGGCACTGTGAATACCTTTCAGAAATGAAGGAAAGAACTATTCTACACTGAGCTACAGAGAATGTTTATTAAAACAGGTTTCACTAGCAGATACTCTTATTACAAAACTATCATTAGAAGGTATTTATTTTGTAGCTGAATTTTTAAAAAATAAAAGGAATGTAGAAAAACTTCCTCTATACTTTAAAGCAGATTTTGTGCTCAGTTTGAATTAACAAGAGTGATTGATAGGAATCTTGAAATCAATATGGCAGCTAATGTGCTGGTATCGCATACTTGAATTTATTTGATTTGCATGGCTTTACTTGCTATGTTAATGCATCTCTACAGGTAATTTTTTTTTTTCCTAGCAGTCCCATATTGGATGCAAGCATTATCAAAGGTGTTGACTAAAACAGTGATTAAATGAATGCTGCACATGGTAATTTTGTTATGTGTTTCTTTGAGGACTATAGTTTGAAGATTTTTTCCACCTGTGTAGGAAGGGAGGGAAAGAAATTTTGGGCATAAAGATGGATGTTACATTTCATTGGCCATCTTCTCCAACAAAAAGAACAAGCACATGGGGTGCCTGTATATTTGACACTTCCCTGTTTGTTAAAAGACCAGTTCAAGCAAATTGGCACAAGCTTTCCATTACCACAGTGCACACTTTAATAAAACTCTTATAGAAAAATGAAATCCTAAAAAGTCACAATTTTCTCCTGATAGAGAAAAAGTTGTTACATGAAGTCCTTAACTAAATTTTCATTCACTATTGATTTTATGTGGGAAGCAGAATAGTGGCAATGGACTCCACTATGAAATACTGGTATAGCTGAGCCATGGTCTATTGTCATTGTCATTGTGGCAGCACCATGATATTTTAGGGTACACAAATCTTTGATGACTCTAGTTTAATGCCTAGACCATTAACACCTGCATTCTATACCATTATCTAAAAAATAGTTATTCTTCAATTTATGTACTAATTTTTCAAATAAATAGGGTGTCTGATAAAGCTAACAGTACAACACTACATTTTTTCAAATAAGTAGAAATGCTTCAAGAACAAATGATATCTAGTTTCCAAATAAGAGTTTTATGAAATACTGACCAGGGAAAAGAAAATTTGCCACAGTTCAGGAATAATGTTCATTACCTTTACTTTCACTTCATAGTCAGAATTTCAAGCTTCAGTAATTTTTTTTCTCCCTTGGGTAATATTTTATAATCGTTGACCTTAGAACCAGTCACTACTTATTTGCTACTTTTTTTCTAGTTCAACATACAGAATTTCATGTTTCCTGTAGTGTGTTTGAGAAGCATAAAACCAAGTAGAATAGGAAAATGGTTCCCAAATGCTGAAAGAAGTGAGTAATTTTAAAAACCTCAAACCTTGAGTGGGCTGCAACAGCTTGTGTATCCTGTGCTCAAAAATTGCTGGTTTAAGTCATAAAGCTCTTGTAAAACCATTGCTAGATGTTCAATATATGAAATTCCCCAAGTTGAACAACAAGCTGTTCTACAAAATTGTCTTTTTTTAGTAATTCTTGAGGTTGTGCAACCCTATGTCAGCCCATTGAATTGTGCTTGGCTATTAAGATGGAATCCAGTCCCATAGTTCTTGACCTTGGCTACTATACACCTTAGGTGAGGAATCTCAGTGGTCCATATTAGGCAATTGCCTACTAGTCAAATTTTATACTTATGCAATGTTTGTGGCTCTTAATTCAATTATATTGAATTCAATTATCAAAATATCTTAATTAAAGCCTTTTGAAAGTACCTATGGTGGGCTGGAAAGACCAGCTAAAAACTACAACTTGCTGCTTGTGTAAATATGAAATAAAAGGCAACCTTTAAGATTTTATAATTTCTATAAATTCTGTTGCTGCATAAAATAATATTTCAATGTGCACTGTTTATATTTTTAATATAATTAATTTTTTATTCATTTACTTCTAAATGCTGCTTCCATTTTGTAGGCTCTGTCATTTGCAGCAGATGAGTAAATATACTTACATGACTTTGAAACTACCCTATTTCTGACTGCAGTTTTGTTACTACTATGAATGACTTTCACAACAGGAACACAGGCCAATTTAAAGTCCAGGCACCAAGCAATTTGAGATCCACCAGCTTTATGCAGTAATATAATTATTCCCTCCGAGGCTCTTAATTGTATTCATCACACCATGATTTCTGCACAAATTAAGCATGCATTTACTGCTATATATAACTTGCTTTGCAGTTAACATCCTGGAAACAAATTTCAAGGAGATAGAATCTTGAACTTAGTCATCCCATGAAATCACTAGTTTCACTGCTCAGAAAAGTCACTTAGACTGTAAGGTCATTATATTTTTACATTGCCAAACCATATACAGAGAAGCAGTGAAAAAATAGTGTAATAAAAAGATCACAAAACTTATACAAATATTTTGTTCGGACTTCAAATGTTAAAACCCCTAGCAAAATTACCTTTAGAAGCATCTTTAAAATACATAGCAAAAAATTACCACAATCAAAAAACCTTGCAGTCCGTAGAAGACAAAATATCTCAAATTCAGATTCAGAAAAATTATGATTGATATCATATAGATATGTGTGCAAATGGATTTATGAATGTGTGTGTCTACCATTCTGACCTTTTACTTTGCTAATTTTACAAAAAATCACATATTTCTACCAGCATTTCAAATTTTAAAAAACCCCAAACCTTATAGGACATCACATAATTGTCCAAGTAATGAATTATAATGAATGCTTAATTTGTAGGAAGTTATTAAATAAAGAATACATTTGTGTGTGCATTTGAACTTCCCTATATAAGGGTATATCTACTTTGTTATCCAGCTAATTTTGAAATACATATTTTTGTAATTACATCACAACTGTGTTGATCTTTGTGAAGTCAGAATAACACAGTGTATTTTTTTTCTTGATAAGCTATTTTACTGGGGAGGTGAGATAGGAGAATGGAAGGGAAAATAAAGTCTGAAGCTATGCTTATCAAAATGTGATAGAGATGAGAGCCTAGACTTTGTTTTTTATTTTGCTTTAAATTATTTTCTTTCTGTGGACATTTCTTTATATCTGCAGTTGTAAAAGCTACTCGTCAAGAAAAGAAGGAATAAACAGATAAACAGAATAGAGAGATTGTGCTTCATTTCCACCTTTCATTCTTCTGGGATTTTAAATTTCATTACCATTTAGACGTCTATAAATTGCTATAATTTATATTTCTATAGTTTAAATTGCTATTATTTAATTATAATTATAATTGATAAAAATAATATATTGTATAAGTTATCCTGTGTCCCACAGAGTTAACAATCAAGATTTTAGCAAGGTTCAGAGTTGTGGGTAGTATAAATGTCCAGAATTAATGCCAGAGTTAGGGACTATAAAAAAAACCAAAAAACCCAACAACAACTAAAAAAGTAAATTAAAAGACAAAAAAAAAAAAAAAAAAAAAAAAAAAAAAAAAAAAAAAAAAAAAAGAAAGAAAAGCTCTGTGATTTGAATTGGCCTCTACATATTGAAGGTCAAACTGGAGAACCTCTCTGAAGTGTGAGTGGCTGGCAAATATCAGGAAAGTAATACTGGCATATTACAATTAAGATGGTCACTCTTATATCATTGCAATATTATTTTCTCTTACTTTCATCTTTTTTCCCCCTATTTTTCTTTTTTTGTCTTAAATATGTTTATTAAGCCAATAAATCATCAAATCTTTCAAGGATTATTCTATTTGTATTTAGTGAAATTGTAATCACTGATGTTTATTCTTAAATGTTTACCTTCTGTTTTAATTGCTTGAGGTGCCAATAAATTAGTGAAAATGTCAAATATATTCATAATCAACCCAGTTCAGTAAAGGCTTAACTTTTTGTCTTGGTTTCTGACTAGGCACAAAATCTAAGATCATAAGAATAATTTCTACTTTTGGAAGAAGCCTTAATCTCCAATGTCAATAGAAAACATCTATTGACTAATAAAATTGAATTGAATATCACCATACATAATATCAGCAGAGCTACATTGTTATACTGAGAGATCACACATCTCATCTCATCTCATCTCATCTCATCTCATCTCATCTCATCTCATCTCATCATGCATATATGATAATCTAGAAATATTTCTGTATTTGTTGCATACATGAGGGACAACCTTTGTTAGAAAACTGGGAAAATTACCTTAAACATCTGTAAGACATTTGCCTGACAAAGGTCCTAAATTTGAAGTTTCAATAGCCTACAGGGAACACCTCCCTCACAATTAATATACCTAAGAATTATGGGAACAGCATGGAAGTGACTTGGAATGTTATATCACGGCCAAGGGACTCTTTAATTTAATGATCTCTTTTAGTTGCAGTTCACATGTATGAATGCTCTACCCTTCAGTCTGGTATGAGTATTTTCCCAGAGCATTGAGTATTGTGAATGAGCAGGTAGTGTTTCTATATTTACAGTGCAGACCTACAAAACACATATAAGATACCAGGTTACCAATTAATAAAAAAACAAAATTCTTAAGCATAAAGGAAAAAAAGAGCATCACATTTTTGCCAAAATATAACAACCAGTCGGCAAAAGTCTATTTATTGGCAATAAAAACTGCCAGCCCTTTAAGCTTGCCAAATGAATCCTCTTCCTCAACAAACCCCAACTCCCTGCATGCATCTGTTCAATATGACTGGCTTTGCAAAAATCTGATAAGGGTAACATTTTACATTATTCTTGAAGAAGAAAGAAGAGAGCTACAGGGATGTTATGGAAAATTAGGCATCTGCATTCTTTTTGCTCCAGCCAAATGATTTTGAATTGTTTTCTCATTAATTGGAAGGACTAGTAGGACTGGGAAAAAAATTCTTTTCCTGAGTGCATTGCCCAAAGCCATGTTGACCCTCAAAAGTCAGAAGCAGTAGTCTAGATTCTTCCTGGAAAGAGAAGACAGACACTGAATTTATGAAAAAAAATTCTTTATATGTAATTAAAAATATTATCTAAAATTTAATGGAACTTGCTTTTATTTTTCTCCCTCAGACCAATGTGTCCTAAATAGATGCTGAGCTGGTAGTGAAATACATTGCAGTAATCTAGTGGAGAAAATCCAGTGGATAAAATGGATCCTGATTCTAAAAAAGAGCAACAGACTCAGTTACTGCTGCTGTTTGTTTATGTACAACAGCTAGGAGTATGTCCAGACACCAAATAAGTAAGACCTGGAAAATGACAATGACACCAGGAAGTGTTGCAGGAAACTTTCTCATTCTGCAAGGGCAAAGTGGTTGTCACACCCAGGTGTTATTCTTAGCATCTTAACTTACAACAGAAACATGGATGCAAACTGTATACAAATATTACTTACACAATAATATTCCTTTACTGATTTTAATCTAATTTTTAAGTTCATTTTAATCCAATCTTTCCAATTCCAAATACTTTCCTTTCCTTTCTTCAATCCCTGGTGAAGAAGATTTTGTCCATTTTTTATTAACATGATAAAACTGAAACTCTAACATCCATGCATATATATATTTCTTGGTTTGTGAGGCACATAAATATTACTTGGTTATTTGGATTCTGAGCTCAAATACTTTGTAAGCCCTTATTAGTTTCTTTAGGGTACTGCCATTTTTGCCCAGATCTTCCAGTTTGGATAAAGAGTTATTGTTTCTCCCTGATAATCAAGCCTCCTTCAAACCTTATCAGAACCTTTTCACATCAACTGTAATATATGTTCATGTAGCAAAATGAAGACAAGATTGTAACATGTTGAGTAAATCTGTTTTTCCATCTAATAATAGCATTTCAGGCATGGTGCCCAAGCCTTGACATCTTCTATTGGCCAAAGTACAGGCTCCCTGTTCTATGTATGATGTTATCCAAGTTGTTGGTATGTACTGAAGCAAATATCCTCATTTTCATTTATTTTGTTGCCCTTGTTAAGCAGATAACACCAGAACATTTTTACTTTGCTCCTTTATCTACTTGGAGGAAACTAGACTTCTTTAATTTATACACTCTCATTCCTCAATGTCCTGCCAGATTGAAAGGGCAGTGTATTTGATAAGAAAATGAAATCAAAATAGCAGTTTTATTAACATATTAAAATAACTTTGGTTCACATCTCTTGTAGAGTCCGATCCAGTGACCATTGAAGCTGAATTCAGCAGCCACTAATCACAGAACTACAGCTTTCTGACACACACCCCTGTAAATGTAGCTTCACATTTATCACCTAATTAGTGTTGATTTTAATTCAGCAATAAGAGCAATCTGAAGCTAGTTACTTTTAATAGAAAGTATGGCAGAAGTTCTGAGCAATCAGACAAAGCAGCACAATTAATGCAATAAAAAGCTTCAACAGGAAGTCTGTTGTGTCAGTTCCCCACTTAATCAGCTATAACATTATAAAGGAATTACAGGCATTATAAAGTCATATGAGAAATATCTTACAGACATTTACTTTGTTATTGTAGGAGAAAAAGTAATGTGAAAGGGTAAGTTATTTTCTCAGGTGCTTCAGAATTTTTCAGTTTTGGGGAATGAAAATCTGGCTTTCATGCTGCTGTTTTTATCATACCTGCATTCTGACATTAAAATAATAAAGCCAATGACGTGAACATATTTCTAAATTTCTGTCACACACATCACTCTTTTAGTTAGTAATTGACATAATGACAAAGTGGCCAGGGAAAATGTAAGTGGAAAAAAGAGATTGGAACAAACAGGATGTGCAAGAGAAGCAGTCCAGAGAGTCTGAATACACTCGATGGCATGACTAGCTGCATTCCCATTGTATTGCCTTTAAAAATTAAAAATCAAATATTCTAGGTCTTGTGGGTATAAGGTGAGTCTGATACACAGAAACCTTCTAATTTTCTACTTCCAAGGAAAGGTCTGTCAAGGTTAGTGCTGAAGGTTCCTGAAGAATTTTGATTGGCACTGAGCAATAGTTTGGGAAACATAACTGAAGACAATGAAACAATAGGCTACTGAAATATCAAGGGAACTGAGAGTGTTAGCAGTGCTCACAAAGTATTGTACACCATGGCATCCTGGACGTGAATATTCATGCTGCTACAGTTACATATGCTCAAAAGCCTTAAAAAGTTCCCAGAGATATTATGCTGTAACTATTAACCCCAGTTAATATGTCCTGGAAAAACTAAGGTCTAGGACTACACAAAAGGAGATTTTACTGACAATACTTGCTTTAGATGGGAAACTTGTTTATTTTTTCACATGGTTTTGAACTCTGCCACGAAGGCAGGAAAGGTGTTTGGTTGTTTCCCAGAGTATGACTATATAAGTCATGTTCATGTTTTGTTCATCTTCCTTCCCAAAGCAATGATTTTGTGAAATGATTTAAGTATGACCTCTGGTCCTACTCAATCTACAAATACAGAATAGTTACACTCATATTTCTAATGAAGATATGCATGGATGTGCATAGCTGTAACTGGTTTTAACTTACTATTTGTCTGGGTTTTTAAATTAACTCTCTGTTAGCCTGGTTGTTTGTTTGGCTTGTTGTTTTGTCTTTGTTTGTTTGTTTGTTATGTTTTGGGTGACTCCTCAAAAAGAAACTGGTACAGAAGCTATCCATAAGCACTGCTAACCTGTAGATCACTGATTGATTCCTGTCCTCTTTTATTTAAAAGCACATTTACAATAGAAAACATTGCTTAGTTAGAAATGGTCTGTAGTGGAAAAAGGGGAAAAGTAGCACAATCTCTAGAAGGCAGCTCAGAATCAACCCTTGTAGCACTTCCTAGTGGCTTTGCTCTAGGTAACTTCAGTAATGTGCTTCCTGGACTGTTTTATAGGAGACACTTTAAGCACACTGTTGAATATATGAAGAGCATCACTACTTAGTTTATATAATCAAACACATTTGTTCATGATTGTGTGCAAAAATGACAGATTTTGGCATTTATAATTGTTACATATATAGACTCTTTCACTGCATATATGGGACTTGTATTACTGATCATTTCCAAATGCAGTACAAAGAAGTATGATATAAAATTATAAACCATCATGAAGATATTTTAATCATTGCTGAACTATATCTCATATAGATTTGAGGTACAGTAAATGAAATAAAAAAGCAGTTACTTAGAGGATGGAAAAGTCCCCAGTTTCATTTTCATGTTTATGTAAAACATAGCCCCTCAAAAATTACCCATCTGATATTATATTCATAAATAATATGTAACTACATTAAAAGAGGTGTGTTTGCTTATATAGTTGATATAATACATATTTATTCATGGTTAAAGCAGTCCAGGTATTAATTATTATAAAAAATATTTATAATCTTATTTGTAATAGAATCTTGCCATTATTTAAAAGACATTTTGATAGAAAATACTATTTAGTTCTACACAATAATCCAAGTCCAGCAATAAGTACATGAAAGACCCATTACAATTTTCTCCTGCTTGCCTCATTAGGTTCAATGTGCAAAAGAGATCAATGACTCCAAGGTGAATTGACAAAGGGTATATTTTATCATTTGCTTGTGCCCTGCCTTGAACAGTAAAAGATTTAAGTTTTATTTATTTTCTGAAGCATTTCTACTTGTATTTCTCTAAGTATACCACATTAATCTGCTTTCACACTCTTTCTGTTTTACTAGCAATCTGTTAGTGATCTTTTCCTTTCATCTCACCACATACATATCCTAATGAAATCATTATGGCTGAACTGCTAGTTTTTCATCCTTTTCTATTTCTACAGTATATGCTGGTAATGATCTCATTTTATTTTGATAGACTGACATTAAAACTACCCTTTTCATCCCCCCATTATTTGGGGGGATCTCCCTAAATATATGTATTCAATTATTCAAATCACACAATTTATAATCTCACTTGATGCAAAAACATTTGATTATCAGATGTGTGATATTGACATGGCTGCTAACATTTGTTTTGCTGTGTAAATTGTAAGTTTTTAAACAATAACACCCTGAACTGCAGTATGAAAAAAGAAAAAAAAAAAGCCAAAATCAAGAAAAAGAGAAAAAGATTGAAGGATGGTTTAGAAGGTTTTGCTATTAAAGGGGAAGATGTACCTCATCTTGCATCTGCTTGCATTGTCAGTCTGCATTATCTTACAATTTGACTTGGAGAACAGTAAATATTCTAATATGAATTTATTTTACATTTAGACTAAAGATTCAATCAAAGTGTGTAAGTCTTACCGAAACAAGGTTTCCAAAATTAGTGAAATATCTCAGCTGATCACTGTGTGAACAGGGGAGCTTCATTAATATATATCCATTTCAGGGGATGTGTTTTCTGAAACTTGAGAATAAGTGGGAACCTGAATCACCTTTTTCCTCCAGGTGTTTTTTTTGTTTTGTTTTTTGTTTAGGGTTTTTTTGTTTGTTTGTTTGGTTGGTTGGCTTTTTTTTGTTTGTTTTGTTTGTTTTGTTTTGTTTTTTTTCCCCCAGAAGTGCTGCTTTTGACTTTGTTGATACTACTTGTTAGCTTTCGATCATTAACTACATATAGTAAGACCTGGGAAGAGGAGTCTTTATCGCTTTTGGTCTTCCCATTTTCCATGGTACATAAGGCATTGTTGAAATGTTCCCTAAAATGCATGGTTTGCCTGAAGGTAGATGAATAAGGAAGAGGGATTTTCCATCTCTTCCCTCTTTCCCTTCTGTACTTCCCCACACTGGGTGATGGGAAGAGCCTGCTGCTTAATGGGAAAATTGCATGGATTGGGAAAATGAGTGAGAACAACCCCTCAGCTGTCATTTGCTAGAAACAATCACTAACTGATTTGAAATACCATATCTCATAGTGATTTGAAAAGTCTCAGAAAACACCTGAACCAAACCATGTATTTCACCAAACAACACAAATAAATAAGAGTAAAATGGTATCTCAACATCACAGACATGCTGTATTTGATTAGCTCCATTCCCAGTATTACATTTGTCCTATGCTGTTCCTACAATAAAGAGGTTTCTTTTGAAAGTTTCATGCTAAAAATATATATTTGAACCTTTTTTTTCTGTAACACATTTCAAAATAAATTATGGTTTTGAGTTTTCCTTATGAATAAAATTTGCAATTTATGCTTGAAGAAACTAAATATCTTCATAGGCCACACATTAGAGACATGCACCCTGCATAGGAAAAAAAGTGAATGACATTTGACAAAAAAAAAATTAAAATAATCTCAAATAATTTGACTCTTCAAGATAAGGAAAATGTTTCAGAAGGTTTCATGAATTGCAAAATTATAAAACAAAGGTACAGATGAGAATAAAGCATAGGAACAGGGACAGGTGCAAAGGCAGCTACTCTTATTTCAGTCTCAACTTTCTCAAAATTTTGAGTACTACTGTAATACTTTGTCATAATTGAAATTGTTGCCTGAATAGATTACTATTCCATGTGAGTAAGTGGTTCCAGGACTATGTTATTTTGCTATCAATCAGAGAAAGAACTCAGAAGCCTTGTAGCTTTGTAAAATTTATAATATTTTAGTAAGAGAAATCTGGTGAGATGATTTGAAGAGAATGAGTAGAAAGAAAATATATTGGGCATTGGAAAGCAAATATGTTTTTGTGTTTGAACTTCATGAAGTATTTTATGTGCATGTCAAAAAACCAAAAAAATATTATTTTTCCCTTTTATGCAAACAGAAGGATGATATATTCTGTAAATAAACTGATCTCAGCTTTTGTTTGAGGTCAGGGATGTAAACATAATGGGCCTATGAATGATCTAGATGTATGTTTTTTACATATAGCCTAAGATAAATATATATATGATTGTGATTGTGTAACATAATCTATTTTAGCTATTGTTCTATCTATTATCATCTAAGCAAAACCTTTGCCATCATCTGAAGTCTGGGAATGACATGACAGGAGCAATGTTAATCAGGACAAAATACTTTGCTGAATATTCACTATTTCACTAATCTCTCAGTGAGATAATGTTTGTACAGAGTCCCTTTCAGATATATTCCTCCTACATGTATTATTTGTCTCAATCTTTTCTGGTTTTATGCTTTCCCATTTAATCCTTACTTTGTCATTTTACTCATATCTGTGGAACCTTTGGAATAGAGCCCTTTTCCACACAGTTACTAAAAACATGAGAAGACCTTACTTTTCGAGAAAGGGTCTACCTTAATGAGTGGCTAGTGAGTGACCTTAAAAGTGACCTGAAAGAAATAATTTTCTTTTCTACAATTTTAATTTCCATACATAAGTATTTTTGATTCACCCTTACGTTTTCTGAATATTAATATTGTGTTTGATTTCTGGAATTTATATTCAATTACAGTTAATTCATGTGATTAAACTCCTCTTACTTCCAAAATTACACACCTACATACTCCATTTCTATAGCTCCTGAAAGTAAATGTTTAAATGAAGATTATCTGTGTTCCTGTGGCAAAGGCCAGCTGAATGGAAATCTTGCAAATTCACAGAGAAGACAGAATTGAGATTCTAGAAATGCTAACTGCACTTGCACACGTATTTTAATTTATCAAAGCTCTCTTATTCTGTGCTCATCAATTTCTTCTCCCCCTATTCAGATATACAGTTTGTATTTAGATATTTTTTATTTTCTGTATGAGTCTTTTAATCTGGAAGATGTTTGAACTTCCTCTGTCAAAACCCCTCATAGTTCTTTAAACCAACAAGTTTTAAATTGTTTGCAATCAATAGTGTATAATGATAAACATAGTGCTCTTTGCTCAGTGGATTTCTGGATTTTTTTTGTTACAGTCTAGGTTTCAGAAATGCAGCGATCATTGAACCTTCACCTTGATCTTAGAGTTTGCAGCCTTTGAGTCTCACTTCTTTTACACCAGTAGTTCGCCATGGTATTGTCTTCAGTAAAAGTACTTCCATGACTATTCTTGAAATGCTTTGTGAAAAAATGTGTTTCCATTGGTGAATATTATAATAGAAATTCTTGAGGAACTTTAGTGACCTCCAGTTTCTAATAACCTGGCCTCAAATCTCCCTGAAAGTACTCAGTCTGAAATAATCTTTTTTTTTTTTTTTTTTTTTTTTTAATGTACCAGTTAGGATGTATTATATTTTTCTTTTCCCTCCCTTTTGCTTTCCCTTCTCCCCTTCCCCTGGAATCACGAGTTCATTTTTCTTGAATTAAAGGAATTAAAGTCTCATAGGGTTGGGGAACAGGGCTGGTTTGGGGATGAGTTTTTGTTTGTGGGTTGAGTTTGCTTGTTTGTTTGTTTGTTTTTATTTACCTCCTGAATTTCCTCTTTTGCTACAAGTTCCTGACAGTTTTTCAGACACCAAAGAAAAGGAAGCTGATGTTCACTATTTTTATTATCCTAGAGTATTTTAAAACTAGAACAATATTAATATTTTCTTAATCCATGAAAATTGCTTTGGTCACACAGAAGTTGAATCACTTCAACTAAATAAGTATTAATTTAATTTCTTTAAATTGGCTCAACCCTGTCAAGGAATAGTTCTCCATTAATTTAGGATTCCCTTCCATCAGTTCAGATTACATTCCTGAAACTATGTATTAAATAAATTCTGTACTTTTGTTATCAGTTTGATACTTTTATTCTTAACTTTTCTAATATTTCAGCCTTTGATCTTAGTGAATATTTGCTTGTCAAGGTATAGTTTAGTTCAAATATTGTCTATTTTGACACTCTGGTATGTTCTTTTTATGACTCTGTAACTCCTGAAATAAATTTGTAGAAGGTGGATATATGTGAGCAACTTTACAGTAAAAAACCACACAAATAAAAATGGTTCACCTAATGTATAATGTAATTTTCCATTCCAATTACTGCCTTCTGCTTCATTAGACTTTTAGAGTTCTTATGGAACTTGATTGTGTTTTTCTTGACCCTCCAAGGTCTACCTTTCATAAAAGAATGTATGTGCCTGTGACTGCATGCTATAGTATTAAAATAAATTTAAATTTCTACTCCTTTGATGTTCTTGGGCATTCCTGATATGTTTCTTCATGGTTTGTAACCGTTTCCTAGAGTGTACTGTCTAAACTTAGGTAAAGTTCCTTTCCTGATGATGTTGAATGTAGCCATATTGCTGAGAAATGTAATCTTTTAAGTCTTGTTCCTCTTGTGTATTTGACCAAGTACTATGCAGACAAATCTATTCAGCTTTTTGAGCTCCATAGACAGTTCCATAATGATCTTCACAGAAAAGTTGTCTCAGCTGAGAAGCTGATTTCTTTTTCCAACTAATACAGCATTCATAGGATTCATAGACAGAATTTTGGTGAGATCTTACAGGATGAGTCAAAGGGTAAGATCTGGTATTGATTTTCATTTTTGGGTCATGCTCATAGAAATCACAAAAACTGCTCCTTGGTACTTTCCTACAGCAATTTCATCAGCAATTTCATGTGGAATAATAGTCCTTTTAGTACTGCCAGATGGAAAATACTCCAAACTATGGGAAAATAGAGGGAAAACAGGGCTAGTCTTGCATTTTGCTTTATTTTTAGAAATTTTTTCATGGCAGTTAAGAGAGCTTGGGCTTCTGATCAGGAAATTAGTAAGAGAAGTCTTTGCGAAGTAGGCTCTTGAAAGACTGATAGCTCTAACAGGAGCAGAGTCTCATTAAATACTCTCTATTTTCTTCTGGAAGTAGATTTGGGTATTTTGGGATTCCTTTCTATAATAAAGACCTAAGTCAGAACTTAGTACTCCTATTCCTTTTCTGTAATAGAAATTCATGCCAGAAGATGAAGATATACACATCATTTCCCTCATAAAAGTTATGAAGACCAAAGACAGTGGGAAGGATGCAATGCAAAAACCTGGTGTGTTTGCGGCAGGATGTGTGGTTTGCTGTACTTCCAGTGTATTTCTGTATTTCTATCCTGGAGGAAGTGAAAAGTATGACTTGCAGATTGTCCCATATCATGCATACAAAGCTAGACCATAGAATGTTTTTGTGGAGAACTTTCTACTGCCTGGCTGTTAAAAATGGCCATGATGCAGTCAGATACAGGGTGGATGGCTGTGTTTTAAGCTTTCAACTGTATATCTATGAGTTCTCGTTTCTGCTGCTAAGATATTTTAATATTGTTTCTGTTGTTGTTCTTATTACCATTGAGAAAACTGATAGGCCAGTGTGAAAAGCATTAATTGGTCAGAGATATGGGTTTTCCAGTGTGACTCCTCAGTACTTCATGTTTGTATCTTAGGCAGCCTGAATTACATCAACAACACATGAAGACCAAACAGGGCAAGGTCAGCTGCTGAGCAGGGGTGAAATCTATAGACACTGAGAAATTACTTCTGTGACTGAATAATAAGCCTTGGATTTTGCAACCTGGCACCTGCCATCAGTACTACATTAATGAAAAGGAAAACCCTTAGAGTTGTTATGGAGGTATAAAAGTGGTGTTACAGAGTGGTGAATCAGGCAGCAGCCTTTATGAATAGATACCGTGGTGTTTTACAATAATGATCAAAAGCACTACAGCTTGTAACACTATTACAGCACTCTTTATGGATAAGAAGCATTACTCTGCTAAGAATTTTTATGGGTCTGAATCTACCATGCTTTGTCATAAGCAGCCCTCTGTAAAAGTCTTTAAGTTAATACCAGTATTTTATGCTGTACTACCTTTGCTGTGAAGCCAAGGTCTCTATTAATTTCTGTTTATTATATTTTGATATGTGTAACTGTAGGTCTAGATCCAAGAAAAAGGATTTGAGTGAACTTAGGGTTTTGTCTGACAGTTGTGATCCAGAAAATCCCATCAGAGATTTTACTCAAAGTATTTTTTGTCAAAATTTCCTAAGTAACATTTCAATGAGTTCTCTAGGATCCTTGAATTCTTTTTCAAGGCAGGTGTATGAGAAATGTGACTGTCACCTAGTGGGTAAATTGCTAAACTATGAGACCAGAGACCTACAATCTATTTTATGTCTATTTTCATCCATGAACTCTCAGTATAAAACACATTTTGTATTTTAGCAGCCACTCAAGATTTTACCACCTACAATTTACAAACTACTGTATCTAACCTATTACTATGAAGATCCTCATTGAATCTGGCCTTCACTAAATTCATAGCTTTAGCAGTTACTGTGAACATACCAACCACTGAAAAGTTAATGTCATTTAATGTTGTATAAAGTACACATCATTCAGACATTTCTTCTTTGAAAGTTCTGTGGTTCTAGGGTATTTCTTCCTACAGAGAACCATTTTAAACATGACTGACTTAATGCAGTTGCCCAAGAGTCTTCAAATGCTTTAGTGAAATGCTTCATCTTCCCAGCTGTGAAGACATTATAGAACCTCACTGTTCCCAGATGAGACTCTTAGCTAAACAGCTGATCTAGGAAATGAGTTACTAAGCCATGGAAACATATATTTGTATCATGGAAATACATGAAAATATCTATGACAATATTTTATCTTGGAAAGGTAAATGCTGTGGCAGTATTTAGGTATGTTCAAACTGAGGGAGGTTCCTCAGAAGATAAAATGTTCTTTACTCTTCAGTGCAGATAAAGAATCTCTCTAGCTCTGTTTAAAAAGAAAGATAATTTTGGATCTTTTTAAGACATAAGTATTGCTCCCTTTACATAGCAAAGTAGGTACTAAAAAGGTTTTAGTAGTAATAAGGCACTAAAAACTAAGATACTCCTAAAGCAAAATAATTTAGGCAAAAGGTGACAATATATAGATACCAGATACAGCTTACCTGAAAAACACTTTTTTTATTTTAAATTAGATTTTAATTTTAAAAACTTCAGGAACCATACTCACTGCAGTTCTTAAATGATAAGATTCAAAGGGAGAAATATAAACCAATATCAAAACCATAAGTATGCTTAAGCTACAATTAAAGAAAAAACTAAACCACAGCATATTCAAAAGCTTTACCTTTCAAAAATATGTCTATATTTTGTGGTTGGTTTTCAGTCTTGGAGCAGCCCCTTATATGAAAAATTCCTATTTTGTGTGAATACACCAGAGGAGGGAATTTGTTTTAGAATGTTATTTTTTTAGTTAAAAAATGGAAACAAAAGATTAGTGTCACAAAGATAAAAGTATTTACATTGGACTGTTTCATACTCGAGTTTTTACAGTCATTCTCTTTTTTTATTCTTACACTGAGATTCACAGTACTACTGATTAATGCACAGCTTCTGAAAAGTATGTTTACTCACAGGAAAATGGGAAAAACAAACTGACTTACCAATATTTATTAGGCAAGGAAAACAGTATCTGGAAACTATAACATAAATAATCAGAACATAATTGAATATTTTCTTCCACACATAACTAATTGAAGTTGTAGATTTTCCAATAATTACTGTGTACATACACAAAGTTATTCAAAATATTTAACACTAGATCTTTAACTTCAGAAGCCATATTAGAGAACTGAACTGCCTACATGATCTATGGAACCTGTAAAGGAAAATTCATAGCATGCACACTAGGAGCTGACTTGTCCCATTAACAAGAACCTGATGCTTTAACCTGCTGCTTAAATACAAGGAGTGTGTAACCTCTAGCAGTGTGAGGCTGCTTCCATTATGTAACTTGCCTGTGCTGGAAAGGTCTATGTTGATAACCTTTTTTTTTTGCTGTATTAGGGTGATCTTTGTGCTATAGTGCATGAGAAAATGTAGTGCAGTAAGCAGAGAAACGTAATAAAAGTGTTACAATGTGTTAATTCTGTCTGGTCTGGGAGCCTTCAAAAGGAATTGCATGATACTGTTTTGAGAAGATGAGTATATTGGGACCACAAGCAAGACTTCTAACAGTTGATATATTCAAAAGCAGAAATTGTGAAAGAAACAGGACAGCAAGGTGTTTCAGGAAAGGACAAGTTTCTAAGTTTCTAGGGTGTAATACAAGCTCTTTTCCCCTGTAAGTAAGGAAAAGGGATGATATATTATTTAATGTTTCATGGAGGCTTGTAATCAGTTATAAGAAATTAATTTTTCCTTCCCTTATTCAGAAGCCCTTCGCTGAGTTCCCTACATTGTTCAAAGTAATAGATCTTATACAAAAGCTACTGGAGCTTCTGTGTTAGAATAACTGTTTCCATCATCAGTTTCTCACACCATTGACAAAACTTCCAAGCATCTAGTCATGGCCAAACTGGGAAAACAAAGGAATATAATTTTTTGGCTCTTAGTAGCCTAACGATGACATGTGCAGAATAAATACACAATGGTGTACACACAGTTCCAACTGGTAGATCTCTTTGTCGTATCTGAGAAACTCTAGACTTTATAATCACACCAAAGATAATATCTGTGTGGTTTATAAAAGTATTTCGCCATGCTGATTTTCCCCTGGATAAATTTTTGTGAGGCTAGTGTTTAAGCTTCTGAAGCAAGCTGATTCATAAAAGAGCATTCAGATATTTGTGAAATATTTGGCTCAAACAAGAGTTGTTGCCAAAGATGCAGGCCATATGCCAGGCAGCATTGGGATCACATGAATTCTGGAGGGAAATCAAAGGGCTGAATGGTTGTCGTACAGGGCTTATGTATGTGTGAGATAGAAACAGATGAAATAACACAAAAGTATTGAGAGAAAGCAAGCAAGGGAACTCTAGAAATATCCATAAAAACAGAAATTATTCTGTAATTGAACAGTCTGGAATAGAGTCCTGTATCCTCCATTTGGATTTATTGCTTTTGTCTAGTCTTTACAGGAACTTGTGTGAGCCTTGTACAACAATACTGACAGTTTTGAAGAAGATTGCTTTTGAAAAGAGATTGGAAGGAAGAAGATCAGATGTCTGAGCATGGTACCTAAGCAAAGCTAGCTTCCTTTGGGAATAGCTGATGATCTAGTGGGAAACAGCGTTAAGGATGAGGAAAGATATCTCAGGACATCTCAGATGGCATTGCCCAACAACGTTTAGGTAATGGAAGAATTAATTTGGCCTTTGGCCATGTTGATTTAACTACATAAAACTAGAGAGAAATTTGAAGTAGTCTATATATCTAGAATTGTGGTCCTGCCAGGTACCTATGTAAAGCCAAAAATTTACTATAGTGTTGTAGCAAACAGAAAGAAAATGGACAATAATACATCTTCTACAACATCTCTGATTTGACAAAACTTTCTAAAAGAGATAATATAGGGAGAAATTTCTAGAGGAACTGTTCTTGCAATTTCTGATGAAAATCAGAAATCAAACCCTTTTTGGTCTCGGGGTTGGATGATGGTGCAGCTGAGATACACAGTAAAATGAATAGAACATTGGACAGTGGGCAGTGGACACAGTGCACAGGTACAACACAACTCCATAGCCCAGCACCAGGAATTGGTTGTTAGTCAGCTGATGCTTTTCTGTGCTCATGTTTACGATTAGTGGACCCTGTTTCTCCTTGTTGAGCCCTTGTACATTTAATGGAAGTTATTTTGCAGCATCATGTTCACATATTTAAAAATGTCATTTCTTATTATTAGCTGTATTGATTATATACTGCCAGCTACATTCAGATCTTCATTTTCCAATGATGTTTTCTACTCTTTATCCATTAGCAAGTGAAAGCAGAACTCCTCCCCTGCCTTCACCAGCCTGAACTTTACTTGATCAGAACCCCAGGGCTTTGTGAGGGAACAATCTGGGGGTTTTATAAAGCAAATAACCTCAAACTGTTAAATAAAATGTTTAAAATGTAAGTACTGCACCACTAGTGTCATTAGGACCTCAAATGTGCATCTCTGTGGCTATCCTATTTCTAACACAATATGAAATTATAGATGTTTCTACATAATATTGATTTATGAGAACTAGCAATAAAATAACATATGCAGATGGTTTCTAGAATGCACTTGGAGCACCTCAGAAAGATTCTCACAGTAAGCGGCACCTTCGCATAGTGGGATAAACTCCAGAGACAAGTGTGCTACATTAGTATCAGTGTCAAGCTGACATTTCAGGGTCAGTGAATAAATATCCTAAAGCTCAAGTGTTTATTTTTGAGAAATTTCATATATAATGACCTTGACTTTACATTGTTTTTAGGTATGCGTGTGACCTCTATTCAAATCACAGTTTGCAGTGATTTACTTCAGAAATATTATTCCTGCACTATTAAAATGAATTAATCAAAGCTTGATACAGTGCTTTTTCTTTCACATTTGTGCTTTTATTTTTTCTCATGTTTTGATGAAATAGAGAAAGGACTTTGAATTATTAAACACATGCACCCACACAGTCATCCACGCATATATATTCATATATATATATGTAGGATTTATTTCCCGGATCTCCAATTTGTAACCATACCATACATAAAAATGTATAAAAATAAGGAAGATCCAGTTCACTATCAAACCAGTAGGTAATTTTTCATGTAAGCACAGGGAAGTTACTCTCCTGCTTATTCTTCAGGGTGAAAGTAACCAGAAAAAGAGATTTTTATAGAATTTACCCTAACAGTGTTGCTATGAAACTTATATTTGACCATAGAACAATACAGGGACGTAGTCACCAAATGATAGAGATCTACAGATTATGATCTTGCTTATCTTTATGCTTAGAAAGAGTTTTTCACTATTTTTCTGAAAACAGAACTCTGTTCTCCAGTGAAAGTAATCCCTTCCTTGGAACATTCTAGGTCGTACACCTAGGCAATGCCCAGCTGTAGGAAGTTTAACAAGACTAAGTGCATATTCTCCACCTGGAATAATAATTCTCCACAGAGTAATAATCCTGGTTCTACCTTCAGACTGGGGGATGAGAGGACGAAGAGCAGCCCTGCAGAAAGACATGTGAGGGTCCTGGTCACTGGTGAGTTGAGCATGGGTCTGCAGTGTCCTGGTGGCCAGCAGGGCCAGCAGTGTGCTGGGGAGCATCAGGCACAGCATGGCCAGCCAAGGGAGGGGAAGGATCCGTTCTACCCTCACCTTGAGTGGAGTTTCGGAGCATCTCGATATAAGAAATACATCAAGCATTTCATTCCTTCTTATATAGACATAGACATCTTTGTGCTGCATCATAAATTATCTTACCAGTTTAACCTCCAGGCTGAAACCTCACATCTTTAAAACTCGGGGGTATTTTCCCCAGATTTCAGGGATACGCAAATTCATTTTGATAACTTTTTAGGACATGGCCTTTATGTTTCATGGCAATTCTTTTCAGGATGCATGGAATTTCTGAGTTGGAATTTAATAGATTAAAGGATTCTGCTATTCCATACTGATGTTTCTAGTAGATGTTTTCAATTAATATATTGAAAAACATTTTTTAACTTCAAATTACATTTAAATTTTACATAGTCAAAATTTGGTTTCTGTGAGACTGATAAAGACTTAAATTTTCAAGAGGAGAAATTTACAGACATTATGCATTACTCTTGCTTCTTTTTCCTTTCTATAAAAAATATCTCTAAGAATAACCTCAACAGTGTACCAATTCTACTTAAGTGTCACTCCTTAGTTCCATACTTTTGAGCATTTGAGTCCTATCTAGGATGAGGATTTTCCAACTGGCATTTCCCTTCTCTTTCAAACATGAGACCAAAGACCAAGTTTTAAATTGGTTCATCTATCTGTTTTTAATATGGGTGATACTTTTGATCATCACAGGATTGAATAAGAACACTATCTCCCTTGATAACTGCTACAGGTATCTAATTTTCCATGTTATGAGTCTATCAGCTTTCTCATGGATGGTTACTGATGAACTGAACTGGAATATTTGGCTCTCAACTACCTTTTAAGCATTGGTATATAGTTACCTCACAAAACCTCTCTTATTTATCCATCTTTTTAGATGGGAAAACACTTTTCTCAGAATTGATGACTACTTATTTTTCAGCTAAAGTAAATACAGATCTATATCTCTTTTCATTTGTGCAAGAAGCTGACACATTCTGTCACAACATAGCATGAGTAAATGGGAAAGTGACAGCTTCCTGGCAAAATTTTAAAGAGATAAACATCTATTTTTGTTTAAACAGCTACTAAAAAAAATGGATAGAAGCTTTCCAAGCTGAAAGGCTGTGCAATATATGAATGTTGCAAACTGGCAAATAAATGCACAAGATCTGGATACTTATTATTATCCCTACGGTTTTCACTGCATTTGTCCATTACCGAGTATGAAAAGTATAAGTAATGTACTTAATAATTATTAGTCTATGTATCTGAAGCCATACAGTAAACACTGCATTTTATAATTTTTCAAAAGCATCAATAACCAAATTTAAAAATCCCAAACAACCTTTTATAAGTAGGAATGTATTTTTGCATTTAGTTTATGTGGAAAGATTTTGGTAATAGGGAAAGAAGTTTGCATTCTGCAAAAATGGGCCAGGAGATGCCTCCAGGTTGGGCAGGACTCCAGAATGGACCTGCCATTGCCCACAAGAGCCATAGAGTGATGCTGGTGGTGCCTCTGTGGTAACATCATGAAAGTGCTGAGAGAGGAGTGAGAACATATGAGAGGAACAGCCCTTCAGACACCCAGGCAGTGGAGAGGGGTGGGAGGAAGTGCTCCAGGCACCTGAGCTGAGGTTCACCTGCAGACCATGGCAAAGACCTCGGTGAGGCAGCTGTGCCCTGCAGGCCATGGAGGACCAAAGTGGAGCAAACATGCACGCTGAACAGGGGATATGCCAGAAGGAAGCCCATGCTGGAGCAGGAGCTGTGGTGTGCTGAGAGGAAGCCACGCAGAACAGGTATTCTGGCATGAAAGGTGTGCAGCGGGGACCTATGGAAGGACTGCAGTCCGTGGGAAGGATCCACATTGCAGCAGCCTGTGAACGACTTTCTCCCGTGGGAGAGACTCCAGGCTGGAGTAGGAGAAGAATATGAGAAGGCACAGAGGAAGTGTTAGGGACTGACTGCAACCCTCATTCCCCCTCTCCCTCTGTGCCTCTGGGGGAGGAGTCAGGCAAACCAGGAGTGAAGCTGAGTCTGGAAAAAGGGTGAGTGGAGTTAAGGTGAGGTTAAATTTGACAACAAATTCGACCTACTACACACACTTAGAGTGCTAACAGATTCCAACACCCATGGATTCAAAATAGTTTGGATAGTTATTGGATCCTTTTTCCTTAAAATTAACAAGATGATATGAAAATTTCTTTTAATGTATTTCTGAATGTAGAATTCAGAAAGAATAAGGAGGAAAAAAAAAGAGATAAATGAAATCTCATATGGAAGATAACTATATGTCCAGAAAAAAAGGAAGTGAATGTGGGACTGGGTAAAGGATAAGTTTGGATAAGACATACAGCAGCATCTGAGAAAAGATCAGAGGAAAGATGGAAAATGTATACTGTTGTGTGAAAGAAAAGCAGGAAAGACATTTGTCAAAGGAATAAAACAGAAATTGAAAGGTTCTCAGGTAAAAGGGAACTGGAAGAAATGTGAAATGCTTTGAGTGGGGAAAAAGATTGTAAAATCAAAAGAAAGATAAAATAAAAATCTGGATAAAGGAAGAAGAATCATTGGGTAATCACTGGTCCCTTCCAACCCAAGGCTTTCTATATGTCTATGATCTAGTCAAAGATCACAGAGTTAAATGGTGTGAGAAAACAATGGGTAAATCAAAGTTGTTTTGATTTATGCTGCTGGCTTTACATGTTTCTAAGTCTTATCTTTACCCTTGCAAAGGTAAAAGAAGAATGTTTGCAGGGATTATTGTGTTGGACCTGTGTGCATTTTCCTTCATTTATAACACCAGCTATATCTGCTGGTGACACACTTTTGTTTGACTGTTGTCCAACACCTCTGAACAGGAAAGTGATTTTATTAACTCTGTTTTGCAAATGGGGAAATTGAGGTAAGGAGTAATATTCTTCCTGGGGCTTCAGTGCAGTTACAGTGATAAAGCCAGGATAACCATATTCCAAATCAAACTCAAATCTCAAGATCAAGATTTTCTTATATTGCTTGTGCAGTTGTTGAAACTACACTTGTTGAGATCTGTGTAAAGCTCAGTTAAGGAGAGTTGGGCTTGGATTTAAATATAGTATATCTTCAATTTCCATCAGTGTTTCTCGCTTAACAGTAGAGGACAACTCCTCAGCAAGCATCTGCAGTTTCAGTAATTCCATTAACAAAGAAGCCACCGTATTATCAACATACTGTAGCTTCATTTTAATGTGTCATTTGCACTTCAAAGTCACATAACTTTTATTATGGTAAATCAATTAAAACTATTTCTCATGATAATTTATCTTCTACAGAGTTTATCATCTCAGAGAATGCAATATTTCCCAATTTAACTTCCAAGACAAAAGTGATGTAATTTGAATGCCTTTTACTGAGCTTATTAAGCATAAAGATCACAGAAATTTCAAACCCTGAAAGATAACTGTTTCATCTATGTGATAAAATGGAAGTCACATTTTAGTAGCTTACTGGAGGTAGTAGGAGACAGTATGCTAATTAGTAATATAACCTCATTTGCTCATTTGGTATGTCTCTTGTTTTAAATGATAGTCTGTCTAGAATAGATATCCAGCTTGATACAAATATGAAAAGGAAATCAGGTGAAGCTACTGTATATTCAATAAAGCTGCCTGTAGCATTCATTTGATTATGCTTTTCTTTGTGTATTTATAATTCAGGAATCACCTTGAAATAAAGTAAACATTCTCAAAGATCTTGCAGTGGAGAATAGAGGTTTGTAAAGAAAAATTCCCATTCAGAAGGGAGAGGTGGGTCAGATCCTCAATTAACATAAATTGTCACAACTCTAGGGAAGTCAGGAGACAAATGTCAATGTACATACAGGAGCTGCCAATCTGATGATGTACAAGTGTAAAAAACTCACCACAAAGCTTGATAAACCCAACCAGTGTACAGCCACCACTCCCTTAAAATCTTGAAGCATTAATATGAGATGAAAAGCTCATATGTGTCTTTAGTGAATGTATTTCAATATGGCTGATTATTTCTTTAGTGGCAGAAAGCTTGATTTTCATTTACTTTCTTTTTCAAATATGCTTAGGGGATCTGCCCCCTGATTTCTACTGTGATTTGTGCTCTTCACTGTTCAAAAGGTTTTAAAATGCTGCCAGTCTCTTATTCCTGTCTCTTCTCCATCTGAAACTGTAGGGTTCACACATTTTGTTATAATATAAACAAAACTAACAAATAAGAAAATAATAACACTTGACTATCTTAAAATTAGACTGTGTAGTTTTACACAGAGCAAGAGAAAAAATAATCCCATCAGCCAGTCAGGCCTCTGGTCCCCTTTTTTTTTTTTCAGCTGCACTAGCAGTAAATAATTGCAGTCCCTAAGCCCTAGACCTTTGCTCAGCAGGGAAAGGGAGAGCAGCTCCTGGGAAGTGTGTGTCGTTTGTTGGCCTGTGGCTCCTGCCTCTTGGTTTGCACACATCAGTGCACAGCAGCTCTCAGCTAAGTAAGTGTTTTTTGGCTGAAATGAGATAACTGGGAACACTGGGCTGCCCTCTGAACTAAAGCACAATGCATATTAACTGCTTAGAGGTCTGACATAAATTTATAGCTCTTAACTTGGCGTCTTTTTGATCTCTGTTTCTGAAATTGGAATATAAAGAGGTGCTTCTGCTGTACGGAGGGTTAATGTCCATATTTCACACAGTGAGGATGCTTCTTGCAAATTACCATTTTTCACCCTGGAAGATAAAAATGCTGAAAATAGTATGTCTCAGGTACTCTGCAATACTTATGCTGGGAAAAGAAATTCTAAGTCTTACTTTGCTGCTGTGCTCATAAAAGTACAGCAATATCTTATCCCTTCACTCTTCTGGCTGTAATTTCTGGAGATCTAACTACGTGAAACATGTATGCATGTATATAAAAAGGAAATTTCAACCGAAAATCTGCCTTAATGGTGTGATTTATTGGGCTACATTATGGTCTCCAAGGGAGGGGGTAGATGTCCCATTAAATAACGGAAAAACACATCTCCTGAGGACCAGAACATATGGGAACTAAACATGGGGAAACTGAACAGATTTTATCTAAGCTAGAACTGGCCAATTTCTCCTGCCATTACCATACTCCCAAAGGAGCAGCAGAACAGATATACATTTCCCTATCATTTGTATTTGTATGGCACAAACAGTATGAAGTATGTTCTAAAATAATTTCCCTTGATGATATTTATTTGTTGCTATGAAAAGTAACTGGGTTAACAGTAGGATTACTTTCCTTAAATTAATCATTTCATGTTCTGGCCATTCAAGGAAGCAAAGAATGAGACATTCTTTTGTATGATTAGCCAGGAAAGCACTCACTTAAGAGTCATGTATCTAGGATGTGCAACTGCACAAACTGAAGGGAGTTTTGCTGTTGACTTCACAGGCAACAGTCAAAGTCACATTTACTCCACATATACTGAGGCTTTTTTGGAATTGATTGTATTTGATTTCACTCAATATATGGAAGAAAACGCTTAGTATCTTGTTGGCAAAATCTGTTTGGTCTGGGCCTACTCACTGCTGAAGTCATTACTCGCCTGCTTACATTTTGAGAACAAAATTACACTTTTAAGGATCCAAATACCCCTCTGCCTTTCGTATAGTCCTTTGCACTTCTGAAAATGAATAAAGAATCCTACTCTATCACTGATTTGGTGTTTATAATGCAATTGTGCTTCCTTTGTTTTCATAAAAGGGGAGTCTCATCAACATTCTGTATTTCAGCTACTGGAGATGAACAGACCTGCTTATAGAAGGTTACTTATAAGAATTCTTTTCTCATACGCTAGAATTATGCATCAAGACATTTGGACTATAATGCAAAAAGCTGCCTATCTATTATATTACCACCTGAATGTGTTATTAAAATGTTACTGGAGTGCTGCACTTTGATGGTTTCATGCAGCCAGAATCCAACGAACATCATTTTAGAATCCCATCTTTGCATTACTATTTTTAAGGGTATTGATTTTTTTCTAATAGCCTTTCTGAAGAGTTTCTTGAGTTCAATGAGGTTTCTTTATTCCTTAATTACAGAAAGCTTACTGAAGATAATACTTTTTTGAAAGAATTTTTTTTCAGTTTAATTTTGCTTTGATATGGTCACGCTTATGTAAATAAAAATCTGTTTACTCAGTTTCAATATACAGTAGTCTTAAATCAGAGAAAGCTCATAATAAATATGAAACTAGAGCATTCCTTTTTGTAAACACATCTGCAAGCCTGACTGCATCTCAGTAAGCATTTTATAGGTTCATTACACTACTTGGCTCACATTGAAGTCACCTCAAATTTTATTTTTATTTTTTTTCTAACCATCATATGAATAAACTTTGGCTTCTGTTTAGACTGGAAGAGATCCAGTATCTCCTGATAATCTACAGATTCAGGAAAACATAACGATTATTACTGGTATTAAGGTATTTCTCTACACCTGTGTGTCACACTCTGAACTTTAGTGGGGTCAACAGAGGTGCCCCTTACTAGAACTGCATTGTGGATTTTGTGTAAAATGAAATCCATTTCATTTGCAAATGTATAAAGCTTGGAGCAAAGTTAGCTGATAGGCACAAATATAGAATCAGGTGGTTATATACAGATATATATACACACACACCCCCACATGCATGCATATATATATATATATATATATATATATATATATATATATATATATATATATGTATGTATATATAAACACACATGTATATCTAAGTAACTCACAAGGAATGGATCCAAAACATCCTGTTTCTATAGTTTGACCAAGACTCCAGATAATTCCTTGTTTATCTTAATGGATTTTTTCCCCCTATACAGCTTAGGTGCTTTTGAAGAGCTCATCATTATTCGTAGGAACAGGTTTCAGAAGCATTTTAGAACAACCAAGATGATCCTTAAAGTCCCTTCCAAATCAAACCATTCAATGACTTCATGATTCTATGTACAGCATTTAAGAACACATTAAGGCATCCTTAAGACTTCATGATCTGTATAATCAGACATATGTACTATATGCTGGAGGGATTAGACTTTAAAAAATGCATTTTTCTTTTAATAGGATGCTATACTTTTGCAAACCTATTGTCTGCTGTGTAAACTCACTGTTTGCAACAGTGGCAATGTCAAGTCCATTGATGACAATACCTGTATTGTAGCTCATATGTATTCTATGCATAAAAAATAATTAACAACTTATCAGCATAAGCAAATTTTTATCTATGTTATTTAATTTTTATTATATTTATAATATTATTATTAGCATTATAATTTGTTATTAGCATTACACATTGTCATCTACAGCCAGTAAGGTAGAATCAATTTTTGGAGGACAGTGCTGTAAGAATTGCATTTTCCAAGACTAATATAGAAACTCAGTTGATCAGCTGGATTGAAGAATTTTAATTTATCAGTGTGAAAAGTGTTGCAAAAAGTCAATATGCTTTAGATCAATCATGTCCTACTTTTGTTTGGTTGTATGTAGAACTGTCTAAAAGCTTGAAAAAGACACACAAATAATTTACTTAATCTTGGCACTGCTTGTAAATCTTCAAGTAATAATTATTTATTAAATATTTACTTGAGGTGAAAATTAGACTTCATCAGTGAAAAAACATTCAAAGATGCTTGGATCTGTAAGGCTTTTCTTCTTTAAATCTAAACTTTAAACCAGTCTCTTGAGATTCATCTTGTTTCTGTGAGCCCTAGGGAATAGCAGGAAATTCATACATATTTAATATTAGTCAAATCAACCAATGCAATAACCATGCTAAAACAACAATTATGCAGACTATTTATGTAAATATGGAATAAGAATTACGTGTTTTTATTTAGAACACTGGAAAGACTTGTAAATTATTTAATTTAAGAAGACATGCTTTGGAGTAATTTTGAGCAATTTATTTACAATACATATATCATAGAAAAATATTTTAATATATTTGTATTTTCATATTCATTTCAGCTAGAACTAGGTTAAGACTAGTATAATCTTCAGAGAACAGAATTGCTGTGTTTTTTATGAAACATGCATGCAAATATCTGTTTGTGTCAGAAAGAATTTATTCAACATTTTATTTAACAATATTTTTTAAACTAAGGAGACATGGCAAAATGATTTAACTCTGTGTTTTCAATAACAATAAAAAATAGTATTTTTCATGCATATAAGAACTTTAAGAATCTGCAAATATGTTTTATATTTCTCTTATCTACTCTAGCCATCGAGAATGTTGCATATGTTAATGAGTCATGAAACCAGTCTCCAGTTAACTTCCAACTCTTAGATATACTTCTAGTGGAGCTGCAAAAGGTGTCCACAGAAACTATGAATTTACCTCTTCAGAAATGGCTTTCTTATTTTAGTCTCATAGTTAATCCTCAATAATTCATGCTTCCTGTGAAGTCTCTTATTAGTTGAAGGAACCATTGTATTCAGAGACATTTGCACTAAAACACAGTGAAGAAACAATGTCAGGAATTATTACAGAAAGAACTTTGGAGGCTCTGCACTATTAAAAAAAAATGCTGAGAAGGATCAGAAAATTCCTATTGGTTTAGGACAGTTCAGAACTTCACAGCCATTCTATCCATTGCTTTCCTGAAAAAAGGAGACAGATGACTTGGCAGTAAACTGGTCTCCTGTGTCAGAATGTGGGGTTTTTGACTATAAGCTGTTTTGACAAAGCCACTTTTGGCATTTATTCTGGCCAGGTGTAAATGATGGTCTAAACCATAGACAACCAGACTCTTTCACAATCACTTTTCTGACTAATTTGATGTGCATGTGTAAGTACAAAATGCATGCTGCACTAAACATGGATGCTTTTCATTGACTGTAAGGTGAAGTCAGGACTACTGGCTCACCTGGTCACTCTTGGTCAATCTGCTAACTCCAGTGGAAAGGTCTGCATTGTAGATACATATATTTACTCCTGCTGATTCTCCATGCAATTAACTCTCAGCTTCCCTAGGTCTGTACTGGTATTTTAGCTGTCTGGCCTAGCACTGTGGTTGATCACGATTTTGGTGTCAGTCAATACTTTGGGTTGATCCCAGGATGATAAAGCCGGCATGCTAAAAGAAAAAAAAAAAAAGGAAAAGAATAAAGGTGTTTAATAGTATACTGTATAAAAGGGTTTGGATGCCTGCAATTAGGTCCTTTAATTGAAAATCCAACTTAAAAACCAAAAATCTGAACACTGAAGTGTTTGGAACAGCTATTTCTTCTGAGATGTATATATATCTTGCTGAAATCCCACCAGATTTCAGAAACTAGTCCTTTTCACATCTAATTAAAAGCACTTCAGCTCTTAAGGCTTCCTAGAGAAACTCCTTGTGCAGTTAAGCAGAATGGAACTTACTAAACAGTGTGAGCATAGTTGCTTTCATTAAGAGGTCAAATAAAAGAATCGATCCACATTTTAATATAAAAGCTCAGTGATTAGAATATTTGCTTGAGTTTCAGTCTCTCTGTGTAAAGTTCTTCTTTTGGAGTACTGCAGAAATAACAGAGGGACAAAGGGAATGAAAAGGAAAATAAAGGAATTCTCTTGTTCTTTTAAGAAATTATCTTTTAGCCTGTCTGGTCAGGAAGGCACATGCAGAAGCAAAACAGTGCTCCCAAATTTTAGAAGTACAGCTGCACTTACCTTTTTCTGTATCTTTCTTCTGTATCTATTTATGTAGTTTTCCTCCACAAGCAAGGATTTTTATAGAGCAAATAGAATAAATCTGAACATAGGGATGAAGAGACATACGTTGAAATTATTTCTTCATTAATTTTTTTTAGTGGCAATTTTTGTTTTTTTCTAAGATGGAAAAAATCCAAACCAAAAGTCATACGATAAAATAGGGACAAGGCCAGAATTTAGGAACCATCTTTCTGAAGTCAGTTTAGCCCTTAGGCTCACAGTTTCCATTCCTGGTTTGTATCCATGTCTAGTGTTTGAGAATTAAACTAGCAAGTAACTAATTCACTCCATAATTTCAGTGTTTCTCTTTACTTTTCCAAACAAAAATAATGCTTTTAAAAATTTATATTACATAGAACAGGGCCAAAAATCATCCTAACACCTTTTAGCTTTATCCTTTTTTATCAGGGAAAATCAAAAAGTGTGCTTGTACCTGACAGACATAGTGTTATTAGTCTTCCAACTAATATCTCCGTTTTTACTGCTGTTTTCTTCCTCTGATCTGCTTCCCACTCTAGAAAAGCCTATAATGCTGAAGTCAAATTAGAGAGCAGTAATAATCATAATCAGCAGGAAGAAATCAATAAAAACATTACTACATATTAACTGCTATCCTAAAAGAAACATTGGTTCATTTGTTAATTTCAGAAAGAATAAAAAAGTAAATTGATATAATAGATTCTTGAACAAAACAAAGCAAAACAGTAACTGCAAAGAGATGAAAGAACAATTTTACCTGCTGTGGACATGTGATCCATATTGTAATCCTGAGAAAGTAATGAATTACTAATTACAATGATGTGGATTTCCAAACATAATTTATTGATTTCATAGCCAGTAACTGACATTCATTTTTACACAGACACCCATAGGGTTAGTACTTTTAAAAACACTGTGTAATAATTGTTTTCATTGCTTACTTCCCAATACTATAATTAATTATAACCTGAGCTACAGTCCATGCTGTGAGATATTTTGATTTACAATGCATCTTTGACTTAAAATATATTATTCCAGCATACCTGACCTGTCTTAATATGAAGGGATTTTTTTGTTGTTGTTGCTTTGTTTATAGGATAATAGCTACTTTTCAAATGCTTATCTGTTCTATTCTTTAATTTCTAGAACTATGAAGTTTATAAATTTGAACTAGAAATAGATATTTTGTGTCAGATCTCATCTAAAACAAATGAATTTGCATCTATTCAAGTCTACAGTTATACTGCTTTGCTTGTGAACCTACCCCAAACATCTCTTTTTAACTCTAATTTAATAGATATATTAATTATGTTTAAAATTTAATGTAGGGAAAAAAAAACTTATTTTTTTCTTTTCTGATTGGAAGATGTTATCCATTAGAAAACTCTTAAGAAATGCTCTAAGATTATCAGGATATTTCAGTACAATTGTAACTTACTCATAATAAAGTCTGGTTTTGCAATAAAAAAATTAAAAAACTCGACATCATTACAGTAGCTTTTGATATAAACTAAAATTATACTATCTCAATACCTGCTTTTCAGAAGGTAATTATTTTGGGTTTTTGTTTGTTTTAAATATTAATTATTAGTCATGTACCTTAAATAGTGTGTGTTTATAGGCATGCACTGTGGCAATTTGTGATTGGACCTTGGCTGGCTGCCAGGTGCTGACCCAGCTTCTCTCGTAGTTCCCCTCAAGAGGACAGGGCAGGGGAAAAGAAAGGGTCAAGAAAAAGACTGAGGATCACTTACCAATGGCTGCCACAGGTAAAACAGACTCAACCTGGGGAAAATTAAAATAAATTACTGACTGTTTTTTAATAATATTGCCAGATGGTGAAAAACAAAAATTAGAAATACCTTTGGCTCTGCTTCTTTTCTTAGACTCAAATGCAGTCCTTAATTTCCAGATTCTCAACCTTCTAACCCTCCATCCAGTATGTCACAGGGTGATGGGGTATGGGAGCTGTTGTCAGTTCAAAACATTTCTTGTCTGCTGCTCCTTCCTCCTCATGGAGGTCTTCTTCCTTAAGGTCAGCTTGGACGGGATGTTGAGCAACTCAGTCTACAGGAAGGAATCCCTGGCAGAGAGATTGGAACTAGATGATCTTTAATGTCCCTTCCAAAACAAAAAATTCTCTTATTGTGTATTTTTTCCCTGGTCCAGCTTGAGCTGAACTGCAGTCTTGCAGGACAAATGGGCTCCATTATAATATCTCTAATGGGCTCCAGAGGAATTTCTCCTCTATCTTATGGGATGATATCTCTCCTTCTTTGACCTTGATGTTCACAGGGCTATTTCTCCTCCTTTCCCCCCTATTTCTCATCTCTGCCATTCAACATTTTGCCCCTTCTTAAATATGTTATCCCTGAGGCATCACAATCTTGGCTGTAGGGCTCAGTTGTGCCCTGAGATGGGTCCATTGGAATAATCTGGAATCATCTGGAACCAGCTCATAGCCCTCCTCTGCCAGGACTGGGACATCTGCAACCAACAGTACATAAATATAAATATACCTCAAGGTATGCAGACTTTCTCTAATTTCCCCTTTTCAGGGAGATGGGAAAATAAGAGGCTTCACAACAGGACAGGAATTAAACTTATGACCAATCAAACCAATCTCCTTTGGCTATACCTAAAGCTGCAGTGCTCATTCATTCAGTCAGTGCTGAAAGAATGACATCCAAAGCAATTAAGAATTAATGGTCCAGATAGCTGCCTTATCTTGCTTTTACACTGGGTATCAGTATTGTATTCATTGTATTGAATGAGTAGACCAGGAGAATATGATCTGCAAGTGTTAGTGGCAGATTGAGTTCCTTTCTTTTAAATGGAAGAAACCCTGTATTAAAGGTTTTAGGTTCAATCTCCACAGGTGATCTCTGTTTAGGTATATTACATGTGAGAGCAATAGAATGCAATGAAAGGTGATTTTTATTAAAAATATTTTTGCATATTTATGCAATGTGAATACAGGAGCTTTTAATACACAAATTCATCACCGATTCTACCACAGAGTGAGAAGCCACTTCTACAAACCCAAAGGGGCTATTGAATCATAAATGTTACACTGATGACTGAAGTTTTTGACATCAAGCTTCTAATCACGTGTCATAAATCAGTTTAGTTATGTTTTTCAATTGGGTTGTTATATTAGCTTTATTAGCATCTGTGACCAAATATGCAATGATTTTCTGCTCTAAAGACAAACTGCAAAAAGTGTTGCAAAAATTTTTTGCCTATACAAGTTATTAAAAGATAATTTCAAAGTTTCTATTTAGCTTTTGGGACCATGCTTGCTTATATGTCTAGATTTTGCAGTAAAAGAACAAGGGAAAGTTAAGTGGCAGAAAGTTGAAGCAGATTAGCCATGGTACAAGGTGTGCAGATTTTCCAATAACATCTAAAAGGGAGTTGAATTAATCTAAAAATCTGGAAGAGGTTGCTGAACTATGGCTCTAATTAACAGAAGACAGCAGAGAATGGAAACTCTTTCCTGATCACAATAACATATTTATCACAGAATTTCCCATGATGATCAACCTCTGTGTATTTGGTAGCATATGCCCCCCATGTGACTACTGAAGCTTCCTGAAATGCTTAATTTTCTGTTGACTGCTGAGCAGTTTCATATGGGCATTTTTCATTGGAAATAATATATACAGCTGCCTTTTTTTTTAACAAAATGTACTCCATTGATCTTAGAAGAAAAAGAAAAAAGCTATTTTAATGATATGAATATACTATAAGTTTGGTATGGAATTTGCTTCATTGTAGGTCACTGTCAGACTGGGTTTCAACTACATGGAAATGTGGAGTAATTTGGGGAATCAGTGCAAGTTTTAGTTCTCAAATGGTTGAATGTCTCCACGGAGAGTGTTAATCTTGCAAGTGACCTAGGATGACTTTTAAGACAAAACTGAAGCATTAGATTTTGTAACAAAGTGTAAAAAACTTTGGCAGATTGATTTCTTTTGGTTTGGTTTTGTTATTTATTTGTTGCTATGTTTGGGGTGTCTTGTGGTTTTGTCCATTTTTTGAGCACATTAATTATAGCCAGATAGCTATTATTACATAGGTATTTAAAGTTAAAATGGAAAAATAGACTTTTCTTAGGAATCTACTTTGAAATACAAATACACAAAATGAAACTATAGATAAATTATTTAAACCAGGAATCTGCACCATTGAATTCTAGCACATTTATGGATTTAAACTTCTGTACTGCTTTTCTCAAATTCAAAAGCATATGTTTATTAGTTTATAGTGGCCCACAACATGCAGACACATGGCATTATCCCAGCAAACGCCCAAACTGTGAAAGGTCTATACACTGCACATACAGGCTAATAGTGAGGTTGGAGTCAGAACAGCTGGGATAGATGGAAGTTACAAGTATGAAAATGTCCCAAATGCATGGCATAAAGAAATCCATTTTCAGAACTCAGAAGCTCAATAGCTCTCATAACCTTTTTGGGTAAGGTTTTAAATTACAGCTGAATGGGTAATAAATGATAGAGAGGTGTATCCATAGATTTTCCAAGATCTTCTGTTCTCTAGTTCTGGCCACCTACATAAAAAAAAACCGACAAAAATCCCATACCAGAAAACAAAATGAATATTTGGATAAGATCACTCTCCTTTTCAGTTCTGTGGTTCCTCGGACAATTTAAAATTTGTTACCCTGTACTTTACAATTGAGTTAAATAATGTTGATTTTTCTCTGCTTTTTTGCTAAAAAAATGGTTAAGACTGCCATACAAAGTTAGAAACCCAGTTTGCCTCATCTACTTTTTTCAAGTACCAATGTCATCAGGAGAATTATAAAATTCTTATTCAAATTTGCAATGATTGCTAAAAGTTGATGATAAGAAAATACAGGATAAAATATGGATAGGAGCATTCAATATACAATGCAAATTATGAATGATAATCTGGACAGATTGATTAGATTCTAGTATGTGAAATGGTTTGAGAAATGAAGCTTGTCATCTAAGCTTTTTGACAAGTGTCAAGTAAACTGTAGGTGTTTTTTTAAGGAATAACTTTTAATTGAAATGGAATTTTTTAGGATTGTATTTTTTATTTTCTGTTCCCAGTGTCCAGTTACCAGCTTGGTGAATGCTAGAATAAACTCTATCTACTACTTCCCTCTTTTTTTTTTTTTTTTTTTTTTTTTTTTTGAGGAATCATCCCAGAGTTAGGATCACTTGGTATTGCATTTTAAATTTATGTAATTTTTAAAAAATTGATCTTTTGAGAACTAGCTAAAAAGAAGTATGGTAAATAAAAATGTTGAAGGAAATTTAATTCAAAAACATAAATGTATCCCTAGGAGGAACAACTGAAATAAAAAATTGATATAGCAACTTTTAAATACTTCATGAAGTTTCAACAGTCCAGCCGCTATAATGTCCAAATGAATGGCACTGATAAAGTTCCAAAGCTCTTGGAAAATGCATCTCCAAACACACACTTAATCATTGCTATTATGTTAAATATAGTGAAACAATCATAATTTTCCTGGTAAATTGCAGTATATTATGAACTGCACTGTAAACACACATATTCATAAGAAATAATTATATATTTTAAGAGATAAAACCAAACATTTATTTGTAAATTGCAATTTCTTTCACATAGATATGATGCAAAAGCATACTTAGCAAATGCATGTATGACTTTAAAACAGTTTCCACAGATGTTAGAGCTGTGATGTATTTGAGTTTCATATATTTGGCCAAATATGTAGGTGTTAAGAAATAACTCTTAGTGGACGCTTTGATCAATGGAAATTTAAAAATGAAAAAAAAAAAAAAATTCCCAAACTGAGTTGTTGTTTGTGTGTTTTTGCTGCATTTGTTTGTTTGCTTATTTGTTTGTTTGTTTGTTTGTTTGTTTTAGAGAATTTCATCTTAGTGAATAAAGTGTTTCCTATAGTTCTAAATTTATCTATATCCTGTGGGGTGAACACATTAAAAAACAACAAGGTCTATGTATCTATCTGCTTACATTTGCTCTCATGCTTGTAATGTCTTACTGCCTGGCAATAAGATCTATTTAGAAACCGGCAATTCAGAAAAGTGAATCTGACCAGCCTCCTCTATTACCCAAGCCTAAAGCAATGCAAAATTCAAACACAAGGCAATATTAAAAGAAAACTTGCAAAAGCAAACTCCTTTCTTTTCATCCATTACATTCTATTGCACACAAAAGTCTATATAGTTAGTAAGCTTTTGGTTACAGTATGCTCACACTAGTTCCAAATTTAGCAAAGCAGAATATAAGAAGAATGGATGTTTTGGGCGTGCAGAATCAATGTGTTGATAGCTGAGGATACTAGGTGTGGTCCATTTTAGAAAAATACTTCTGCATCATCATAAGTATGACTTGAACTGTGATGTATAGGATCCATGTCACATGGAGGTGTCTCTGCTCTCAAGTCACTACTAATCATCCTTTTTGGAGACACACTTTCTCCTGTTACAATCCTGTAGTGTTTGGGTGCTGGGAAATACAATTTAGAGACACAAATTATATAACACATTCCCTCTAACTTCACAGGGTGACAGAGGGCACATAGAAATGCTATGGAATCAAACAGGACAAACATATTTTTGTTTGGATTAGTGTCTAACTGAAGAGTTAATCAGAAGGTAGGAAGACTACAGTTGGCTTATAGAGTTGGCAAGATACATTTGCAGTAGTGATTTTAGGAAGTAAATTTCAAATCTAATATCATGTTTTCAAGTGTTTTGCTAGCAAACTGAGAATTCTTACTTTATAGATATTTTCAAGCTGCCCAGAAAGGTTGTGTAGGCTCCATTGTTGAAGATATTCAAAAGACATTTGGACATAATCCTGAGAAACTGTCTGTAGATGGCCCTGCCTGACAAGGATATTGGACCAGCTGGCCTCCAGAGGTCCCATTCAGTGTTTCTATGATACCTTTTTATACTTTTAAATAAATTTAAATTATTCTCTGGTCATCTTATCACTTTGTAAAAAATCTTCACTTGCAAGAATTTGTAAGTCATTAAAACATTAATGTGTTTTAAAATCTGGTAACCTAAGTAAGCAGTGTGTGAAGCAAAAACATAGAATGAAACTAATGACATCCACTACTGTAATTTGATAACCTTGGAAATCGCTTGATCTGCACGTTTGTGCTTTTCTTTATGTGGGACAACCTCCTGGGAAAGAATCCCTCTCTTGAAAAGGAAACTGCTTTTACCTTCTAACTACTGTTATTAATCTATGCAAAACTCTTAGTTACGGCTGAAACTTCTTATCATGGTATCATAATTTTGCTCTTGAAATGTAGTTTTCATTTTAAGATATTGATAACAGAAACTAGATAAGAAACTTTACTTTGCCTTCCAGCATTAGAAAATATCTTGCACTGCTAATCAATTATCTCTTTGCTTTTAAAATAACTCTACTCTGGGAATAATAGGATTCTGTATATGAATATACAATACACCCTTCTGTGCATGTGTATGTGTATAAATGAGTTTGAATTCTGTCCTTTTTTGTGAATGTAAGGCTGTTTTAAGTACATCTCTGCTCTCTTACAATAAGACATCCCTTTTCTTTCTAAAGGAGACTAAGATGAAATCTGATGTAAAAATAGATTTTACAATTGAACCAGTCTTGAAGTTAGAATATTTTTTCAATTCTTTTTTTCATGCTACAGTTAAATTAATATGTAGTTAAACAATAAGCAGACTGTTCATACATTTAAATGTCATTTCAGTATAGATATAATATTTGGAAAGTTTATTTTTTTCACTATAGTGAGATGAAAAAAATAAAAAACCTGTAGGCTTTGCATTTTTAATACCAAGAATTGTAATTATATAGACAAATAGTTCCAAAAATAGATTTTTAAAATGTAAATGTTTAAAAATTCTAATCAGATCAGAAGTAATGCGGCCAAGTCATAAGACGTAATTTTTTTTGAAAGTGAGACTTTTAGGAAAAAAAAAGCAAATAAATTAAGAACAATGCCAACCATAGGATCATGTTTCTTATAATTTTGGAAAATACACATTTCTGTATCGAAGTCATTAATCCCATAATTGCTGCTTTGGTCACCGCTTGTGTAGAACTGCAAAAACCAGCATATGCACTGACAGAAATTTCCCGTTTTTCCTAAGCAAGGAAAGTTTTAAAAAGTAACGAAAGTTTCTCAGAATCGCTGCCGCAGGGAGATTTTCCGCAGAAGCCGCTGGGAGCCGAAGGGGATGCGGAAGGGGAAAAGCGCCACCTATTGACGGAGGGTGGCGGAGCGGCCGGGACAGCGCCGGCTGCGGGCACGGCGGCTGCGGGCTGAAAGAACAGCTGTGAAAATATAGCTAAAGACACATCGACAT